>NC_059072.1:57646619-57954696 GCF_020497125.1 Mauremys mutica | reverse complement strand
GGGAACTGTTGTTCTTCGAGATGTGTTGCTCATGTCCATTCCATTGTAGGTGGTTGAAGTTTTTCCCTCAGCGGTATCCATAGGGGACCAGCTCTGGTGCCCTCTAGAGTGGCGCATGTATGCACCGCTATAAGGGGTGCCACCGGTTCCCCGCTCCCTCAGTTCCTTCTTGCCGGAACTCGGACAGAGAGGAAGGAGGGTAGGTCATGGAATGGACATGAGCAACATATCTCGAAGAACAACAGTTACGAAAGGTAACCATCTTATCTTCTTTGAGTGCTTGCACATGTCCATTCCGTTGTAGGTGACTCCCAAGCAGTACCACCAGAGATGGGTAGGGGTTCATGGATGTGTCGATTACAGCACAGCTCTGCCAAATCAAGTGTAATTTCTGGCTTGCTGGGTGATGGCGTAATGCGTTGTGAACGTGTGTACCGAAGATCGCGTTGTGGACCTGCAGTTGTCTTGGATAGGGAAATGCGCTACAAAGGCAGCTGAAGATGCCTGAGCCCTAGTCGAGTGAGCCTTCACTATCGGTAGAGGCACAGCCTACACCAACTTGTAACAAGTACGGATGCAGATGGTGATCTAATTCAAAATCCTCTGAGAGGACACTGGAAGGCCCTTCATCCTGTCAGCTATTGTGATAATGAGCAGGGTCTATCTGCAGAAGGGCTTGGTGCATTCCAGGTAGAACACCAGGGCGCGTCTGACATTTAGTGTGCAGCTGCCTCTCCTCATTGGCTGTGTGAGGCTTTGGACAGAACATCGGGAGGAAGATATCCTGGTTGACATGGAAGTGTGACACCACCTTTGGCAGGAAGGCCCAGATGGGGCTGCAGTTTCACCTTGCCCTTGTAAAATATCATATGCGGGGGCTCCGAAGTGAGGGCTTTAATTTTCGGGAGACATCTTGATGAGGTAATAGTTACAAGGAATGCAACTTCCACGACATGTGGGAAAGGAAACAAGAAGCCATACGCTCAAAGGGTGGGCCGGTGAGACTGGAGAGGACCAAGCTGAGGCCCGATTGGGGGACCGGGTCCCGGACCAGAGGAAAGAGCCTTTCAAGGCCTTTCAGGAACCTAATCATCATGTCATGTAAGAATACTGATCTATGCTGGATGCAAGGGTGGAAGGCTGATATAGCTGCCAGGTAAATCTTGATCGAAGAGGAGGCGAGGCCCTGGTGCTTTAAATGAAGCAGATAATCCAGAATGGACTGCAGAGACAACTTAGTTGGGGAGATACTCGGCTCTGTTGCCCAGCATGAGATACGCTTCCACTTTGCCAGTTAAGTTGCTCTGGTGGTGGGCTTCCTGCTCTCCAAGAGAACCTGCTGTTCCTGACTAGAATAAGCTTCTTCCTCTGATTCAGCCATGCAGCATCCAAGCTGCGAGGTGGAGTGAGGTGAGGTTTGGGTGCAGCAACTGACCATGATCCTGTGAGAGCAGGTCCAGGTGGCTGGGAAGTGACCACGGGGCTGCTACAGCCAGGTCCATGACCATACTGAACCAATGCTGGCAAGGCCATGCTGGGGCAATCATAATGACCTGTGCCTTGTCCCCCTGTATCTTTAGGAGGACTTTGCTGAGGAGTGGGATCAGCGGAAAGGCGTACATCAGGTCTCCTGACCAAGGCATCAGAGAGTGAACCTCTGCTGAGGCCTTGCAGGGAGCAGAACTAATGACACTTTCTGTTCTGCCTGGTGGAGAACAGGTCCACTTGGGGAGCTCCTCACTTCTGGAAGAGCATCCTGACAACCTCCAAGTGGAGGGACCACTCGTGGTGAGAGAAGAAGGACCTGATGAGGCGATCCAATAGCATGTTCCAGATGCGGGGGAGGTGTGGACCTTCTAACTGGATTGCATGTCGGATGCAGAAGTCCCACAGGCAAAGGGCTTCCTGGCACAGAGCCGCTGAATGAGTTCCCCTTGCCTGTTGACATAGAACATGGAGGCCGTTCCATGGATCGGGAGAACTGACATCCTGGCTCACAGGATTGATGCCTTGCCTGCAGGGATCCATACTGGCAAATTGGAGACTGGTGACTGGACTCTGGGCACCAGCATCTGGACTCTGGAGCGGTGCCACAAGCTTGGAGATCGACCCTGCTGCTCCAGGGACCGGTGCTGGGACTCTGGGGACTGGCAACACACCTCCACAGGTCTGTGCCACACAGCCGGCAAACGATGTCGGGATCCTGGGGAATGCTGTCTAGAGTTTGGGGAATGATGCGGGGAACTCTGACAGGTAAGCTGGTGGCGCTGTTCTGGTGGGGCACTCCCTGTGTCAGGGAGCAGTGCCACACCAATGGGGACTGCTGGAAAGGTCCCAGAACGGGTTTAACCCTCGAACAGGGCACCTAGCTGATCCTTGTGGGCCTGAAAGGCTTCCGGCGTGGACAGCACTGCTGGGTGCTGACTGCCTCTGCTGCTTCGTGGGGTGGTGGGCAGGTCATGAAGGGGGCTTGACAGCTCAACAGGTGCTGAAGCCTGGCCACTGTCCAGAGAGGAAGAGCTGCCCCATGCGGGTCTTTGCTCTCCTCCGGCTCTCTCCTTCCCTTTATGGGATGTAGGAGAACGCCCTCTGCCGGGCTTTCTCTGCTTTTTATCCGGTACAGGGGACGGGGATCAGCGCCGGTCAGAAGCCGGTGGCGGTGGCGCACTCCACACTGAAGCTGCGGTACTTGAAGCGCTGTCCAATCTGGCCAGCTCTGAGGCCAGTGCGAGGACCAACTCCATAAGGAGTGCTCTTAGTTGAATGTCCTGCTCCTTTTTGGTTCAGTGCTTGAAACTCTTACAACTGCGACATTTGTCACTCATGTGGGTCTCCCTCAAACATTTAAGACAGCTTTGATGGGGATCACTGACTGCCACAGGTTTTTTGCAGTGGTCGCAAGGCTTAAAGCCCTGGGGCATGCCCAAGTCCCATCCCTAGGCTAAGTCCTGCAGGGGACTAACTATTTCTAACTTATACACTAAGGGAAGTAATACACTACTCAAACTTTCTAACAACTATATAGAAGAGAATTCACAACTAGGCACAGTTGAGAAAGAAAGCTTGCTGAGGCAAGGAGACGTTCCAGCACCGTCACTGGTAGGTAAGAAGGAACTGAGGGATGGGGAGCCGGCGGCGCCCCTTATACCAGTGCCTATGCGCACCTTTCCAGAAAGCGTCAGAGCCGGTCCCCTATGGATACCACTGAAGGAAAAACAAGCACACACACCTACAATGGAATGGACATGAGCAAGTACTCAAAGAAGAATAAATAGGTAACCTGTAGAAGATCATTTAGCTATTTTTCAAGTCGGGATAAGATGTTATGGCCAACACGACACATTTTAAAGGAGCCTGGGTTTTCAGAACTTGTTGAGCATTCACTTGCTGACAACAAAACAAACAAAAATAGGTCCCTTTAAGGTGTCTCAGATTGGGCACCCAAAAATTGAAGCAGCCCAAATCACTGGTCACTTTTGAAAATATTGGACCTCACTTATTGCACAGATAAAGTATACTTCGTGCCCATGAAAGGAACCAAATAGTGTAAACATATCAAGAAGTTGTGCTTCTGAAAATGGCAGAAAGTAGCAAAGTTCATAATAATTAACTATATACTATGTTAATAACTCTTTAAAATATACTTTTTAAAATAGAGACATTTCTATTTTGGGCTAATAAAAGCAGTCTTCAGTTTCACTACTGCTTTCTAAAGTAAGAATTTCTAGGTCTACATCTCATCAGATATTGATCTTGTAATCTTCCCGCTTAGAGATTCTAATATAACTATGCTTCTAGTCGACCTACTAAACTAATATAATCATGTGGATAAACTACACAAGGTTACATCATTTCTCCTAATGTATTTATTGGAGGACACTTCGCCTCCTAAACAGCTTGCAAACAGAGACGCAAACAATTTTGTAACCTCTTCTGTTCCTCTGTTGTATCATCATCCATTTTGGCAAATTAGATGTTTTACTTCAACTTGTGCAAGATGTAGAAGATGAAATTAGTTTCAAATGCCATTTCGCTCACTTTTACACTTTCCTTTATGTCATCACTTCTATGTAATTTTGTATTACATAAAGCTAACATATTAATCAGGTAGCCACATTACGGTGGAATCCTATTTGGAAATTGTTTTTAAAATTATTAAATATAAAATCCACCTGTCATCTGGAACCTAAAAGGTATTAACACAGCATGGAAGCAACATGTTCCCACTGTATTATATTAGAAGAATTACAAGATTGCTCACCTGCGACCACATTCTGAATATTTACCAATATTTTTTAATATTAAGGCAGCTGTTAATCGGATGTGTTTAGTTATTGGCCCCTCTTTTTCATCCTAAAAAAGAAATAAAATCATATTAAAAACAAATCAGTCAACCATTAATTTCAAATACACAATCTAAATGCTCCTTACTGTGAAATCTCTGAAGACAAGGTTTCTTGATCCCCTTCTTAGTGCCATGAGGGCAGCACTAGGATGATTCACAATAGCCTTCTGTGCTCTCGGAGTAGAGGTACTACCTCCTGCAGTTGGCTGCCTACATTGATAAAGAAAAGATATAGGTATAAAAGCATTATGTGCTGCTTTCTAGCACATTTATCTTTATCAAGACAGTTACTCTTGCTAGGTTTTTATTTTTAACCTCTTTGGAGCTCACAGGTAAAGGAGTTCTCAGTGCTCAACACTCATGCAATTTGCCTTTTGGTTCAACAGGGGAAAACGGTGGCTCACAAGTGCCCCAGGATTAGTTAGGAGAAGGTGAGAAAATACACCTCTCTCAGAGAACCACTGCATTTCATAGAAGACATCTGTAAAGGAAAAATAGCTTTCTAACTAATCAACACTAGTACACTTCAGAACAGGCTAGCTTTCTGATGACTGTTTGAAGGTATGCGTTATCAGCCAAGATTTAAAATGAATGAGGATAGCGGCTACCCAAATGCCATTTAAAACAGTAAACTCTGTGTCCAGCACAGCTCAATTATCCCTTCTAGTCCACCTCTCCACAGGTGAAGGATTCGGCGAGAAGACACAAGAACAGTTTACGGACTAGCATGGAGTCACTGGGGATATTTTTGAAAGGGGAAGGCAGATATGAAGGGAATGGATGTGAGGAGCGTGGGGGGACAGAGCTGAAAGCCTCCCTATTTTTCCACTGCAAAGCTCAGACTTCCCCCCTCTTCCCATCCCACTGTTCCCTGCACTGCTACATCATCCCAACATCTCTCCTCACTGCTCTGACCCATGTTCCTCACCATTGCTCAGTCATGCTCCAACATTCCCTGCACTGCTCTAACCACCTACTCCTTGTCCCCTGCTGCTCTGAGCGCCTCACATGCACACCAACTCCACATTCCTCCTTGTCATTCCATGTCCCTGGAAAGCTTGGAGGAGGTCTGGGTGGTGGTGATGGGGGCTACGAGGAGCACATGTGCCATCTGGAGGCAGGAAGGGGCATGACAGTGGATATGTAGAGTCCGTCCTTCCCCAAATCTGGGCCTAGTCAGCGTATGGGGAAGGATCTCTACACATCCCTCTGCAGCACAAGAGGCTCTGAGAGGTATGAAGTGGCCCATTCATGTCAATGAGATATTCTCAGCTAAATAAGAACACCCATGGAGATGCAGATAGCCTGAAAAAATAGGTCTAAGAGGTGCGAATTGCTCCTTTCAACTCAGTAGGTGTTTCCACCCCACCACCAAGGTCTCAGAGCTTCTGGGTCTATGCAATGCATGCTCTGAGAATGCCTGTTCTCAGCTCCTAACTATGATCTCAGTGCTGTGCATCGTGCCACGCACCAAACGTGCCCATTCTCAGTTCCTCATTCCACTCTCTGCGCTGGAGGGGAAGGCGCCCTACTTTCCCTCCTAAGAGTCCTGCTCAGTGAGCACTTCTGAGTTTCCAGACAGCAGAGGTCTCCTTGAAGGCAATGAGTTTTCAAAAAAATGGTGTTTAAACAATTCCTTGCTATAAT
The DNA here is from genome assembly GCF_020497125.1 of Mauremys mutica. Classification (NCBI taxonomy): domain Eukaryota; kingdom Metazoa; phylum Chordata; order Testudines; family Geoemydidae; genus Mauremys; species Mauremys mutica. The sequence continues at coordinate 57,948,704 of NC_059072.1, read as the reverse complement.
GTGGGCCATTATCTCGGGGTGTGCTGGCTCCTCTGTAGCTGTGCCAGAGCACAACTATAAGGCAAAAGAGGCAGAACGCTAATGCTGCACTCTCCCAACCTGTACAGCTCCAACACATACACAGTCACATTTCTCCTCACTACTTTGACCCCCCAATACTCCCTTGCTTTGGTCCCCAAAAATTATAAGAATCTGGAAATGTTTGAGCAGCTCATGTTAGGGGGGCTGTGTATCAAGTTCCCCTGAACTAAGTGACATGAGTTTCCTTTGATCACACTCAGTTTCATGGTTCATTACCCTAACTTCTTCCTAAAGTAGTTTATCTTTCCTCTGTTTAATTAATGGTATTTTATTTGACAACAGTCTGATGTAAACCCAGAAACTGTCTGTAAATTTGAGCTTTCTTCAATTATTGCTCTAACTCAGCAATTTTGGTCTCTGAGAAAAACTTCCAGAACAAGCCCCTACAGAATGCAGGCAGAGAGCAAGGAATATGGACAAAAGACATTCTCTGACAGTTGCAAGGATAGGGCTTGAACTAGGTGCATGGGTACTATATAGATTCCATGACCAAAATACATCTTTGAGCCAGCCAATTACTGTCACAACATACTGCCTGGAAACCCTTTGACTGTTAAAGCCATAATTTTGCTACACATGTGCACCTCATTCTCTGTGGCTTGAGCAACTGACACATTCAGCTACAATCCTGAAGGTCATATGTTCCAGTCTTGATCAATCTCATACTGAAAAGCCACCTCCAACTCACCCAGCTGCAAAATGGGTACTTGATCCGTAAAGGTAGAGCAGTTAAATATGGCTGGACATGATGCTGGCCACATCACTCCCTAGTCGTAGTGTATCATTGGCTTCGAAACTGACATGCCTTAACCACACAAAGAGCCACTGGCTCAGGGGAACTCTGACTTTTAACTGACATACCAAACTGGAGTTCCTAACTGAACCTGAAATGCTCCAAAAGGGCATTGAGTCCAGTAACTATGATAAATCTGGGGCAGTTTGGGGCGGGTCAAAGCCACAGACGTGCATAAAAAAATCTTAAAAGAACCAGATGATTTTGTAAAGAGCTGGGTTTTTAGGGGGCTTTATGTTGACAACTTTTTGCTCAAAAGACCCTGTATTTGGATAATTATTGCACGAGGCATAGCAAATTTTGAGATAATCCATGTCAGTATGTGGATTTTCGAGCATTTAGAATTGTAGTCTTTTAAACAGTAAGTGACTCTCGACCTTAACTACATCAGAGCTGCTGATTCACCATAATAAAAAAGATAATATCGGTTGGCTGGGAGAGAACTTGGAGAGTATAGTGAGGATAGCGTTTGTCTCCATTACTGAAGATGGGTGCTTATCTTTAATCAATGACTCTTAAAGTTTAGGGGCACAGGACCCTCAGTTGCTCTTGGAACATCAATGTGGCTTTTTCACCTGTGCTTTACATGACCATTATGACCTTTTCTCTCAGATGTCACAATCCCTCATTTCTCTTACCTATTTTCTATTTATATTTTATGCTTCACTGCATATTGGATTACTATATTTTGCTGTGTCGAGAACAACACCTGATAAATCAAATTATAAATATACAACCTTCTTCCAGTGATTTCTGACTCTATTTTCTCTATCAGTAACGAGGATCATGTCTCTTACTTATTGGAAGGTTTCTGATTTCCTGCTTGTCCATGTTCATCTTGTTTTAATCCTGCAAGTAGAGCATCTCTGGAGCAGTGCTTATCCTGTTTGAGAAAAGGAAAAAAAATGTACCTGAAGACTTTTCAATGAAATTCCACATTTTACTTTACAAAAGAATAGTGAGAAAATATGTACCTGTAAGTGGGTAATGAAGGAAAACCTCTGCCGCTGGAAAGGTTCACAACCCTCCCATAAGCACTGCCCTGGATAGACATCTTTTCCTCCATGTTCAGTTGCTGCATGATAAAAAACTTGTGATGGTGTCTGAAACCACCTAAAAAGTATAAAAGTAAAAAATGCTGTCATTGCTTTTGCTTGGTTAATGTTAAAGCAGCAATACCACCTTTGATCCAATACTGGCTAACATTTTTTTTCTTATGAATAGACATATATGCATTACATACTGAAAATGTATGTAATTTCCATATGTAAATATGACAATTTCCAATAGTGTGTGTACATGTCCATTATCCCTAAATACCAATAAAGGACAATTTGATTTGGCTGAATCCAATTATTTAAAATTGTAAGCATTTCTTTTCCTCTTGATGCATTGATCCCAATGGCTTTAATGTGGACTACCTGTTTAAACTCTCTGTACATCCAAACAGACTACTGTACCAAGCTGTCAAGCACCTTGTATTACAGATGTGGTTGTCTTTCATATGTTCTCCTTCCTAGATTCTTTCTGACAAGCCAGCACTTGTACTGAGAACATTTAAAATGTGACTAGCAAGCAGAAATATGAAATCATTGATCCCGCAGTCTTCTATGTAATATAACGGTATCTGTTAATGTTAGAACAATAGGTCAGGGTAAACACTGTTTTTCAGTAACTCTCCCAATACAACTTGTTTGTCTGAAACTTGGTTTAGAAGTTTTCAGCATACAATCAATTTTATTTGTTTTGTTAAAACAGCTATAAAAATATTTTATCTATTTTAAATTGTAGGTTTGAAAATAGATATTGTCCTGCATGTACATTAAATAATAAATGGTAAACAACTGCCATTCACGTATATTAACTCTTTGTTTATAAGCTTTTCAATAGCTTGGTATGCATATCTGCAATCTTGTCAAGCTGATTTATTGTAGTCAATTACAATATTTAAAAGCTTTGCCTGCTGATTCAAATTAGACTGTGCTCAAATAATGGGACACCATCTGGGTTTATCATGCAGACTTATTTAAAAATGGATTGCTGTGTATATTTACCATCAATGAAGATTAACATTGGTTTTAAAATTAACTAAAATATACACATATGCCCCCAAATTACAAAGACTTAAGTAGTTGTTTAACTTTAGGCATGTGAGTAGTGCCAGAGTATAAACTGATTAAATAGTAAAGACTCTAATTGAAGATATGAAGTTATAAGGACTGGGCCCTTTTTAGGATAGAAAGAATCTTTGAGGCCTATTAGTTCTCATTCAGTTCCATGAGATTTTTTCCTTAGTCTGATTTTTTAATTTTAGAGTACCGTATATACTTGTTCATAAGCCGAATATTCTTGGTAAAAATGTGACGCATCAAAGAGCAAGAGTCGGCTTATAAATAGGTCTACACCAAAATTTAATGATTTAAAGCTCTATGGCAGGGGTCGGCAACCTATGGCACGTGTGCCAAAGGTGGCATGCGAGCTGATTTACTGTGGCACGCTGCTGCCAGCCTGGATGGAACCCCGGGTCGGCAGCCAGCTGAGTGGGGCCGGTAGCCAGGACCCTGCCTGGCAGGGGCTGGCAGATGGAACCCCAGACTGGCAGTGGGCTGAGCAGCTCAGCTTGCTGCCAGCCGGGTTCCCAGCCGCTGGCCCCATCAGCCCGCTGCCGGCCTGGATGGATGGAACCCCAGGCTGGCAGTGGGCTGAGTGGGGCCAGTGGCCGGGACCCCAGCTGGCAGGGGCCAGCGGATGGAACCCCAGACCGGCAGCCAGCTGAGCCGCTCAGCCCGCTGCCGGCCTGGGGTCCCAGCTGCCGGTCTGCTCAGCCTGCTGCCAGTCTGGGGTTCCATCTACCAGTCCCTGTAAATGTAAAATGTATTACTAGCACGCGAAACCTTAAATTACCGCAAATAAATGAAGACTTGGCACACAACTTCTGAAAGGTTGCCGACCCCTGCTCAATGGAATCATTGAATTCAATATCTAATACATTGTCATTTTGTTTACCTAGAGCATCTGCAGGCCTGGAGCTCCTCAGCTCCCTGTGGCCACGGTTCGCCGTTCCCAGCCAATGGGAGCTGCAGGAAGTGGCGTGCCTCCCTTTGGCTGGGAATGGGGAACCCAGCCACAGGGACCTGAGGGGCTCTATGCCTCAATATGCTCCAAGTAAACAAAATGTCCCAATCCGCTAGTGGCTTACCCTGACAGGCCAGGAGCCAAAGTTTTCCAACCTCTGAAATATAGGGTCGGCTTATGAAAGGGTCATACAGTTTTTACTATTTTTATCTATCCATTTTGGAGGGTTGGCTTATAAACGAACGGGATAATGAATGTGTATATATGGCATTTACTATGAATACGTTTATACATAAACAAAATGAAATTATATTAAAAAAATTCAAATGGTCTGAACACAAAAGGGAGGAAATTTGGTGGTATGATAGAAACTACTATTTTTAACATCTTTGTATAATAGGGATCTCAAAACATCCTTGTAACATAACTGTTACATATATTTTAACTCAATCATTTTAAGCCATTTTATAAGAGGGAAAATATTAAAACTTGAGCAATGCAACTGATTTGAGATACCACTACTTACCACAAGGGGGGCATTTTAATTTTATCTGCAGGAATTTACACCTGACTCAGAAAAAACAAGCTATAAAAACAATCCACATAATATAAAAAGAGAGACTGATTCATTTCAGTTTTGGAATAAGTAAGTTTTCCATTAACATAACATTAGACAAGCTTACCAGAAGGGTTCACAAAGAGCAAGTACCACATAGGGATTGTGTTCCTCTTTAACAACAACAACCAAAAAAAAAATATTGATGATAGGGTGACCAGATAGCAAGTATGAAAAATCGGGACAAGGAGTAGGAGGGTAATAGGAGCCCACATAAAAAAAAAGCCCCAAATATCGGGACTGTCCCTATAAAATAGGGACATCTGGTCACCCTAGATGATGATGAATTGTATTGTGGTAGTACCTAAAGGCTCAACTCAGGGACTGGCGGCCTCATTGTTATATGTGTGAACAGCATCTAGTACATAGACATTTTTCCCGCCTCTAATAATGTAGTCTAATATAGCCAGAGCTGAAGACTATGTACGGAGCACTGAAACATGTCTTAACTGACAATTAAAGGGACCAACAAAAATGTGTTGCAAAGTAGAGACTGGCCTTTAAAGAATGAACAAAGGGACACTCTGGGGATACTTTAAAGTGGTTGTTTAAGACAGGGGATGCCTGTTGTGCAGGTTTCACTGACGTTTAGTTTTTTCTTCTTATGCAAGATTAAACTGTTAAACAAACATTAGTTTTAACTGCTTTTCTAAAATCCAATAGAAAGCAAGATTTTTTTTAACCTTAGGCATATTGTATTAACATATACAATACGGCAAAGTAAATGGTGCTATTTGCACTGCTGTAATTAAAGGGTATCTCACTACTTGCACTATAATGTCTAGTATGGTATAGTCTGTTCCATAACATACTTGTAAATGTTCTCCCAGGTGAAAACACAGGCATGGCATATCATACAATGAATTCTGCCTCGAGCAGTGGTGCTGGAACAATTTGTATAGTGAGGGTGCTGTGAGCCATTGAACCAAACTGTAACCCTGTATATAATGGAAACCACTTCAAGCCAGGGGTGTGGCAGCATCCCTAGTTCCAGCACCTATGCCCGCGAGTTACTTTTTAAGAGAGAATGGGAGGGGCAGGGGAAGAGATTTCATGTAATATAGGGGAATCCATTTATAGGGAACTCTGTTACGGCAAAATTCCACCTATTGTTAAATGTCACGAAAGTCCCAAATTTCTACAATATATTTATACAGACTTTCATTCTCACGCAAAGCTTCACTTTCCTTATAAAAGGCCAAATTCTCATACCCTTTACACATGCTGAAAAGTGTGCTCAGTGGCTTTATTAAAATCAATGGAGAGCTATTTGTAGAGTAAAGTGTTACTCAATATGAGTAAGATATGTTGTCTAGAATAGATAAAGGGTGTTTTATTAAATCATGTTAGCAAACACATTTTAACCACTATATTTTAGAATTGCAGTGTAAACAGGAAAGTTGTATTTTAATGTGTCAGTTGAGATGAACTATCACCTCAACCAGATTTTAAAAATCACTAGTGCAGTGCTAGCTCACATGCTTTAAAAAACAAAAACAAAATTTAATCTAGAATATCTAGATGTACCTAAGAGTATCAGAATCTGCCCAAATTAAATTCCTGAATCCCACAGAGAAACTGAATGCAGCTACTCTGTGAAGGGGCTTGAAGCAAAAGATTCACTAGTGACTACAGATGACTGCAGCCTAGCTTATCTGCACTCATCTCAATATCTGCAAACTCATGGACACTAGATTGGCTGATGATTGATCCAGTGACTCCCTGCGACCCACTATTCACTCCAATACTCCCCTCCATGTATGTAGACCCAACTGTACAGCTGCTAGTCTCCCCACCTCAACACAGGTGCCAGTCTGACAGAGAGAGAATTTATTTCACCCAGAGAAGTTTTTCTCACTTATAAACTGGGTTCCTTGTGCTAACTCCCTAGAATACAGCAATTATCTTCTAGATAGGTGTCAAATTCCACATTCCAAAGGGATTATCACCTTCCCCCTCCCACTCTGCTCTTGCTGAGGGAAGGGGAGAAGAAGAAACTTTGCCACTAAACTGAGGAGGAGGAGATAAAGGAGGAATTTCTGGCTCCATGTCTTGCTGCAGCTGGCTTATAGCAGGGTGTGACAATACAGACTTTCAGACTCACGAACAGCAGATTGCGCCTACAATATCAAGGGATGGAAAGAGCTCCTTCCACCACCATCGAGGTAAAGTGGGAGGCATTGAGGCTCCATATGCAACTACAACTGTGTCATGGGATCTAGTTACAATATGGACATTCCTTGCCATGGCTGAAATGGATTTATCTCTGTAGTTCGGCCAGAATCTAAAGGTATTTAACTATGTCCCCAAAGGCCATTGTTAGGGTTTGAGACATGGCTATGTTCTGCCTACGCTGTGTAAATAGAACAATTTTAACTGCTGGGGAGATCCACACTCTAATAGGATCCCCTAACACTACTTTATTTGAAGTGTTGATAAGATCTAAAAGAAATCCTGACTGACTCTTTTGTTGAGGGAGGGAAAGTACTTTACTATAACAGGGCTTCACTGTATTACACCAAATCTAGAACAGAATTAAGCTACTGAACAACAACATTACTGGCAGGATTTTTCTTATTCAGAAATAAAAAAATTATTTAGAATCATGACTAAAAAGACAGGGTAACATCTATTCCTTAAAGAACAACAATAAAAACAAAGTTGCTGAGAATAGTGTCAACACAAGAGTTTTGCCTCAACTATTTATTTCCTCATTTCTCCCGGGCTTTGTTTAGCTTTTTACCCCTTTGTTAGGCTATTATAATCGCCTGACAGGTACTGGAGTTTCTTTAATACAGGGTGTTGTTTTTGCCTATAAGAATCCCCTAAGAGCAGGACTCTGAGTGGACAACACATCTCAGAGAAAGACAATTACAGTCACTGGCAAAGTGATGGTCACGATCACATTGTCAGGTTCACAATGTTCAAGTTCCAAAAGGCCCACGCTGAGGCTATCACGATGACCAGACCTACATCCTGTGTCAGTTTCCTCAAGACTCTGGGTAACAGCAGAAAGGCATACATCAGACCAGGAGCCCATTGGATGAGAAATGGATCTGAGAAGGAACATGGGCTTGCTCCTCCCGAGACAGAACGGTGGGCACTTGCTGCTGTGACATGTTTCAAATAGGTCCACCAGCAGGAATCTCCACCAGGAATGAGATTCTGAAGAAGTCTGTACTAGGAGGTCCACAAGTGTGTTTTTCAGGCCAGAGAGGTATAGTGCTATCAGATTAAAGTGATGACAGATGCACCAGTCCCAGAGAAGTACATCTTCCTGGCAGAGGGGATAGGTTCTGGGCCTCCCTTGCCTGTTGATGGAGTGCATTGTTGGGGTGTTGTCTGTCAGCATATGTATCATCAACCTTGGATGAGAGGCAGGAAAGCCCTGCATGCCAGTCAGACAGCTCTGAGTTCCAGAACATTTATGTGTAGGGTGGACTCCTGTGGAAACCACTTCCCTTAATCTTTAGGTGGTTGAGATGTTCTCCCCACTCCTGAAAGGATGCATGCATAATTAGAATCTTTGTTGATAGAGGCACTGAAAAAGGTGCTGTGCTGAACAGCGTGAGTTGGATTCATCAACCAATCTAATGAGGACAGTGTTTCTCGAGGAATTGTGACCGCCTGGTACATACTTTGTCTGTTTGGTAGATACAGTGATTTTAACTACCCTTGCATGGGCCGAAGGTGAAGGTTAGCATACTGGGCCACATACATGAATGCCAACATATGCCCTAAGAGTGAGGTGGGTCCTTACCAGTATGCTGGGATGAGTCTAAAGTTGGTTGAAGAGGATGAACTTAGTCTGAAACCTCTGTTGAGGCAGGTACATTCTTCTGCAACCTAGAATCCAACAGTGCCCTGATAAAGTGTGTGTTCTGAGTCTGGGTCGAAGTGGATTTTTCTCTGTTGACCTGAATTTCGAGCATGGCAAAGGTATTTAGTGTCTTTTGAAGTGAGTCAGTCACTTACCGGGGGAGGGGGAGAGAGAGAGAGAGAGAGGATTTCCCTCATACCAGCCAGTCATCTAAGTAGGGATATGCCTGGATTACTTGTCTTCTCAGGTGAGCAGCCACCACAGCTAGGACTCTGTACAGCTTCTGGACGAGGTGCAAGAATGTAAAATGTCCACCAGCCTGCGGTATTTGTAAAACTTCTGCCACCCTCTGTGCCAGGTCCTGAAACAGTTTAAAGTCAGCTGCCATAGATGGCAGAGGTGGCACCACTGTCTCATCTGGTGTTAACAACGAGAAGTGGGCTTGATAAGTAACTTCCTCCTCAACTTCAGCCTCCAGTTCCTCCCTTGCCTGCTATGGGGATTCAGAAGCTCTCGAGGTAGCAACTGAAGGAGGGTGCCTCCTCGGCTGCTAGTAGGTCACAGCCTGCCTGCCAGAGATCTGAGTATGGCCATTGCAATGGGAAGGAACCCAGTGGTTGGTATCATGGCTGACCAACCAAGGGGGCTGTGGATCAGGAAGATGATATGCCTGATGTCAATAGTGAAACTTGGCAGGTGAGAAGAGCGGCAGGAAACCATGTCCACTTTCTGACCCTGATAATGAAAAGGGAAGTCGTTGGCAAGGGACACTACTTGAAGAAGAATATCACTCTATAAAAAGATTAAAATTCCATATAAATTCCCTCAGCTTAGTTCTTAGTTCTCTTCACCTTATCTCCAAAAATATAGAGTGGAAACAGTGTGGTGAAAATGATTAAAGGCATGGAAAGACTTCTGTATGAAGAGAGCTGAAAAAGATGGGAACTCTTTAGTTTAGGAAGAAAATTAATCAGAAGGAATATAATAAAGGTACATAAAATGATGGCGCACAGAAGGTAGATTTATGAAAACTTTTAGTTATGTCTAAATAAGAAGCCAGGGCACTCCTTGCACCTAAAGTAGGCAAAGCCAATTCATCCTTATTAGAATGTGGTCAGAGGGAGGGGCAGCAAATTGATGGACTGGTTGACATGAAAATCAGAAACCATCTTTGTCAAAAACCTGGGATCAAGTCAATGAACAACCTTATCTTTAGGGAGAATTAGCCATAAGAGCATTCTGTTCATTCATCTTTCTGGCAGATGTTATAGCAACAATTAAAGCCATTTTAATAAATAAAATAATGTGAAGAACACTCAGCAAAAGGTTCAAAGGGTGGCTTCATCAGCCTGGCTAGAACCAAACTGAAATGCCAAGAAGGGATAGGCTCTCTCAACGGAGGATACATATTAGACAAGCCCTTCATAAACATCTTAATAGTATTATGTACAAACAATGATCTACCGTCAACTAAAATATGATAGGCAGAAATGGCTGCCAAATGAATCCTTAGATGAATTACATAACCCTTCAGACTTTAAAAACATCAAATATTACAGAACACAGAATATGGATGCTGAAGCAGAAGAACTGCCCTTGCCAGTCATCCAAGTCACAAATCTGGGCCATTTTGACCGGTAACATTGTCTGGTTCACTGCTTCCCAGTATTAATCAGCATATTTTGACCAGCCAAGAAACAAGACTACTGAAGATCAGATAGACTCAAAGTCCAATCACCCATGCCGTCAGATGGAGGGACTGTAGGTCCAGATGAAGAATCCTCCCTTCCTGCTGAGACAACAGATCTGGTGACAGAGGAAGATGCATGAAGACTCCACCGAACAGTTGGAGAAGATCGATCTACAATTGCTGGTGCAGCAAAGCTGAGATAATAAGAATCATCCTCTTTCTATTCTGATGCATTTTCCTTACCACTTGCTGGATCAATGGAACAGGGAAAAAGCAAAACATCTGACAGATACTGGCTTTCCCTGCCATCTCTGGAGCAGAAGAGGTGACACTTCTTGTTGAACCTTCTTGCAAACAGGTCCACATCTGGTTGACCCCATCCAGCAAATATGTCACGAGCCAACTGGTTCTTCAGAGACCACCCATACATCTGAGACAGTGTCTGCTGAGATGGTCTGCAGTCACACTGCTCTCTTGCCAAATGCAGGGCCACTGAAAACACACTGTGGAGGATGCAACAATCCTATAACCTTATTGCTTCTGCACAAAAAGGAGGAGAGTGAGCACTCCTCTGCTTGTTGACATAACACATTGCAGAAGTACTGCCCATTACTAAATTGCACCACTGTTCCCTGCACACAAAAAAGGAATGATCTGAGGGCTAGATGAATGGCTCTCAACTCCAAGACATTGATTTGCAGAATCTTCTCATGATGAGACAATGTCCTCGAACAGCCAGATGATTCAGATATCAGAATGTCTCTGAAGACATTCGAATTAATAAACCACCACTCCAAGGAAAGTAAGATGTTTAGAGGTATAATGACCCACAAGTACAAACTTTCCCGACTTGAACATAAACGTGAGACATCCAATGCTATAGAGGCCTCATTCTCAGATGGGCAAAAGGAGTCACATATGTAGTTGTCGCCATGAGACCCAGAAAAAAAAAGATTATTTTTCGAGTTGGATACTCCTGAGCATCGCAAATACACTCCCTCAAACTCAGAACCCAGTCCTCTGGTCCAAAGGCCCTCCCTATTAACAGAATTTTCTGAGTCTGGCATAGATTTGATTTTGCGGTATTAATGAGAAGACCCAGGTCCAAGAATAGTTTGGTTGTAACAGCAATATTGCTTAACAGGTCCTTGTACACAGTGGCCTTCTATAGCTAATCGTTCAAATAAACGTAAGCAAAAATATCTTGTCTTCTCAGATGAGCTGCTACCACAGAGAGGCATTTTGTATATACTCAGGGTGCTGTTGAGGGGGCAAATGGCAGCACTTTGTATTGGAAATGGCATCCTGCCACCACGCATTCAAGGTTTTTGCTATGAATGAGACTTACTGAAATGTGAAATATGCATACTTTAAATCAAGAGTCGCGAACAAATCTAAAAGGAAAGGTAAGGATTATGGAGGCAGAGGTTAACATATGGAACCAAAATTTCCAAATGTACTTGTGCAGGTTCCTTAAATTCAAGACCACATGAACCCCTCCAACCATCTTTCTTCTGTACCAGAAAATACTGTGAATAAACCCGCTAACCTCGGAGATGTTCTGGCACCTTTTCAACTGCTCGTCAGAAGCAATTATTTATTTCTGAAAGAAGAATATCCTTGTGAAAATGGTCCCTGAAAACGGAGAGGCGGGTGGAATTTTTAGGGGGTGGTTTCTCCAATTGTATGTCATAGCCCTTTTATATCATTTCTAGAAACCATTGGTCCGATGTAACTTGTCTCCAAGTGCCGATAAAAATGAGCTAGCCTGCCTCCAAACAAAAGGGTAGAAAGATCCTGACTGGATGGTTATTGACTCTTGAACGTCCCATCAAATCTGCAGTCTGGTGTTTTGCAACAAGGATATCACAGAGATGGCAGGCTGTTTGGATTTAGACTACAACTTAAAATGCCTTCTCTTATGATGACTGATAAGAAGGCGGCTGTGGTAACTTTGGTGCTTTTGAATAGCCAAAAAATAAGAGGACTGGGAGTAAAACTCCCTTAGGTTAATGAAAGGAAGGAGTTGGAGGTCTCTTGGACCCTGGATCCCAAAACCATCCTGATCCACAGGGTCTGGCCTCAATGGCCTCCTTAAGTGGCAGGACCTGTAGACAAGTCTGCCTATCCTTGCAGGCCCTGGGCATAAAGATACAACAGATGGAACAGGCAGAAGGAGAGTTGCCTTCTCCCAGGCACCTGAGGCACATGGACATCTGACACTGGGAAGACATCTGGGCATGATGCACATCATTTAAAACCTGACTTCTTCAGCTTTGGTTCCGCTATAACCCCGACCTACAAAAAAACCAAACAAACTACATGAAGCTAACTAACTAACCCCAATAAACAAACATCAAGGAGAAAAGACTCTGGATCCAAAGATACTGGAGTGGTTCACTTCCGTCCATGCATGTGGTTGGAAGGAACTGGGGTGGTAAAGGGTGCTCAGTCCCTTATATATCTTTGCTCTCAAGACTTTGGGAGATGATAAAAGGACAGGTTGGGGTTATGAGAGTGCTCTAACAGACACTGCTGGGAGCAAGGTTCTACCATAAGGCACCACAAGGTGACACAGAACCCACAAGTGTAAAGATGCAGAGCCACTCAAAGTAATAGTATCGGTTATATCTTCCAATGCACTTTAGAGGACCTTTGGAAACTGCAGGACCACACCCAAAAACTCATAATAAAAACCACAGATACAAGAGAAAGATCTGTTCAATAAAATAAATAAATCAAATATAACCTAACACTAAATATAGCAAAACATATATTTAAACAAAGTAGACACTAAAGGTCAATTTTAACAGTGAAAAGCTACCAGAATGACGATAATGTTTGAGAAACAAATTTGTGGATGTATGGCTCCTGCAAACACCATGGTAAAAAAAGGAACAAAGTATTACTCATCGAAGCATACTGTACTCGTAGTATATGCAACCCAGACTGAATAGCAGAGCTTTTTTTAAAAAGAAAGTCTTTGCTAATCAAGTAATTAATAAGGATCCTGTATGCCATTCATTCAAGATCATATGAGCAGAGGAGCATGGCTCCATAGATATATTTATTGTTAGGGGGAAAAAAAAAAGAGAAGACATTTCTAAGATAATTTGAGTTCATCTTTATATAATGGTCCATAATATTATCTTACATTTATATAGTACCTGTCATTCTAAAGGATCTCAAAGGCCTTCAAAAGCTTTTTAAGTACAGGAATTATATCACCTACCAATCAACACAGTCACCTGTGAGGTGGAAACATGGCAGTTATTTAACTGCACATAAGAACAAAGTACTATTCAGAGGACTGATCCAGAACCCATTTGATGTCTTTCCATTTATTTCAATGGGTTTTGATCATGTCTTAGAGAAGAAAATTAAGAATACCACATCAAAGAAGAGCTTTGTGTAAGTTCAAACGCTTGTCTCTTTCACCAACAGAAGTTGATCCAATAAAAGATATTATCTCACCCACCCTGTCTCGCTAATATCAACCTGAAGTCACCATGGACATTTTTGGTAGACAGTAACTAGCTTTCAGCATTCCTCCATATCAAATTCATATGCCTCATCTTTACCTTCAGAGTCATCCCAATTCCACCTGCTAACGTCTCATCCCTAGTTACATGCTACTCCCCTGAGCGTACCCTACACTCTGACAAATCAGTTCTGCTCCCTTGATGCTCCCTTTGTCTCCTAAGTGTGCTCTCACACCTTTGCTCATGACACTGCCAGTTCCTTCACGACCCTGTGGTATGCAATCCCTCTTCTTTCCTTCCAAGTCGCCATTACACTTTCAATCACAGCCTTCACCCCGTATTTACTCCAGACATTGACCTAAATCTGATATATTATTTTAAAAAGAACTCTCAAGAAGCATGTGTAGCAATATGCTTATGATCTTACACTTCTATAATGCTCATCCAAGCATGCCCTTCTTCCTCACTCTTGTTTTGTTTTTAAAACCATTCCTTGCTGTGTTGTCTATTACAGGGTGTAAGTAACTTGAGTCAGAGATTTGTCTCATTTAATTGCTCGTGAATCCCCATAGTACTCAATTAATAAATTAATCATAATCCAAACAGGAGTTTGGCTAGGACACAAAAGGTACACACCTCTTGCAAAACTGGAAAAATCAGGAACACATTTCATGTTTCAAAACTAGCTGTATAACAAGAAAGTAGTAACTGTTCCTATATTTGTAATGCAGAAAAATTATGGAATATAGTTATTGTGACTTACATAACTACATACAAATATTTTAGTCTTCACTGAAGTAACTTTAGATAAAAAGCAATTTTTAAATATTTAATAATATAAAATTTTAATATTCTCTTCTCTTATCAGATGACTGATACCATGTAGAGATATTTCAGGAAAGAGAACAGTTAGTACTTTCAGGGATCACATTCCAAATAAGAGCTTCTGTAATATGTTAGTAAATCGTTGTTAAATAAAAGAGCTATTTACTTTTTACAAGATTGCCACAGACACATGAAGTTCTGTCCAGGTTTTTTCACTTGCTCGCCATGTTGACTTGGTGTTGGGTATGAAGAAGGCTGCAAATTGATCTGCTGGCCCTGTACTTGCATTGTTGGTACCGGTGTCACAGATGTGCTCTGTAGAAAAGTTTCAAACACAAAGAGTTAAAACAACATACTAGAAGATAAGAACACACACTTTCCAGTTTATTCTGTTGCTTTTTATATTACACTTTATTAACAATGAAGTTTTAGATTTTAACCCACTGAACTTTGAGTAAGTGGTAACATATATAATAGTGAAACTAGAGGAAAATATTATTTGATAACCCTTGAATTATGTTTTGTACAGATTCTTCTGATATCTTAATTGCTGTAATTTAAGCACAAATTCAAATACTGAATTATGAATCAGAGGAACACAATATTTTGTTACTTCTGCAGCATCTACACAGGCAGCATTTTAAAAAGTAATTTTTGACCTTTAGCAATAAACAAAACATGCACATTAACAATAACTATACAGGAATAGTAACTTTATAGTGAAGAGTCATGTTATTAATTATTTGAGAGCGTAGTTTAAAGTATGAGTTACACAATTTTTTGGACACTTGTCACATATTTTAGACCTTTTCTGTTCTGCTTACAAGGAATATCATTCACTAATTCAATACACCTAAAACACCTAAACTGAACCCTTTCACAGAGGATTCAATACACAAGTCAGTAAGTAGATATGTAAAAAATGAGGCATCAAAAGTTACTACCACTTTTGAAAATCTCAACCACTCACTCATTCTCTCTCAAATGTAAAATGACCCAGTGTGATTTTGTTAGTGTATGGAGAACTAAAGGACTTTCTCATGGACTCCACATGAGCAAAGATTCTTTGAGTTCCTGTAAAAAATTAGCTTGTGTACCGTTATAGAGACTGCTAGAAGCCTAGCATTCCTGACCAGCCATATAACATAACGATGTGCTTTATGAGGAAGTAAAACCATTTCAGTATGGAAACCCACCCTCCATCCCCCAATGTTTCAAGGGACTGTTTTTAAAAATGAGCAAAAAATGATCTTTTTACCCTTTACAGGTCCCTTTTAAAACTCGGTATGAGCCTTTTTGGTTCTTTATGATATAAAAAGAAAGGATGAAATGTGGATCCCCTTACCCTCAAAAAAGAGTGTGTTTTCCCCCCGTATGTTGCTTACATCTGAAATACAGGTCTTCCCATACTATTTTTCCTACAAGTCTCTGGACAACTGGAGCACTAGTAAGATGATGACACCAAAGATATTAGAGCCACTGAACAACAGAAATTCAACAATTTATTTGTTTAATTTAAGGCTAAAAGAGCTCATGATACATATCTATGACCTTCAATAAGAACTCCTCAAAAAATAAAAACCTGACACTCCTAATTTTCCTAAGGTTAAAAACCAAAAACAGTAGTGTGTGTAAAAGGCCCAAATAAACCCACCTTTCAGGCTTCCCTTTATACACAGAATCAGAGAAATGGAGGTCTCTTCCACTACTAAAGAAGTCATCAATTCCAGTCTCCTGTGCTGTGGCAGGCCCACCTAAACTAGACCATCCCTGACAGCCAGTTTTTAAAATCCTTCAATGACAGGGATGCCACAGCCTTCCTTGGAAGCCTATTTCCAGAGCATAACTACCTGTATAGGTAGAAAGTTTCCTCCACTATCAACCTAAATCTTCTATGGGGCATATTAAGCCCATTACTTATTGTCCAACCTTCAGTGGACCTGGAGAACAATTGATCACATCCTCTTTGTTACAGACCTTAACATATTTGAAAACTGTTACCAGGATCCCCTCTCAGTCTTCCTTTCTCAAGGCTAAAGACGCTCAGTTTTTTTAACCTTTCACCATAGGCCAGGTTTTCTACAACATTCATCATTTGTGTTGCTTTCCTCTGGACTCTCTCCAATTTGTGCACATCTTTCCTAAAGTGTGATGCCCAGAACTGGACACAGTACTCCAGCTGAGGCCTGCTGAACGCTGAGCAGAGCAGGACATTTACTGCATGTGACTTACATACAACACTCCTGTTTATACACTCCATAATGATATTAGCCTTTTTGGCAGCTGTATCACATTGCTGAATCATATTCATAACCCCTAGAACCTTTTCAGCAATACCACCACCTAGCCAGTTATTCCCCATTTTGTAGTTGTGCATTTGATTTTTCACAAGTGAAGTATTCTGCATTGTCTTGATGAAATTTCATCTTGTTGATTTCAGACCAATTCTCCAATTTGTCAAAGTCATTTTGAATTCTAATCCTGCCCTTCAAAGTGCTTGCAACCCTCTCCAGCTTGGTGTCATCTACAACATTTACAAACTCACTCTCCACTCCATTAGCCAAGTCATTAATGCAAATATTGAACAGTACCAGACTCAAGACTGATCTCTGCGCGACTCCATGTTTGGCAGCAAACTACTGATAACTACCCCAGGTATGGTCTTTCAACCACTTGCGCGCTTACCTTATAATCATTTCATTTACACCACATTTCCTTAGTTTATGAGAATGTCATGTGGGACTGTGTCAAAAGCCTTACTAAAATCAAGATATATCACATCTTCTGTTTCCTCTCATCTACTAGGCCAGTAATCCAGTCAAAGAAGGAAATTAGATTGGTTCGACATGTTCTGTCCTTGCCAAATCCATGCTGGCTATTCTTTATAACCCTATTATCCTCCAGGTACTTACAAATGGATTGTTTAATAATTTGTTCCAGTATTTTTCTAGGTATCAAAGTTAGGTTGGCTGGTCTATAATACCCCGGATCCTGTGTGTTTCCCCTTTTATAAAGATAGGTACTATGTTTTTCTTCCCTAGTCTTTTGGGATCTCACCTGTCCTCCAGCAGTTCTCAAAGATAATTACTAATGGTTCAAGATTGCTTCTGCTAGTTACTTAAATACCCAAGGATGAATTTCATCAAGCCCTGACAACCTGAATAAATCTAACTGATCTAAATATTCTTTAGCCTGTTCTTTCCCTATTTTGGCTTGCATTCCTTCTGCGTTGTTGTTAATATTACTTGTAGTTGAGTATCTGGACAGCATTAACCTTTCAGAGAAAACTGAAGCAAAATAGGCTTAAAAACATCAGCTTTCTTGATGCATCAGCTCTCCTACCCCGCTCAGCAGAGAGTGTACGCTTTCCTTCGTCTTTTTTTTACTCTTAATGTATTTAAGGAACCTCTTCTGATTGCCTTTTATGTCCTTGCTAGATCTAACTCATTTTGTGCTTTAGACTTTCTGATTTTGTTAGTACATGCCTGCGCTATTCTTTTGTACTCTTCCTTAGCAATTTGTGCATCATGGAAGAGAAAAAGGGTAAGGGTCAATTTTTTCTTTTCATTTTCAAGTCACCTTAAAAAATTATGTACAATACTTTGCTTAAGTCTTTTCAACATCATTCCTCAGTATTTCTAGATTAGTGTTATGGGAACTGAAATCAACAAACTATTTAAACGTGTTTCATTTGTACACTATACTTATATGGTTTTCTCTGCTATTTCTTACAGGTACCATATAGAGTACTCATCAGTTACTCAGGAAATACCAACTCTGGAAAACCATAGGTAAGCACTATTGGAATTGCCAAAACAGTAAAACAAAAAGAAATTTGCAAACCATGAAAGACAGGAAGGGGAAAGCTTAGAAAAACATTATGAAATGTATGTAGCGCCTATGGTCCATGAGTTAAAAAAATACGTCTGCTGCTGCCTGAAGAAGAGGAATTGATGTCCAACTATTCATAAATAAGAATAACTTTGAAATTATACAACGGTTTTCATCTTAGGATTGCAAAGCTATTTTACAAGCACTAAACAATGAATCCTCACAAAACACCTTATGTTGTAGGAAAATTCAAGTGGACACTATAGGAATGACATTAAACAACAGTAAAAGAAAATTAAGATTGCAAAATCAAACACTCAAAAGTTAGATTGCCCATGCAACCTTAATTTTCCCCCCTTGTGCATATGGGTTATGATACAGTCTTTAATTACACAATTACATTTTTCCACAGGACCCCTGCTTCATTCAATATACAGGACAGAGAGTGCTTTGAGAATAAGTCAGGGTTCTGTAATGAAGGACACTTGTCTGTAAGTCCCCATCTTGTTTGTTGCTTGACATCGCACCCTTAATATTCTTTTAACATATTTTTAACTGTAATTTCCCAAGTTTAAAAAAACTGAAAAACATAAATTTAATCCTGTGGAACCATACTGAATCCCCAAATAGGTCACCAGCAGGGCTGGGACCTTTATATAAACAATACAGAACTCTACCACTTGAGCTCATGGAGTATATGGTAGCACTAGAAGGCTATCTTCTATGTGGACCTAACACACACTTTGGCAGTGGGTTTCACAGCTATTTGCTAGATCATCAGGAATGTAGACACTCTAGAATTCTGGGTTCTATTCCAGGTTTTACAGAGGAGTGTTCTCTAATGGTTACAGACCCTTCTGTTCCTAGCACCCTTCCACCACCAACAGCTGCTAACCCACTGGCTCCTGATCATCTTCCCTCCCTTCCCCCATCCCTGCCTGGCTCCTGACTCCATCCCTATCCTCCCCATTGTGTGGCTTCTGCCCTCCCACACTCTTCTCTTATCCTCTCCCCTTCCCAGCTCCTACCCTTCCTATTCACTCTGCTTCTGCTGTCATCCCCCGCATCTTCTGCCTCCTGCTCTTAGGTTCCTATACTCCCTCTGAATTCCTGTTGCTGTCCCTCTGCCCTGCATCTCTTCCCCTCCCCCGCCTCCCGCCCCCATTCTGCTCCTCATGTCTCTGCATTCCTTCAGGCAACTTCCTCCTTCTCCATGCTGCTTGGCTACCACCAGGGGAGAACTAAAAGCACTGGAAAGAGTCTCCCTACTCTCAGTTCTTATGCCTGGTGACACAGCAGCTCCTACAGCCCAGGGATGTATATGTAGAGATAGTATATGTGAGAGTCTGGTCAGCACAAAGGAGCGGTAAAGAGATGGAGCATGGTCATTGCAGATGGAATCATTGGAGAATGTAGCTGTCAAATTCTAACAAAAATCTACTGAGTATGTGTGAACTGAGATTTTTCAGCAAACTATAACTTGGCCAAATGTTGGCAGTTTCATGGGGATGACAAAAGGCACATCCCTGACGCCAGAATAATCTCTCCTGACAAATTTTAAGACCTGCTCCAAAGCACAAAAGCATTAGAGCTCGCCAACAAACAGGTTTAACAATTTTTTAAACATAACTATATTCCCCCCTTCATTTCATTATAAGAAATGGCTGAAGGGATCTACCAGAAATTTTACAAAAATCTGCCTGAAACTAACACCTCAAATGGAAAATTTCAGCCCAAACTTCTGAAGTTTGGCAAAGTTATAAGCAAATGAAAACAGCATCTTATAATGGAAAGTGTTGGGCAACTGTAACTGTAGACCTCACTACCTGTTCAGTCTGTAATAAAGAACACAACAGTGGCATGCCCAAATTCTTGAAATCATTTCTTGTAGGGGGCAGTACTTCCAAAATGCCAGCAGAAGCAGTATGTCTACACTGCAAAGTGAAGGTGTGACTGTAGCAATGGGTACTTTTAGGTGACGTTGTAAATAAGAAGCAGGCAGCAGTATCTCCCGTCAATGTAAACAAACTTATTTGTCTTAGCGATTGGCAGAATAAAAAGTAGGACTGAATGGACTTGTAGGCTCTAAAGTTTTACACTGTTTTGTTTTTGATTGCAGTTATGTAAGCAAAAAAATCTGCATTTATAAGTTACACTTTATGCACTTCAGTATTTGTATGAGGTGAATTGAAAAATACTATTTCTTTTGTTTGTCATTTTACAGTACATATATTTGTAATAAAAATAATATAAAGTGAGCACTGTGCACTTTGTATTCTGTGTTGTAATTGAAATCAACATTGAAAATGTTGTAAAATATCCAAAAATATTTAATAAATTTCAATTGGTATTCTATTGTTACAAGCGCAGTTAATTTATTTAATTGTGATTAATTTTTAAGTTAATCACGTGAATTAACTGCGATTAACTGACACCCTTAATATAAAGCATAGGACAGAGACAAGGTGGAGGAAATATCTTTGATTGGCCAACTTCTGTTGGTGAGAGAGACAAGTTTTTGAGCTTA
The DNA here is from genome assembly GCF_020497125.1 of Mauremys mutica. Lineage (NCBI taxonomy): Eukaryota > Metazoa > Chordata > Testudines > Geoemydidae > Mauremys > Mauremys mutica. The sequence continues at coordinate 57,927,964 of NC_059072.1, read as the reverse complement.
CAGAGCCCTTCTTCTAATATCCTGAGACCAACACAGCTACAACTACACTGCATAAAAATTATATTCATTTAATTCATGCTGCAATCCATGTCTCAATGCTCATATTTCAATGTTACTCAACCTCAGGCAACTCTGTTAAAATTGGTAAATACCATCTTTGAAATAAGGCCGCCTACTATCCTTTACATTTCAGTTTTAGATAAAAATGTAAGCACAAACACACAGGACCCGTCATCTGCAAAATCCAGCAGTCTACCCTACCAAAACACCTCACTTTTAAAATGACTACTCTAGTCAAACGGTCTATACTGGGTTTTGAGCCACCAGTGAAGCTATACAAGTGCAAACCCTGTAGATGATGTGTGTAAGTAGAACAATAAGCTGGAGTAAAGGTAAGGAAAAAACAAAACGGCTGGTACACAGTGAACTGGTAAAACTGGTAACGATTAAATTTTACAAAATGGAATACATGATCTATTGAGATATAATAACTGAGGCCCAGTCCTGCACGCAGCTCCATATGGGGGACCCCTGTTCTCATATAGAGCTATTTTCAAGATCAGGGCCTTACTCTACACTTCTGTTCCCTAATAATATATAGATACACACACACACGCATGCTGTGACTGTCACACGTCTGTGTGTTTGTGTGTACCACTATTTGTACAGTGAATAGTTAATATGATTAAAATTTTCAAAAACACCTCTGTCATTTACCAGACAAAGTCATAGGACTTAGGAGCCTAAGTTACTTAGCGATTTTGAAAATTTTATGTTCTCAAAATATTATGTTTATCACAGGTAGCTTACATGTGGAAAATAAAAACAGCAGGATTTTGGAGGATATGAGGGAGGGTTTGGGTAGGGGGATAGGCATTAAAATAAATTTTCTCATTAATTATAGAAAATTATTGAAGTTCAAATCTAATTGCATCAGTGTGCCTCAGGAGTGAATGACAACCAAATGAAGAGCTTCTGTATTTTAGTAGCTCCAGCTGAGCAGTTCATTTGCTCTGCGAATAGGAATGAATTATGCCTCCTGGGGCTATGCACTTGCTTTCTGGTGCATGGAAACTCAGCCTACTGATCAGTGGAAGATTGGAGCCAATGTTTATACTCCTGCTCACAATTTTAGCAGCCTGCTTCCCACACAAGGATGCTACAGGTGGGCTGCCTTAAGAAAAATGGAAGTGTCTGTTTATGAGGGGGTGGTGATGGTGAGGGAGGGACTGATTTTTTTAAAAAGCCAGATAGGCAGTTAAGTGTAATTGTCTCACATCTAGGCATCTGGCACGACATTAGAGCATTTCTATGAAGCCAGTTGGGACAAACCAACTTGGTCATGTTCAACAGATGTTTTGTGGGAGCTTGGAAAAAAATAGTAGTATGTAATTACTCATTAATTTTTCTTTCTTCGTGCACCAGTCCAGCACAATGCCTCAGGGAAGTAACAACCCATAAACAGAAAACGTGTAAATAAAGGGAGAGAAAGCCACCAAAGTAAGATGCCAGCTCCCTCCTCCCTTCAGGCTACACCTAGGACTAGCTAAATGCAGATGCTAATAGAGAGAATCACCTTTAAACAATGACATGTGTCACATGCTCCTGTTTGAGACAATCCACTAAACACGATATTTAAATACAAAATCCAATCCTATATCTATATAATAAGATTCCAAGATTGTCACTCTGTGTGTCACTGTAAAGCCTAGAACAAGGGTTGGCAACCTTCGGTCTGCAGGCACGGCCTGCCGCAGCTCCCACGGGCTGCGGTTCACCATTCCTGGCCAATGGGAGCTGCAGGAAGCAGCGGCCAGCATGTCCCTGTGGCCCGGGCCGCTTGTCTGCTTCTCCTTCATAGGTCATGTTTTCTAGACCTGTAATTATTTTTGTTAATCTTCTCTGGACTTTTTCCATTTTGTCCACATCTTTCCTGAAATGAGGCACCCAGAACTAGACACAATACCCCATTTTAGGACTAATCAGTGCAGAGTAGAACAGAAGAATTACTTCTTGTGTCTTGCTTACAACACTTCTGCTAATACATCCCAGAATAATGTTGCCTTTTTTGCAATAGTGTTACACTGTTGACTCATATTTAGCTTGTGATCTACTCTGTCCCCTAGATCAGTGGTTCTCAAACTAGGGCCGCCGCTTGTTCAGGGAAAGCCCCTGGCGGGCTGGGCTGGTTTGTTTACCTGCCACGTCTGCAGGTTCGGCCGATAGCGGCTCCCACTGGCCACAGTTCGTCGCTCCAGGCCAATGGGGCTGCAGGAAGGGTGGCCAGCACATCCCTCAGCCTGCGCCGCTTCCTGCAGCCCCCATTGGCCTGGAGCGGGGAGCCGCGATCGCCCGAAACTGTGGATGCGGCAGGTAAACAAACCGACCCGGCACGCCAGGGGCTTTCCCTGAACAAGCGGCAGCCCTAGTTTGAGAACCACTGCCCTAGATCCGTTTCTGTAGTACTCCTTCCTAGGCAATCATTTCCCATTTACTATGTGTGCAACTGATTATTCCTTCCTAAGTGGAGTACTTTGCATTTGTCCTTATTGAATTTCATCCTATTTACTTCAGACCATTTCTCCAGTTTATCCAGATCATTTTGAATTTTAATCCTATCCTCCAAAGCACCTCCAACTGGACCCAGAACTGATCCCTGTGGGACCCCACTCGATATGCCCTTCAAGTTTGACCGTGAACCACTGATAACTATTCTCTGGAAACAGTTTTCCAAACAGTTATGCACCCACCTTATAGTAGCTCCATCTAGTTTGTATTTCCCTAGTTTGTTTATGAGAAGGTCATGCACAACAGTATCAAAACCCTTACTAAAGTCAAGATATACCATGTCTAACGCTTTCCCCCTATCCACAATGCTTATTACCATGTAACAAGAAAGCTGTTTGGTTGGTTTGATACAATTTGTTTTTGACAAATCCTTGTGGATTGTTACCTTATCTTCTAGGTCAGGCCTGCACAACATACAGCCCTCACCGCTTTAAGAGCTGTGCAGGCCTGTTCTAGGTGTTTGCAAATTGATTGCTTAATTATTTGCTCCATTATTTTTCCAGGTACAGAAGTTAAGCTGACTGGTCTGTAATTTTTCAGGTTGTCCTTATTTCTCTTTTTATAGATGGGCACTATATTTGCCCTTTTCCAGTGCTCTGGAATCTCATCTTCCAAGACTCTTCAAAGATAAACACTAATGGCTCAGATATCTCTTCAGTCACCTTCTTGAGTATGCTAGGATGTATTTCATCAGATCCTGGTGACTTGAAGACATCTAACTTGTCTAAGTAATTTTTAACGTGTTCTTTCTCTATTTTAGCCTCTTTTTAGCAAATCATCTTTTGAGTTTCTTTGTTTATCAACCAAACTAACTAATAGAAGCCTCAGTGGAAGTTCTGTGTGTTCCTTTATCTCACTTGACAAAGCGTTTGACAGTATGATTCTGTAAAAGGAGGAGAAATGCAGTAGGGAATAATGGGGAAATGAAAATGAGTAAGGCTGAGATTTAGTCACAGAGGTCACAAAATCTGTGACTTCCAAAGACCTCCGTGACTTCAGCCAGTGCCAGCAGGCGGACCCCCCCGCAGCTCCAGGCCGCCCCTGTGGGCAGCACTGGGGATCCTGCAGCTCTCCGCCTCCGTGGGCATCCAGGGCGACCCCCAGGCCTCCTGGTCACCCCGAGTGGCAGGGGGGAACCCCAGCAGCTCTCTCCCTCCGTGGATGGGAGGGGGGATCCCTGCAGCTCCCAGCCACTTCCGCAGGTGACAGGGTGGTCCCCCAGAGATCTCCGCCTCCGTGCCAGAGGGGACCCCCAGAGCTCCTGGCTGCTCTCCTGCTGCCCCGGGAGGCACTGTGGGCCCCCCGCAACTCAGGGCTGCCAGCAGAGAGGGCCGCTGGAGCTCTCAGCCTACCCGCAGCTGCCCAGGCTCTCCCTTTTGTCATGGATATTTTTAGTAAAAGTCAGGGACAGGTCACAGGCTTCTGTGAATTTTTCATTATTGCCTGTGACTTTTACTAAAAATATCTGTGACAAAATATTAGCCTTAAGAATGAGGCATAAGAATAAAAACTACCTCAAGAAAGGATGGGTTTGGGGTTCTTTTTAGTCTATGGCAGTAGTATGGCAGAACCACAGGTAATATATTTCAAATAGAAAAAAAATCCTACATATTTTTCTCTCACTCTCTTCCTCAACATCTGAAAGAACGACTGTCTGTTAACAGCTCTGAGAAACATTTTCTAATTCAGATCAGCTATGTGTCTAGGGAATAAATATCCACAGTCAATTATTTTAGTTAAAAACAATCAGGTCAATCCTTGATAAGACACTTCTACCATTTTCTATATACATAGGATCTTTAATGAGGTTATTCAAAAAAACCCAAACTGCACAAACACCAAAAACCACCCACACTCTGTACTCTAAGCAATGCATAGCTGATGTATCCATTTTAGGGAAAAGATATTACCTACCAAAATCTTGTGAACCCTTATGCTGCACATTGGCAATTTTCTTTTGTTGTCAAACAACTTTTATTCAAATCAAAGATCATGTGTCAATCAGAATAATGTACATCTTTGACTTTCATTTAGATTTGCAAATTTTTCACAAAGTAGCATGTGTTCTCACAGTCAAAAGAAAATTATTCATCTTTAGACAAGAAATCTCTTCAGGTAAAGAGTTAAGGCATCAGACAGATTTCAGTAGAAGTCTAACTTGATGAAAGTGCAGGAGTACCACCTTGATGAATCAGGCATCAGCTCCTAAGTGGAGCTCTGTTTGTGTCCATAATCTACATCTACTAAATACTGAAAATGAATGAGTATCAAGTACACCGCTATCCCGATATAACGCGGTTGTGGGGAGCCAAAAATTCCTACCGCGTTAAAAGTGATATCGGGGTAGTGGTGGCAGGGCTGCAGCGGTGATTTAAAGGGCCCGGGGCTCCCCACAGCAGCCCATGGCCCTTTAAATTGCCGGCAGGCCTCGCTGCTGCAGGGGCAGGTCTCCGGCGGTGATTTAAAGAGCTCCAGGCTCCGGCCGCTGCACGGAGCCCGGGCCCTTTAAATCACCAGCTGAGCCCCACTGCCGCAGCCCCGGGGTAGCAGCAGCAGGACTCCGGCGGCCATTTAAAGAGGTCCGGGCTCCGGCCGCTGCGGGGAGCCCGGGCCCTTTAAATCGCCAGCCCAGCCCCGCTGCCACAGCTCCGGCGGTGACTTAAAGGGCCCGGGGCGCCCCACAGCAGTCAGAGCCCTGGACCCTTTAAAGCGCTGCCCGAGCCCTGGGGTAGCAGTGGCAGGGCTCCAGCGGTTATTTAAATGGCCCTAGGCTCCCTGCAACAGCCGGAGCCCTGGATCCTTAAAGTGCCACTGGAGCCCCGTTGCTACTGTGCTATATGCAAACCCATGTTATATCAGGTAGCGTTATAGCAGGGTAGCAGTGTAATAAAAGTTTCTTAACTCAACGCCTAAGAACACTAACCCAAACAAAGATTTCTCTGATTCCCGCCCCTCATAATCTGTCTTCCTCTTACCACCCTCAAATTAGTTGATATCTCTTTTGCTCTAATTCAGAATATGAAACAGTTTCTTAAAATGAATTCTCCTTACATGAAATTAAGGGATATCTGACTATATGCTGTGCTAAAATAACTCTAGAGAATGTAATAATTTTGAATATGATCAGGAATTTTCCTGGAAAATGGTACTGAGCTATACAAACTGGAATAATCCTATTTACAATAGGACAGTAGGTGCTAAATGTCATATTAAGAATGGACACATACTACAGCCTAAGCTGGTGGTGAGGTACGAGGAAGCTCGCACTTATAAAGGTAAATAAAATTTAATCTCAAAAAGAAACCAAAGCCCCTATCCTCCAAGCTGATCTATGCAACAGATGCTTATGCCTGTGTAGAGTCCATCAGATATGACTGCAGGATCAGAACCTATGGTGGAAATAAATAGCATCCTTTTTGACCAATGGACAAACAATATTTTCGATTGACTGGAGTAAACCTAAACTGAAACATTTATTATCCTTCACAGATCTGCAAACCCAAAAATGAACTTATTTCAGTAAGCTCAAAGATCATGGTAGAAGTATAATCAACTGAGACATTTTATAATATCTATACAGAAAAATCATTTGAAATTCACTCCTCAGAAATATACTTATGTGAGCTACTAATAAAATGCGTAAGAACAAAATATAAAACATTACACAAAAGTAGAGACTGCCACCTAATAGAACACCTATTCTAAGTGAGGAGGCACGGTATCGACAACTTTGAGAGCGGGAAATGATAAAACAAATAATTTTAAGATTCTAAAATACAAGGGACTATTTTTAACCTTCAAAATAACAAAACAATTAAATAACAGAAAAGTAAACACAAGGAGTTTTCCCTTGATGCATAATCAAGTTGCAACCTGTTAGACTTTAATCCTTTTAAATAAATTTAAACTATACTACTATTACTGGCATCAAAAACAGAATGAGAAGTATCAGAACAACTTAAGTGGGAGCAAAAACAATGATTTTATGAAGATTTTAAATCCCACATGGGGGATAATATCAGAATAGCAAATTTACATTTTGACATATCTGTTTCTTTTACAAATCATATTTGGTAAAATAAAACACAAAAAGTTTGCTTAACCTACCTGTGTGACCATGCTTTGTATATATGTTGTTGGATGCTGCTGCTTTTGCTGAACAGCGCTTTCTATTGCTACTTTAGCTACAGTGCTTGGATCCGCTCCAGCTGGCACAGCAACCATAGTTGCACTGCAACCGGCATTGTTGGGGTCACTGATTGTAACAATTCTAACTCCTACTTTATTTGGAATTCCTGGAACAGTTTCCCTATCATTATCTTCTGCTGGCCTCTTTACAGTTTTGCATTCTGCTGTGCCATTAGTAGACCGAACTTCAGATGACAGGGTAGACTGGGACACTCTAGGTCCTGAGTGTGGAACTGCTACGATTTGATGCCCCTGTATAACAGAGGCTGTAGAATGTGGTGAGACAACTACACTTGGGCGTTGCTGAGGCACATCTGAATTCAAACTTGAAGCTAAAGGTCCATTAGATAAATCAGTGTTGATACCACTAAGTTGCTGGGTTAACAGTTTTGCAGCTTCCTGTGTACCGCTTACAACAGGTGAACTACTCAAAGTTAATACAGGCCCATTAGAAATCCTTTCCCCTTGATCACCTTTGGCAGTCTCTTGCTGCGTGACATTTGAATTCCCTTGTTCCACTGGAGAGATCTCACCATTTCCTACATGATTGGAAGTTTTGTGATTTGGAATGTTTTTGCTCAAATGAGAGCCATCTCCTTTATCAAAATCACAGATTCCATTAACTAGGGGCTTCTTCAAATCACTTTTAATTTCCTGTGTGTCCATTTGTTCAAAGTTCTGCTTTCCAGGAGCTCCATTCTCACCCAATTCTAATGATGGCCCATTACTGACTTGTGAGCACTGATTGGCCTCATTTTGAGTTTTCCCTGAGTTAGAAGGAGGTAGACTGGAGTCATTATACTTTCTCCCATTTAAAAGACTTCCCACCTGCATTTCATTTTCCTTTGCATCCCCATTACTGGTGTTCGCAGCTCCTCTTCGGCAAGAGGGATTTTCCATAACTTCAATTTTACGTTCATGAACGTGTAAACCTGTTGCTTCCTTTGCTTCTTCCTCCTTTTGGCAAATAATTTTATCACCTTTGAATGGAGGAGCAGCAGCACATGGTGATTGTCCAGTTGGAGGTGCTTGAGTAGCTGGAAGTGTTTGCACCTGAAGCCCAACTCCTGTCTGTGTTCCACTCATTGAGATTCCTGCTGGAGCAATGAGCTGAGTTGTATTTCCCTGACTCACAGTTGCAGTAGCAAAACTAGTATTTGGCACAACTGTTATGGTAACCTGGTTGCCAGAAGTCCCTTGGAAAATGGTTGCTGGGCTATTTGAGATCAACTGGCCTGGCAATATTTGTAGATTAGAAATGGGTACTGTTTGTACTGCCCCTTGGGGCTGGATTGCACTCTGGACCAGCTGAACATTTTGCTGTCCAACCAATAGCTGCTGAGCTGGAGACTGTCCTTGAACTCCAAAACTTGGTGCTTGGTTATTGGCCACCTGATAAACCACCTGAGGGCTAGGAGCTCTTGCATTGTTAGGTGGAGGAATCTGTGGAGCTGGGAGTATAAGCTTACCACCAGGAGTTGAAGGGCCTCGTTTTGGAAGAAGCAGCTGTTTGATCAGACTAGATTCACCAGAGGAAGGCTGACCAACTCCTGCATTAGGTTGCTGTGGCTGAACTTGCATTTGTACCGGTTGTTGTTGCTGGACTTGTACTTGTACCTGTTGTTGTGATGGTGCAGGTGAATGTTGCTGCTGTTGCTGCCTCTTCACGGAAAGCATTTGACTGACAGTAGGAGGGGGTCCTTGTGACTGAGTAGTAGATGGAGATGACATTACTGTAGGAACCTGGTTATTTGTAACTGGTCCAGGAGATGGTGAGGAAGATGGAGTTATGTTTGGTTGTCCAGTCAACTGGACAGTTTGACCAGCTGGAAGAGAAGCTGGATTAGTTAGCACGATTTGGTGAATGGCTGGTGCATATGTTTGACCTTGCTGAGTTGGCTGGCTTACAATCACTACACTTTGTTGGGATGGTGGCTGCTGCTGCTGCTGCATGGGTTGTTGTACCACTGTAGATGGGACTTGCTGAGAAGGTAGAGGCTTTGGCGCAATATTCTGAAACCCTACCCTAGAAGTTTGTGGATTTTGGACACCAGCAATAGTAACCACCTGCCCAGCTGCAACTTGGAAATTCTGTACTGTAGTGGCAGAAACAATATTGGATGCAGAGGTCGTGACATATTGTTGGGGTGCTATGATGACTGTGTCTTGTTGCTGGTTACCAGCAGAGGGCTGCTGAGATGAAGTTTGCAAAGGTTGTGACGATGTAGTGATTAACTGTTGACCCTGTGAAACTGCTGAAGTGCATGCTGGTAGGTTCTGTACTCTGCCAAATATATGACCCTGAGGTACAGCTTGTTGAATTACCGTAACAGGAGTGCCTGAAGGTATCTGTCCTGGTACCACTGCATGTAGTGGAGACTGTTGTTGAATTACAGGTTGGTGGTGAAGCAATGTCTGAGAACTGACAACAGCAACAGATGGTTGTGGTCCTGTACTGCTGTGATTTTGATTAGAAGCTTGTGCTGCTCCACCTACAGCAATAGTAACAGGAACTGCAGATTGGGAAACCGAGCTCTGTATTACTGTGGCCTTGACTACCTCACAGGAAATTGGAGTTTTATTCTGAATGACAGTCACTGTAGCATTTTGTTGCTGCTGTGTGTGAACTGAAGGATTTTGTGGAATTCTAGAAACAGTCTGTGCCACAGTGTGAACACCTTGAATTGGAAAAGACATCTGTGTTGCTGTCAGATTTGAAGATTGGTTGTTAACTGGGATCCTCTGAAAATGGTTTCCTACACTTTGTGGTCCATGTGGGATTCCTGTTGACCCAAATAAAATAAAAAAAATCAGAAGTCTCAACACAAAAATCCAAACCAAAGCAAACACACAAATATAAAGAATCAAAAATCCCAAATTTGAAATTATCATTACAGCCAAGTGAAGTAGTTTCTAAACTCAACTATAGCATGTCCGGATTAGTAGTGGACATCAGAGTGGCTTGTCTGGTGACATGCAAATTTAGGGCTTAGGTGTCAAATGCTAGGCAATATCTACCCAGATACTACTTAGCAACACTATCATCCAGCACTATAAAGCATTAAACAAAAAAAATGAAATAACTAGTTTCTCAAAACTTCTTTTCACTGGAGTTTACTTTGTTCTACTGTAGTTTCAGAAGCAACAAAAATGGATGCCATATAAAATATAATGTAAAAGATAAAGAACCTGCTGGTGAAGGAGACGGAGATACATCAGGAATAGAATCAACCCGGACGACAGGGGTAGAAGAAGTTGGTTGTTGCTGATAGTACATCTGAATGGGAAGTGGTATAGCTCTCCTTTTAACTCCTACTACATGTATATGCGCCTGCCCATTGTTATTTGGATCCTCTACTCTCTTCACTGTGTGATTTGGAAAGACAGTTCTGCCAAACACAAACATACAGCTATATACATAACAAAAATTCAAACCTTTCACAGTATTATTTTTTTTCTTTCTTTTCAATTTTTAGCACATCAACTCTGCTCTATACACACAGAGGACAAAGACAAACATATTTACCAAAGTTAAGTAGTCAAATACTCATGTTAGTCAGTCAGGATTACATATTCACTCTGCCAAAAAGAGAAGGAATGGGCATGGGAAGTCTCCATTCTATTTTTCAAACAGAAGAGTTTTTTTCAATGGCTAATATTTTGTGACAGCATCTATCCCTGTTTCTGCAGAGATGCAGCCAGAGTGAAATGCTAAGATGCTTTTTTTAGAAGGCTACCTCCATGGGGACTGAAAGGTTCACCAGAATTAGCATTTCCAAGATTTTGGACAAGAGAAATGAAAACTGTAACCCTCAAAAGCTAGAAGTGGAAGAAATATATGGCCAAACACATACAGCAAGCTCTAACAAAGTCGTAAAAAAAGAACAAAATAATTGCATTGAACTATCAAACTTTTTTTTTTTAAACTTAAAATTCCAAATGCTAACAGATCAGAGCAGTCTTTAAAACTCATTTGAGAGTAGGTATTTCCCTAAATAAGTCTGAAGTTGCAGATTAGCATTAGGCATCCACAATCTCCTGTTTATTCTTCTATAGACTCTTCACCTTACCGAAGACATTTATAAAATCCAGTTGATGTTAGGATTCCACCTCGAGCTAATTTACTGCAGGTTGAGAGGTATTCAGAGTACATTTCTGCTCGAGAGACTGAGCAATCTGAATTCACCTCAAAATGTGCATTCAACCTAAAAACGGAGAAAGAAAAATAAATGATGAAACGTGCTGCAACATGGACATTTCTTTTTAAAGGGCTGAAATGCTATTCTCTGGCTGAGTAAAGGATTTTGGACAATCAATAACAATGCTGCTAATTTAAAATATTTAATGTGCTCTCCTAACAAACACCTCCTCAATACAACGTAATTTTATCTTTCACAATGTAAACCTCAATGCCCAAAGTTAGTACAAGAAAAAGCACTTAGATGGCAAAAACTGATCACATAACATCCTGTTGAGATTATTATTTACATGTATGATATGCAAGACTTAATAACATATTCACAAACCAAAAACTTATCTGAGAAAACTTCAGATTGAAAATGTGTTTCAATGAAGTCCCCAGAACAACTTTTTATATTCTCTACAAAATTCTACAACTTTAAAAAGGAAAAAAAAACTACATAAAACCCACAAATGTTAGAATGTCTGGAAATTAACAGCTCAGTTCCTCACTGCCATATAATCTTTAATCATCTGCTCACCCCACCCAACTGTGTCTATCAGTTAAATAAATTATATATTTAAAAGCTTCAAAACCATACCTTTTAAACTTTAGATCAAAAGTCAGATATAGTTTAGCATTGCATACTCATTCTCTATCAAAGGTTTCCATCAAAAATTTGCTGACCTGACAAGCCAAAATAAGTTTTTCGGACTGATCTGGTAATCTAGATGTACTGCAATACACAGGAAAATCAGAGATATAGAACCACCTTACCCTGAGCTACCAGGATCATAAGAGACTAGGAATGCTACAGAGGCAGAACATTCATCCCTGAAGGCAAGCCGTGTGAAGGCCTCATGTTGTCCTCGAACAACCAAGGCTCTGGTCAATGCTCCAGGCAATATCAATAAATTCCCAGAGAGTGAAGCAATGTGTGGTTCCTGAAGGACCTCCACAAAAGCACAGCCAACCAAAAAAAAAGGATATTTTCCTTAACTGGTAATTTTTATTTCTTTGAGATTCTCTATGTGGGCCCAGAAAAGTTGGAAAATAGTTCCTTTGTGACAGCAAATGGAGACAGCAACAACTGTCTACAGCAGGGGCGGGCAAACTTTTTGGCCTGAGGGCCGCATCGGGTTTCGGAAATTGTATGGAGGGCCGGTTAGGGGAGGCTGTGCCTCCACAAACACCCAGGTGTGGCCTGGCCCCTCCCCCGCCACTTCTCGCCCCCTGACTCCTGCCCCATCCAACCTCCCTGTTCCCTGACAGCCCCCCATCCACCACCACTCCATCCACCCCCACCCCCACTCCTTGGCCCCTGACCGGCACTGGAACCTCCACCCCGACTTCCCCCCGCTGCCCCATCCAACCCCCACTCCTTCCAGACTGCCCTCTGGGACTCTTGCCCACATTCAACCCCCGTTCCCTGCCCTCTGACCGCCCCGACCCCTATCCACACCTCGAACTCCTCTGCCCTCTATCCAACCCCCCCTGCTCCCTGCCCCCTTACCACACTGCCTGGAGCACCGGCGGCTGGTGGCGCTACAGCCGCGCCACCTGGCTGGAGCCAGCTGCGCCACAGTGCAGCACAGAGTACTGGGTCAGGCCGGGCTCTGCAGCTGCGCTGCCCAGCTGCCCAGAGCATTGCGCTGGTGGCACAGCGTGCTGAGGCTGCGGGGGAGAGGGAACAGCGGGGGAGGGATCAGGAGCTAGCCTTCCAGGCCAGGAGTTCAGGGGCTGGGCAGGAAGGGCCTACTGGCCGGATGTGGCCCGCAGGCCGTAGTTTGCCCACCTCTGGTCTACAGAATACCAAAATATCTGCACTGCCATGCAGGATCAAAGAGTATTGATATATTTTTTAAACTGTCAGCAGTACAAGCTATATCACCTGTATGATTTGAAAAAAACACCCCGTGTTCTCTATTGTTTAGCATCATCTAAAAGTACTATAATCAGAATGTAACTGGAAATTCTAAAGAGAAAGAAAGCAGATAAGAGAATTTAGTGTTGTCTTCATTCATAGCCAATACAACCAGTGCTTCCTCTAATTTTTCCCACCCATGCGCAGAATGAATTTTATGTGCACCAATATGGAGGTGATGTGTAACAAAATTCATGTGATGGGGGTGGGGCCGAGGGGTTCGGAGTGTGGGAGGGGGCTTAGGGTGGGGCAGAGGTTTGGGGTGTAAGGGTTCCGGCTGGGAGTGCGGGCTCTGGGGTGGGGCCGGGGATGAGGAGTTTGGGGTGCAGGGCGGTGCTCGGGAGGAGAGAGAGAGAGAGGTCTCCCCCCAGCTCTCTCCCCCTGCAGAAGCAGCACCTGGGCTGTGAGGGAGAGGCGCCTCTCCCTGCTGCGGCAGCTCTGGGTTTGGGGCTGCAGGATAGGTGCCCCTCCCCCAGCAGGTCCGGGCCAGGGCTGCGCTGCCTTGGCTGCACCTGGGGCTGCACCGCCCCAGCATGTCCGGGCACCCCGCCCCGGCACCCCGCCCCGTTCGCAGCAGGTTGGAGACCAGACTAGGTGAGGTGCTGGGGGGAGGGGTGCCCCTCCCCTGGCAGGTCCCTGGGCGGGTTCCTTGAATGCCTGCACAGAGCTAAATAGGCTGCTGGCAGCCGCGCAGCTTACAGGGAACTTAGAATACAACACCAGTAAACATGATGCCATTTTTTTTTTGCCAAACTTTTACTATAGTTACAAAATTTGAACCCACATTCTGTGTAATAATAGGTATTATGGAAAAAAAATCTATATTCCTGCCTTCTCTAACCAGATTGTCATTAAAAACAGTGTCAGCCTCCCATGATACACACCAGTATCACTGTGACCAATGAATGTCAGAGAAGGTGTTCTCTATCTCATAACCTTGATTTGGGAGTTGGCGATTAGACCATGATGTGCACTTACCTTGCAGGGGATCCTTCTTCCGGCCCAGTTGGCTTATAATATTAGGGATATTAATTTTAATACATTGCCCCTTTTTGCATGTCCTTCCACTGCTTCCAAGAGATAGTAATATTTCTAAATTCTTCCATTATGACTTACTCCCTTGCAACTTCTCTCAGTAAGAGACAGTGATAAAAACGTACTAAGAGATTTTACGGGGTAAAAACCCCTTAAAGTTGGCTTTCATGCAAACACAGTTGAAAAAGACTATTTCCCATTCTCCAACTCCAAGAAAAACATTGGAAAAAATACCATGATTAGTATATTTTAGGCTTGTGTACAGGGCCACCTGTTGTTTTATATCTTGTTGGTTCATTTCCATTTAGAATTCAGAAAAAGAAAAATAGAGAGTACCCAGCACTTTGTTACCTAGCACAGAATCAGACAAAAAATAACCACTACAGATCCTTCTGACATTGCGTTGTATGATTTGTTTAATTACATTCTGTCATCAGATGGTGTTACACAACTGCAGCATAGCAGAGTGATTCTGTTGCCTTTTTCTACTCCTTTCACTAAAATACTGTTTTTCTTGTTTCCCAAATCCTGGCTACTACTGAATAAGAGGTGTCAACTGTGGAATCTTTCTCTGATTTAACTGCCCATTCCTTCCTGCCTGAATGCAAGAGAGGCTATTCTGCATCATTCCTTTTTGGTTTGAGGGTCCAGAAAGATTTCAGTGGCTCCTTTTCTATCTTTCCTAGGATTGGGGGTTGGCAGAACAGCAGCATGGGAAGCAGGGGAAACAGTCTGATTGCTCACTGTCCCCTCTATTATTACTTCACACCTCAGATATCAGTGGGACAGCTCTACTGTCTAATTCCCAGGCAGAAAGAGTATAGTATAAATATGAACTGTAGAATTCATAGCTGTATACAATGGGCTTCTGAAGAAGCACGTTTGAGAGGAGGAATACGCAGATTCCACTTATTTTGGATTATGAAGATTTCAAATATTAGCTGCTATTTTCTAGCTAAAAACATCTATCTGAGGTTTTCTATATTAACTATATCACTGTAGTATCTAAGCTCAGAATCTCATCATATGTTAGTGTCAACTAACAACTCCTGTGCAGCCAAAATCTTTGCTTAAGTTATAAGTGAAATAACAGACTTTCAGTGTAGAACCACTCTGCTTCTTGTAAAATGCTCCCCACTTCACTGTAAAGATGTGTGTGTAGATGAATATTTGAATCAATTCAATAACTAGCTCCATCTTTAACTCATATCATTTTTGTGAGGGAAGGGGGGAGTGTTGGAAGTACAAGAGTTTCAGGAACTGATCAACCCAAAGACTTAGAATGTGAGCAGACGCATGTATAGGTCAACACCAGTTTGGGGAATCACCCTAGCCCTACTTGAGAGCTATGAGTTGGGTATCAATTCTCTAGAATATTGGATGCACAAACATACATTATAACTAGTAAAAATATTAAAGCAAGTATGGGGTGGGGAAGGGTTGGAGGAAAAAAGGTCTTTCATCTTCCATGGTTTGCTTGAGCCTCCCACTGATGAAATCACAGGCTTCCAGAAATCTAGTTTCA
The DNA here is from genome assembly GCF_020497125.1 of Mauremys mutica. NCBI lineage: Eukaryota > Metazoa > Chordata > Testudines > Geoemydidae > Mauremys > Mauremys mutica. Next base: position 57,912,544 of record NC_059072.1, on the reverse strand, counting down.
AAATTTGAGAAACACTTTCTTGTATTGCTACAGTAGCACAAGATGAAAATACTGTTTAGTTAGACAATGCTGCTCTACAGTTTTACAGCAAGATTAGATTTGTAATTAAATGAAAGAATTAAATAATATTCTAAGACAGAGAGAACAACTAGTTTGAAGTATTATGTCAAGTGGCTAACATTTTGTGTTGTTTTTCTTCTCCCTCAAGAAAGTATTTGAATGGAACTGTATACTTACCACTGACATGCAAATTTCTCACTGTCTATTTCCACTATTCCTGGTGGTGGAGCAACATGCTGTGCCGCTCTTGATGCTATGGAAAAAGATACATTTGCTGACATGTAATGATGATTCTTCCTATAAAATTGAACATCTCAGGCAACACAAAGGATCATCGGAAGTTTAGTAGTTTCAAATTTGATTTGAAATTTGTTTTGTATTTTTGCAAGATCTCTCCCCTCACTCATCCCCCAAAGAAGTTCATTTTGACAAAATTAAATGTAAGGATTAATTACTTACATCTACAGAGAGATTCCTAGACACAAAGTCTACATATATTTAAAGAACTCCCCAAATCCATGTCTTAAAAGGCAATAGCTTATTTGTTACTGAATGATCAGATTTGCTTTAAATCAACTCTGTTTAAATGCATGCCACGTTGTTTCAAAGATGTAATGAGATGTGTGTGAGGACACATCTCCGGCAAGGTTTTTAGCCACTAGTGTAACTGTATTAGTGCAAACCGCTAGTCTAAATGTACTGCACTAGTATAAACCATGACTTGCATTAGCACAACTGGTTTGAAACTGGTTTTATGACAGGATGGAATGGAGTAACAGGAACCACCAGAGCCCTGGGCAGTAAGAAGGAATTGAGAAAGAAGTTGGTCCACTTCACCCTTCTTCCCCAGGAGGAGGAGATGTCACCAGGTGCAGACCCATTGACACTGATGGTCAAATGCTTCTGATCTCAAGTTCATGAGGCACATGAGCACCAACATACAGACACATACATATAGACAATCACTCAAAGAAGAAATATTGCTTTTTCTCAAGCTTGGCTGACCCTTCTGTCTTAGCTCCTCAATTCTTCCTGCCTGCACAAATATTCTAGCCGCTTATATCCCAGGTTGGAACTAATCAGAACCAACTTGAGTTGACCTTAAAGTAATAAAAAATGACTGCATCTTTATGCAAGATTCAAGCATATGATATCAAGATGCTTCGACAGAATAGCAGTGCACTCTTGTCCAAGGGTGTTAAATCCTGCCATGTTACTTAATTCTCTGTATAAAAAATGAATTACACTTTCAAATAAGAGACCTATCCCTGGTGATCCATGTCATCAGCATCTCTGTGCTGAACTACTGCAATGATTTGACCACAAAGGCCACACAGAAGCTGCAACTACTGCAAGATGCAGTGGCCTGCCTATGAGGCCCATTCACAGGCAGCCCTGTAAACCTGTATTACACTGGTGATTGATGACCTGCAAAAAGTCTACACAGAGTTCTATATCTGCTTCAAGGTCTTGGCACTAATCTTTAAAGACCTTGACATGCTAGGACCTAGCTACCGAAAGTCTCTATCTTCCCGTCTAGCATTCTCATTTATGATTAGTAGAGATCGTGTAGCTGATGTAAACAATCAGGGACGTGTCATTCTCAACATTGGCTGTAGAATTCCCTATCATTATTCAGAATACTTAGGTGGTCTGGGGACAAATAAGATTTTCCCAACTACTCTCCCTTAATCTATTTTTCAGTTTATGTGCATCCATAACTCACCATGTGGACAAGCACTTCTTTACTTAAGAAAAATGCTAAAACATGCTCAGGGCACCATTTTCAAAATGGTAGTAAGTTTAGTATTTCTGAACTAATTTTTTTCCAAATATTAAAATCACGCTCCTTATTGAGGATATGTTTGAACTTTTAAATAAAAATGCTTTTGAGATTTCTGAACACATAAAAGTCTCAGTTATTCTTTAAAGTAGGCAAGCAACTTGCAACCACTTAACTTAAGCAGCTGGTCCAATTTTATTTTAATTTAAAAACAAAAACGCCTTCAAGAGCAGACCAAGCTTGGAAAGTTTTCACCAAAGGGCAAACTTTTGAAAAAGTTACAAATCATGGGAAAAGAGGACTACAGAATGAAATATAAAATAACTACTAATGCTGCCTTATGATACGTTTGTGTGTAACACAAATACTAAGATTTTAGTCTGCAGTGGGAAATTATTATTTTGTAGAATGAAAATGTGACTGATACTGGGATATAATTATCTCATCCTTTAATGCTTTCCACATTAATTTAACTCTTTCAACCCAAACTGCTAGGCCACCTGGTTCAGTATCATGCAGGTATTTCAGTATAGTCCTATTAGAGTCAAACGTGTTCCATTAAATAAAAAAGCACCAACTAAAAAGTAAAGTTGTACATGAATGCTTACACTACTTACATGGTTAAAAGCTCATGTAGACATAGGGGCATTCACTAATACAATTTACTCCGGTAACTTGCTTTACATCTATATATGGAGTTTGCGCCTGTGTAACTACATCAATGTAGTCATATCAAAGCAAAATACTCTAACGTGGATGAGGCCCTCAATCAGCTAGCAAAAAGTTTGTCAAGATTTCATGGCTCATACTTTTCTGGAGTCAAGTCACTTTGAACTGCAATGTTTTATAAAAATAGTTTTGAGAAGAAGAATCTGATTAACTGAGAAAGGTTCTGGATGAGTGAGTAATCCAGCAAACCACAATTAAGTCCAAGAGGGAAAGGGAAAAAATACTAGGGAAAAAACTTAAGTTTATATTTAGTCACAGAAATGAAACTGAAGTACTAGAGTCTTTGAGTCTGACCCTGACTTGAATGGGAGTTGCAGCTCACCAACATGTCTCAGGTTTACACCCTTTAGGAGCTTCCGGGAACCACACAAAGGCAGTGTGGTACTTTAAGTATTCAGGGGAAAAAAACAGGGTGGTGGTGGTGAGACTGGATTTTTTTTGGCAGGGGAGGGAGGGAGTTTTTAAATTTGAACGTTTTTTTAAAAATAATTATTTTTTTAAAAGCAGCAACATAGGGCAAGATGTGTAGTTATTTCAGATATCTACCTTTTACAAATGGCTGGAAGCACCTGACTCCTGGTTCTCCAGTTTGAGCCAAATCCTGCAGGTTTTACTTTCATTGAAATTACGGGATTGAGGGCAGCAGGACTAGGACCAGCAAGTACATGCTTAATTGTATTATCAGTTGTTTAATTAACGAGAGTGACATTTATATTTGGATTGGATGAGTCACCGTAGATGCCATGATCCAACAATGCTCATAACTTTCTTGATATGCAATGTATACTTGTGAAAAGCACTGAAATAGACATTTTTCTCCTATACTTGCTGTTAGAGGAATCACATAGGCCAGCAGAATGTAATTTTGTATGTGAATTTAACAAGAAAAGTTCTTGTTAAAAACCTTGTGTGTGCACGTCAAAAGACACCAGATATCTAGAGTGAAATTTTGACCCTACTAAAGCCAAAGAGTGTTTTATCATTTATTTCAATGGTGCAAGGATTTCACTCTGAAAATAGATTTTCTACAGCTAAACAATATCTACAATATCAAGTACATTCTGAGGTTCTAATGACCTTAAAGATTTAACTTTCCTTTAAGCTTTAATTGTAGGTGTTAAACTTTGGCTCACATCACAAATGAAATGTTTAGTGGCTTCAATGAAGTCAATGAGAATTTTTTTTAATCTTCATTTCCATGATTCCATTAGATCCTATATAGCCCATTCTCCGAGAGTTTGACCCTAACACTAACTGAGAACTTATTTTACATACTATTCACACAGAATATAACACAAAATGGACTTGCTGCCCCTCTGTGAGTTGTAGATATTTTGTTGACATGCAAATGAACAGGTTAATTTTAAATAAAAATGTGTAACATTTTCATTGCGTACACTTTCAAGATTGATAGCGTTGAAAAATGTTAAGACTCTGTCCATGTTACTTCAGAGTGTTTTCATGTAATGACCAATATTGTTCCAAATATTTATTCAATTACAAAAATAAAAACAAAGATTAACTTAACATCCATTTTGCCAGCAACAATACTAAAATATGCATGTCTGATTTGACATATTGAAGCACAAGTAAATCATTAAATTATGCATAGCTATATAGCTATACACATGCACACAATTACATAGCTACAGACAGAAAGACAGATGGATAGTCACATATGCTATAAAGAATATTCTACAGAAATACAAAAGATGTTCTCCTACAATAGCACTAACCTGGGACAGCTGTTGCATGGGCCTGTGAGGAAACATGCTCCACCACCTGTGGCCTGATTTCAGATACTTGATGGCTGGAGCTTTGATGTTCAATGAGTTTTATTGCAGTAAGTGCATCAGGTCCAAACATCTGGATGTCCATAGAAACCAGACATACTAATGTATCTAAAACATTAAATGCAAAACCAATAACGATATTACAACAAAACAAATATGAGTGTTTGGTATTGAACACACTGATTTGGATTAAACTGACACTTGCTGAAAGAAAAACAAACCCTCACATATTTCTATGGATTTCTACATTATATTTTTTACTGCATATAAAGCCAATATATAATTCAAAATCCTGACCTGCTTTGGTCTCTATTTTCATTAATTCTCTGAGAAAACAAAAAATCAGTTATGTAAATATACAGCAACAATATGCACATAATATACCAACACATACATTCTCTAAACTCTGACAAAGTAAATTTTTTGAATCCCTGAATGTGACAATGTGCCAAGTCTTTTCCCTCAACAATAAACTAATATAATATTTTGTTCTGCTTCTTCCTCACCTATGCTCTTGTCTACTTTAGCAATCTTTGTGCAGGCCACTTCTCCCATTTCTGTGAGCATGTATAGAACTTCAAGTGCTGAGATTACAAGCAGCACATCTGGTAAAGTGAGATGACATATTATCTCTTTGTAGGATTCTTGATCCACATATTCACAAATTAATACACCATTATCTTCAGCTTTACAAAGATTCCCCAAGATTTCCATGCCTGAAAAACAAATATAGAATAGTATTAAACAGCCAAAAATCATTCTCTTACTATTTACAAACAAATCAGCAGTCTAAGACCTTACCTCTCATTTTTAAGAATCTATCTCTTGCCATTAGGCATTTTGTAACAGTGTGAAACATTAGATGAGTAGTTTTGAAATCAACAGGGTCCAACAGAAGCTGAGAGAAGGGAAAAAAACATTATTTAAGCTGCAGTCCATGTTGTATGTACAGTCATAATACTTACAGTTCTTAAATTTGCATACCAAATTCAATGCTCAAAAGTCTTTATACGTTGGAATATGTTGTCAGTTCTCTGAGCATGTAAGACTGCGATTTAAATGCCTAGAGTTTTTATTATTTTTAAAATTGCATTAACCCTTTTCTCTTCTAAAGTATTTGAGAAGAGGCTCTGAACGTCTCTTTTTTCTTTGAGTCTTTACAGTAAGGAAAATAACTGAATTCCTAGGCTGCCATCAGGATGGATATGAACGTTTTCCTAAGCCCTACGAAACAGTAGCAGTGATTAGGGGTGAATTCTTCCCTATGGCTTCCACCATCCTTTGTCCTGTTTGTACAGCACCTTGCACGATGGGGTCTTGGTCCATGACTTGGGTCCCTAGGCACTATGGTAACTACTACTACTACTACTACTACTACTACCACCAGTGCTCTTTCAAAGGCCCCCCCCCACATGAAAACACCATCCTAGTCAGATTTCTATCAGTAACTGAGCACTACAGTGTCTCCTTCCCTGCTATTTACTCTTTGCAGGATTTCAATATATACACAACGTCCAACTTTATATTTATTGGTGGTGTATAATGCCATAAAATGGATTGAGTTGGCCTGTTACTGTTTCTTCTTACATCTAAATATCTTTGAAAAGAAAGTCTCCCTCACTGATGATATACCCATGTGTATGTGACCTTCCCAAAGTCCCCCTGGTTTTCTCATACTCATTATTATAAACAGTGTATTGATACCTATTAACTGGTGACACAGGAATTCTTGTATTATCATAGTAGAGTTATGATTTATAAAATATAACCCATATGAATATTTTTCATTTTTAAAGTAATTCCCCAATGCCATGAAATTTCAATTGAAAATTAGAGATGATTTGAAGGATCCCATGCCCCTCACACAACTGCATTCCCTCACATGACTGTGCTTAGGCAATTGGGGGCCCCAGTCTATATCTGATTCCTAGCGTTGTGCATTCCGTTGAAATCTATTATTTGCAAATTCAAAACACTTATTCACTACTACTTCAAATAAACACAAGAAAAATAATTAAATTTAAGACATCAGTCAAGCTACTTAATACTAAAGTAGCACCTTCTTCTCCAAAGTATATTTACCTCTGCTGCAATATTTCCTAGTGTGTCAAGCCCCAATTGTCGTAGAGAAATAAAATGACTATGAGCAGAGAGTAGCAGGAACCGAAGACAGGTACGATTAGCTGCCAAAAGTTTAACGTTTCCCTCCTCAAAGGAAAGATTTCGCAATATCACTGCAATCTGAAGTACCCGCTGCCCTTCAATATCATTAATGCCCAACTTGCGAGGTGGATGAAATAAGGATTCCCATATCCATTCTTCTGATGGAACATCTACAAAAGAAAAACATCAACTTTAGCTAATCCTTTTCTATATTTACCAGAATTTATCTAATCAGTTTATTCAAGACATCTCACCTTGAGATTTGTTTCTGTCAGAAATGAGGTCACGTACTTCATTATCCTCGACAATATCCTTCCAAAACTGAGAACAGAATAAAAAGTAAAACTGAATTTCTGAAGCGTGATGTTTCCTTTAAAAATACATTTGTTTTCTCTTCCGCCTCTTTAAAATATTCACAAATGGATAAGGATGTGTTTATCACTATTCCATCCCTTGAAAAAAATCCTCTTCCCATTCATGTCAGCTACTACTGCATCTTAAAGATGATCTCTATCTAAATAATGGTACATTCTTCATTCCAGAGCTGAAACTTATGATGTTCAATATATTACAGCTGCTTTAAAGAAGTCTTCCTGTCACCCTTCCAAGACACCAAAGGTACTCCATCCACAATCAACCAACATGATTGGGGCCTATTCCTATTCCACCACAAGGAATTCAAAGTACTTTACAAATTAAGGGCCTGATCTGCAAACCTTTACTGTGTGGCTAGTCTGACTACAGTCAAGATTAATCATATGATCAAGGATATGCAGGATCAAGCTCATAAACTGATAAAGTATATATGGATCACTTAATCCACTACTAAAATACTGCTGTCTCTTAGGTGAAATGCAACAGCTCTATCATCACAGAGTAAAACCCAGGAAACAATTTTAAGAAGGAGCTTGAGACACTCAAGGAAGAGGGGTTTTGTCATGTTTAAACGATGTGTGCAAAACCAGATTGCCTTGAATTTCACTTGTCAATGCAATATACCCTTTTTGATGTTACTCTATTGGAAAGTGATGAAGAGGGTAAACATGCAAATTTCACTAGTGATAACAAAAGGAAGCTGATCTTAGAATCATGCCCGAGACTTACTCCTTTAATTTCTCTAGTGTTTGTATTTTTAAAACACGGAAGAGGTGGTGTATCCTCAAATGCACATCTTCAACCTTAATTTTAAAGTCTTTGGAAAGGCCCAGAGAACTAAGCCAATTAGTAATGTAGGGTTACTGCTGTTACCAGTGCTCTTGCAGTGATACCAAAATCATAAGATGCTCTCACGGTGTCATGGCATTAGTTAGACTGACCGTCCAACAATATGCTCTTGGTCTCTTTAAAATATTCAGGCTAAAAGTCCAAAAGGAAGCACTCTCAGATTTAAAAAATGTATCTATCTAAGGCGGCTGGGTAATTTGAAGTTATAGAAGAGTAGACTTTCTTCTCAGAGGTAAGTCATCCTGGACTCTCTCATGTGGTACAGAACATGAGGACTTGGCATGTTCTCTCTGCAGAAGCGGACATCAATGTCATCTTGGCATAGGCTTATTAAAAATATTAAAACTCTAGCACTTGGTACAATTGATGAGCTTTTTAAAATTATTTTTAACCACAGTAGGTACTGAAGTTGAAGCAAAATATCAATACATTGCAGGAGCAAGGCAGCCGTAAGTAATGGGCACTGCAGTCTTAGCCTTTTCACAAGGCTATCAAATAACATTGGCATTTTCTTCTGAAACAATGTCATTTTCAAATCCAACTTCTTCACCAATTAGCCCCATGTTCCTGAAACTGCTAAAAATCATTTGCTGGTGACACAGAAGGCATCATAGCACTGTAATCAGGGGGGCAATGATGAAGGACCAATGTATCCATACATTACTCTTTATAGTATGCGTCTAATAAATCCCCCCATGCTGGCTAGAGGAGATTTTAAACACTCCAAGGAAAGATCAGAGTTGACTCTTGAGGTCATTTAGGTGAAGGACAATTGGCAGTATATCTCTCTGATGATGTCTTTAACAAATGTTACTACTATATAAAGGGCTTGTATCACTTCATACCGGGGTACAAGTAAAGCCAAAGATGAAGGCTCCTAGCGCTCTCAGAAGAAAGAGAGCAGTTGAAGTATATAGCCTGAAAGAGATCTGTCTGATTCTAAAAAACACAGAATGAGGGGCCTGAGCCAACCTTAAAGATGATACTTCAGAACCAAAGAAACATCTCTCTTAGGGTAGGTCTATACTTACCTGCCGGGTCGACGTGTAGCGTTCGACTTCTAAGAGTTTGAACTATCGCGTCTAATCTAGACGCGATAGTTCGAACTCCGAACGCGCTCCCGTAGACTCCGGAACTCCACCACTGCGAACGGCGGTGGCGGAGTCGATGGGGGAGCCGCGGACTTTGATCCTGCGGCGTCTGGATGGGTGAGTACTTCGAACTAAGGTAGTTCGACTTCAGCTACGCTATTCGCGTAGCTGAAGTCGCGTACCTTAGTTCGACCCCCCACCCTAGTGTAGACCAGGCCTTAGATAAAGAAGGCTAGTGACAGACAACTCTGGCTGTCAGGTCTAGTGAAACACTCTATGCTCCAGAACAGACTAAAACAAGAGTGCCCTCTCAGAAGCTCAAGTGAGAGAGCCACAAAGGCACCAAGAGTCAAGGTTTCACCTCAACAGCGTATAAGAGCTGAGGCATCTGTTGTCAGAACAGAGGTATTAGGCACTCAAATTTCACAACTTAGAATAATAGAATCATAGAAGATTAGGGTTGGAAGAGACCTCAGAAGGTCATCTAGTCCAAACCCCTGCTCACAGCAGGACCAACCTCAACTAAATCATCCCAGCCAGGGCTTTGTCAAACCGGACCTTAAAAAGCTCTAAGGATGCAGATTCCACCACCTCACTAGGTAACCCATTCCAGTGCTTAACCACCCTCCTAGTAAATAGTTTTTCCTAATATCCAATCTAGACCTCCCCCACTGCAACTTAAGACCATTGCTCCTTGTTCTGTCATCTGCCACCACTGAGAACAGCCTAGCTCCATCCTCTTTGGACCCCCTCCTTCAGGTAGTTGAAGGCTGCTATCAAATCCCCCCTCATTCTTCTCTTCTGCAGCCTAAATAAACCCAGTTCCCTCACCCTCTCCTCATAAGTTATGTGCCCCAGACCCCTAATTATTTTTGTTGCCCTCTGATGGACTCTTTCCAATTTGTCCACATCCCTTCTGTAGTGGGGGGACCAAAACTGTATGCAGTACTCCAGATGTGACCTCACCAATGCCAAATAGAGGGGAATAATCACTTCCCTTGATCTGCTGGCAATGCTCCTACTAATGCAGCCCAAAATGCTGTTAGCCTTCTTGGCAACAAGGGCACACTGTTGATTCATATCCAGCTTCTCGTTCACTGAAATCCCCACTGTAAACTTCTGATTTTCATATCCAAGGACTCATTCAACTCTGACTTTTAGCTGGATCAATAAACTTCCAATGCTTCATAGCTCACACTGTTCTCAAGGGAAAGATGTCAGTACCTCAATATCAACCAGTTCCACCTATGCCAAGTCTTTGGCTCTAGGAATGCTTAGAACTGAGCATTTTGCAAGACCTGATTTAAGAATCTTGGTCTTTATCTAGATTAGGAAAAGAGGTTGAGATTAAATTGGGATTAGCCACCACATTAGTACACAATGGTGCAAATCCTTACTATTAATTGTCACTATAGGAAACATAATAGGAGAAGTGAATGATGACCCTATCAAAATAAATATTTGCACGTGGCAGAACAAGTAACAGACAAACCAACATTTACAAAAGAAAACCTGAACAACAAGAGCAAGAAGAGAGCACAGATCTACATAAGCACCATTTTGCTAATTTTATAAAAGTATAAGCAATCCAAAAGGGAAAAGAACAAGCATGCAACCTCCTGCTCTTGCCAACACAATGCATTTGTTGTGAGTCAACAGAATAACAGGAATTTTAAATTTAAAAATACCAACATTTTATATACAGAAGCATAGCTGCTATATGAAATAAATAACATCCTGTGGTGGGATCAACAAACTGCTTAAAATAAGATTCTATGAAAAAAATGGATTATTGTAATAAATAGGTTTTTTTAGATGTGGTATTAGTTTATGGCATGCCTTCAAAAGTGTTTTGCAGTAGTGTGGTACTATACATCATGTAACGTTTATAAATAGATCCTTGGAGCACATCCAAGTTTCTTATTAGTAAACCTTATTGCAATATGCTGGTTCTACTTAACACCCAGTTAAGAGAGTTTATTAAAACCATCTGTCTTCATATACTATAATTATTTAAGATGATGTAATTAACAACCATATAATAAATTATAATTCAATATAATTTCAAAATGTTTACATATCTAGACATAGCACCTGATGTTGTTCTTCATTAACTATTATGCAAACTACCTTGGTTTTAGGGGATAGCAAAACCAGAAAAGCTAGCTACTTTTGAATAAAAATTTCCAAGTATAATATTTCTGGACATCTGTCTGACAGAAAAGGTGAAGACAAAGACCACAAAGCACAATTTTTGACACTTAACCTTGGTATACTTTAATATACGTTCAAGTTCCAATCATAAAAAGTAATGCCTATTTTCTTTATCCTCAATTTTATTCTTTTGGGAGAGTCCATCTATTTGTATTTTAGCAATAAAAAAAAAACTGAATGGGCACTACTGTTAACTTTAATGTTGGGCCAAATTGGGTATGTAAAAACTAGCTTAACACAATACATGAACATAAAAATTCTTCTGCAATGTCTGTAATGCAAATATTGCTGCATTCAGCTGATATATTTGAAAGAAAGAAAGAAAAAGAATTTGAGCAGAAACCAGATTATAAACTGAAGTGGAACTAACTAGTCTAATCCCCCACCCCCCACTGGCCATTTCTGTCACCTGGAAATCAACAGCAAAAATGAGCAAAATAAACCATTTTTTAAAATTCTTCCAATTTGAATAATATAAGTTATTTTAAACCTTCTTAAGGAAATCTGTTGTATTATATTAACATGATAGAATCCCCTTAAGCAAACATAATGAAATGTCAAATCCCTTTCAAATATATTATACACGCTACTGAGCACCATACAAATATTAATCTAGGGCAGTGGGGTCCAACGTGGGGTGCATGCACCCCAGGGGGTGTGCAAGATGATCCACTGGGGGGCGCAGCAGGAGGAGCGCCACCGGGGGGAGGAGGCAAGGGCGGCCGGAGGAGGGAAGGAACGAGCGAGCGGGGAAGCTGCCCCCCCACACACACACACAGGCAGGGCCACCCGGAACACAGGGGCTTTAGGGGCTGCAGGGCCCTGGGTTAAAGGGGCCCTGGCCTGCAGCTCTAAAGCCGCTTTTGGAATGCGGCCTTGAGTCCTCCAGCCTGTGGAGGAGCAGGGGCAGCCGCACAGCGAGTGGCCGGAAAGAAGAGGCGCTTTCCCCTTCAAAGCCGGCTGGAGACAAGTGGCCGCTTCTCTCTGGCCGCTGGCTGTGCGGCTGCCCCTGCTCCTCCTGAGTCCTCCGGCCCGTGCTCGCAGGGCCACATTCCAAAAGGGGCTTTGGAGCTGCAGGCCAGGGCCCCGGGGCCCCCTTAGCCCAGGGCCCTGCAGCCTCTAAAGTCCCTGTGTTCTGGGTGGCCTTGCTGGGGGGGAAGGAGGAGGGGCAGCTCCCAGAATTGTGGCCATGGGAGCGGTGCCGCGCTGTGCAGAGCCACCTGCACACCCCCTGCACCAAACAGGGGCTGCCCCAGGTAAGTGCTCTGCACCTCCTGCCTGCCTGAGCCTCCTCCTGAACCCCCACTCTGAGTACCTTCCTGTACCCTAACTCCCTCTCAGATCCCGCACCCCCACCCTGAGCACCCTCCCAGACCCCGCACCCCACCCTGAGCCCCTTCCCACACCCTAACCCTAATCCAGACCTTGGAATCACTGTATCACAAAGTGCTAAACCAAGATTTTCAGAAATAATGAAGCATGTTCAATCACATTGCGCTCACTAAAAATTATTATTAATATTTTTTTTGTGAGAGCAAAAAGGTTTTTTGTACTGTTAATAAACAAAATACAATTAAAATATTTTAAAAATATTATTTCATCTTTATCTCATCCTTTTTTAATTTCTATTTTTTGTATGTTTTATAAAGTACATAATATATTAGTATAGTAGTACATGCATATAATTATACATAAATAAATATACATATATTGGGCGTGCATGTTCAAAAAAATTCTACTGATAGGGATGCGCGATCAAAAATGTTTGGAGACCACTGATCTAAGATACAGAGGAAATGTTTACATATAATAGAAGTGTAGCCAGAAGTAATTTTGCTACACATTAATATAGCATATCATGCCCTCTAGTGGAAATAAAAAATGTCTTGTGCAAACCTAGATACTATAATGTAAACTCCTAATTGAATCAAAGTTGTCCAAAGCTTCCAGCATCCCATAAACTTTCCCTAGGCTTCCAATGTCTCTGAATCACCAGCACATTTTCATAATCTATAATATTTCTTTGCTGATTCCAGTCCTTAATAACTCCAGCATTGTTTTCTCTTGCCAAATAAGTTAAAGGGCTTGTTTTAAAAAATTCTGCAACCTTTGTCTATTTTACAACCCACACTTCCTTTTTCTTAATGCTTTTCTTCCTATTTACCCCCAAGTTTTATCACAAATATCCTTGATTTAGTATCCTACTGTATTTTCTTGAAAGCAATAAACTGGAAAGTAGTTCAAAGTCACATTCTGGTACAACCTATGTGAAAACCATGTTGATGCTTTAAGAGATTTAGACTTTGCTACTGGAAGTGCACAATTAAAAACAGTTTCATAATTTCAAAATTACCTTAACAAAATCTCTATCAGTTTTCTCCTTCCATTCATCTCCAAATACAGTAGAAAATGATCCTAAAGCTTTAAGCATAAAAAAACAATTAGTAAAAATGAGCTGAACATTTTCATTTGATTTTCTATCAAATCAACAATGGAAATAAAGATTCAACAATACTACAGACCACTCAGAAGTTTTCTTTTTTCTTCGAGTAATTTTGCAGTAAGATGTAGTAAACCACTGTAATCGCTATTGCAATACACTTAACTGACTGCTGTTGCAGTACTACAGTTTATTAAGGCACAAGAAAATATTTGAATGGTCTAAACTTTGTGTAACCATTGCCTTATACCTTAAAGAGCCATGATATGCTTTTCTAGAATTTTTTTGACAAAAGTATGAAGTGGTTTCCTAGTTTTAAATCTCATGTCAGCAACTAGTTTTTGCTTCTACATAGTAAAGATGTTCCCAGCTGTTTAGCATGGTGCCTAGGCAAAACTTCCCTTGAAGCTTTCAAGAAGCCAACACAATGGCTAGACAACACTACCACTTACTAAAATATTAGTATTTTACAAAGAAGCTTTATGAAAATTCCTGGCTGCTTTGGTGGAACCAGTAAATAATATTACATCAAACTTTCTGGCCTATCACTCCTTGGAAGCAGCAAAGATTAGTTCACAGGATTTCCCTTGACAGGAAAATAACTGTTTTGCAGATTGGAAGTCTGTGATTAGTGTCAATATGAAGTTGTATAAAACAGTATTGGGTTCACAGTATATTTTTATGTTACAATTTTCAGCTGAAAATAATGAAGCAGCATTTGACATCTTATAGAATCCAAGACCAAGGCTTCTACAGCATTTGGCATGCAAGTTATTTAAAACAATCCTACTGAGAAGATGGGGAAAAAAGGTTTTGTATTCCCATCATGTTCTTAAGTTACATAAGAGAACTGGATCTTAAAATGAAAAATGAATGTTGAAACACTGAGACAGTACTCCTGAAAGAGAGAGGCTGCCCTAACACATGCAAGATAAGAGTTATCTCAAACTTTCAAACTGGAATAAATCCTAAGAGGTTAACAAAATTGAGAAAAATATAACAAGAAATGTTACATCACAAAAAAGAGAATTAACACAATTCACAAACTACAACGATGAAAACTATATATATGCTCTGGAACAGGGGTCTCAAACACGCAGCCTGCGGGCTGCATGCTGCCTGCAGAGTTATTTGCTGCAGCCTGCCACGCTCCCCGCCCCACATAGTTATTTCCTGCGGCCGCCAAGCTCCCCAACACACCATGTCCCTGCTCCTCTGCCTACTTCCAGGTGCTTCCCACCTCCAAACAGCTGTTTGGTGGAGCTTAGCGCTTTCCAGAAGGGAGGTGGGGAGGAGCGGGGAGCCGATCACTCAGGGGAGGAGGCGGAGAAGAGGCAGGGCAAGGGCGGGGACTTAGGGAAAGGGGTTGGAATGGGGGCAGGGAAGGGGTGGAAAGAGGTGGGGGAGGGGTGGAGCCTCCTGGAAGGGGTGGACGGGGCGGGGCCAGGGGCAGCAGGGGGGAGGTGTCAGTGATGCGGCCCTCGGACCAATGTACTAATCCTCATGTGGCCCTCGTGGTCATTTGAGTTTGAGATCCCTGCTCTAGAAAATAAGTATTCCCTCACTACATGGATAGGGAAATAGGACACATCTGTCTTTTGCATTGATCGGACTCTCACTGCTGGATGTATTACAGAGTAGCTGAAAATAAAATGTTTCTCCTAGTGGAAAAAAAGAACATGTCTATTACAAATTTGCCTCTCTCAAATACCAAAGATTATTCATTTGCTACTGTTAGCGATGGCCTAGAACTTTACCTCAAATACTTCTCAGCTGAGGAAGACCATAACAGAAAGAACAGCTAGTACAGGACACCAATGAAACAACCGTATGGAAACACAGGCTTGACCTTCAAAAGTTAACAATGGAGGACTAGCCTTGAGTGTCAAAAAAGGCATGAAACAAAAGAACATTCAAACCTTGCTGAAGCACCTTTCTCATTTCTGTAAAAGCTACTTTGAAGAAGGAATTGTCCTAACTCCAGGGCCGGCTCCAGACCCCAGCGCGCCAAGCATGCGCTTGGGGCGGCATTTTGCCGGCAGGGCAGCAGGCAGCTCCTGCGGACCTTCCGCAGTCATGCCTGTGGGAGGTCCACCGGAGCCGCGGGACCAGCGTGGGTGGACCTCCCGCAGACGTGCCTGTGGATGCTCCACCGGAGCCGCGGGACCAGCGCACCCTCCGCAGGCACGTCTGCAAGAGGTCCCCCAGAGCCGCGGGACCGGCGACCGGCAGCGCGCCCCCCGCGGCGCGCCGCCCTACTTGGGGCGGCCAAATTCCTAGAGCCGCCCCTGCCTGACTCTCAGCAGAGTGACCACTCAAATTCAGAATCTAAGGATGGGCCTCTGGGAAGGACTAATTAGGGGACTAAAATTAACTTTAGACACTCTTTAAACATTCCTTCCACTTGGGAGTCCTTGTGACTAGCCCAGATGAAGACAATGTATTGGTCTGGTCAAAAGTGAAGGACATCCTATTAAGAAAAAACACAGTAAAAGGACAGACACACAACCCAAAAAATCTGAAAGAGAAATCAGACCAGCACTAATATATTACTGACATGAAAAACGTTTTACATACTACAAATGATTAAAGACATAAAAAAGTTGATAATATTTTTTAAAATGAGTATATAATGTGACTCGTATATACTCTTCCCCACAATTGAAGGAAAACAAGTAAAAAGATAGTAATTTTGATGTACTATTTTGCAAGAATATGTACATGCATGCGTGCGTGTGCACGCACACCCATACACTGTATCTATTATTAGGGGGATCCCAAAATATTCTTTAGCTAAAGAATGCTCATTTGATGATTTATTTAGATAAAATTAACTTTGGAAAACATTACTCTCTCTTGTTAGAGAAGCTTTGTACATAACAAAAATTAAAATAATGAACGATTCCTTATTTTCCCGTAAGCTAGGAGTTACATTTTATCCTATTGTCATTCAGTGAGATTACAAGATGGCTTGGTCATATATTTGCTTACAAAAGAACATAAAGCAAGGAACAAGAAGGCCTAACAGCCAACACACTGGTCAATCTACCCAGGAGAAATAATTCAGTATTGAAATAGTTTTGTGAAAGACAACTTCTTAAAATAATAAAAATGCAAGCAGGCCAATTAAATATTTCTTAAATCCAGATTGAGATCATTTTAATGATATTGAGGTCTGATTTCTAAATTTCACTGTGCTTAGGAACTAACATAAATCTTTTTTTATCAGAAAACAAACTCAGTGTGTCATTTCTATGAGATGCTTCTTTCTATTTTTAATATGTAATTTACATCAAAATGCACATCTTTTAAAAATCAACAAAGACCCTATGCATTCATCAGGACAACAAACAAACACACACGTCCTGACATCAGAGGCTAAATGGAAATCTAATGCTAAACATTTATCACCTAACTCAAGTAATTTAAAAATACCACTGAAAACCCAATTCTTGAGTTTCACTAAATTAAACTGTTAAATGATAAAGTCTCTAAAACACATATATGCTAGCTGAATAAAAAGGTAATTTTAATATTCAAAGCCTGATGTGAAGTACAAGTTATGAAATAATTAAAAAAGAAAACTATGTATCAAGTAAATTTCTCTTCAGTAAATTATTTAAAATTTACTATAAATTAAGAATGATTATTCAAAATTGAAAGAAGCTACAAAAATATATTTGCAGCTTTCCTGCTCAGATATTAAAAATGTTATATGCAGTAAAAATAGAATTCAACTTAAAACTTACTGTCATCAAATACCCCAGCATTAGCAAGCAGTAGAGTGATGATTTTAGGGTCCTTTTCAAGCTGCATAACATGCTTGCTTTCATTTGACAGAAGAGTGCACACATTAATAGCAAAGTCCACTTCATTGGGGAGTCCAGATAACAGTGAAAGCACCAATTTATTATAGTCATTTGGCGAATTAAAGTCCATAGACAGCCCATAGCTTTGACGAAGATAATCTAACCAAGACAAAAAAAAAAAAGTGAGAACAATGTTTCTGCAGCCAAACTAATAAAATGAATATTCTGTCTGACACAGTAAGTAAAATATCAATAATTCTCTTTAATTTAAATAATTCATGGCATTAAACCAACTTTTCCAACATTTCATTTGTTTTTTCCATCTTCTTTTGGGCCAGAACATTGAGACCATTCCCATCGGATGTGGATCTTGCCAGTTAGCTATTCATTTCAGAACGGAACATTGCAATACATGCTCTACTAGAGGAGAAACTTGAAAACCACTCAAACTTCAGCTAGGACAGAATGCAGCCGAATTATTTAGAGTTACAATATTATTTATTTGTATTATCATACCACCTAAGAGTCCAGAACCCAACTGTACTAGGTGCTGTACAAATACAGAACAAAAAAAGACAGTCCCAGCCACAAAGAGTTTACAATCTAAGTAGACTGTATTGGCATCAAATTTGTGTCTGTGTTCCAGTCAAGATTTGTATTTTGATCTGAAGAGCCCCATATGGTATGGATTCTCTGGCTACATTACGGACCACCTGGCTCCTCAAGTTGTAACCCAGAAATTGAGATCAGCAGAACCCATATTTAAACATCTGTGAGCTGCACGGAGACCATTACTGGTGAAAACTCTGAAATTCACTCCTTAACTTGGCCTAATAGATCCTGAGTTTGTTGATTTTCAAAGAATATCACTTCAAGGCCTATCTATCTGTTTACCCAAACTCTGGAGGAACTGGGGTTATTTACGGATTTGGAGGTTTTCTTGTTTTTTGGGTAACAGGAGAAAATATTTTATGTTAGATAATGATTTGACTGACAAAGTTTTGATGTTTTTTAATAACACTGTAAATGCATTTAAAGACTGCCTCAGTTAAAACATGGAAAATTAAAATAAATATCACAACAATCTTTTTCTCAAAAATTTAATTTACCTGACACACTGTGTTGCTGGTAATTGTAGGAAGATGGAATTGCACCTATAGGAAGTTGTGGCTTTGGATTGCCTGGTTGTACCTCATCATCGTCCTCCCCAAAATGATGTACTTTCTCGTACTTTTCTAGATAGCTGAAATTAAGACAGCAAAGATTTTTAATATTTATCATGCAACTAACACTCCTGTCCTCTAAGAGTTGAACTGCTGAAGGAAACAGTAGCAACTGTAGAAAAAGAGGTTTAGTGAAAGCAATAGTTAAACTGTGGTATAAGATACAAAACCATGAATCAGACTAACAAAAGGTGATACAGGCAGGTAAGTGAAATCATGATTTAGATAGAAATTTGTTTATATTTGCCAATAATACTCCTTGGCTAAAAATTATAGTATAACTAGCCACTTTGTAACTAAGCTCATTTTCTTTTTCTGTGGATCAGTTTTTGCTTTTGTTACCTGACATACTTTTATATGTGCTTTTATTACCTACAGGTAGAAGTACTTACAAATTACTACAAGAAATTTCACCAGAAATATTTTACATAGTTTACCATTAGAAGCATAATATGGCGAGGGGTAGGCAACACAGACATAATCAACAGGTTAAAAACAGTGGTTCATAAAGAAAATACTAGAAATATAAATATACTAAATTCAACGTGTGGACACTGAAAATGCTAAGACTCAGTAACAAGCTGAATGACACTATTGGAACTCCGTTAGAATCTCTCATGCAGTAATGCAGACAGAATGTGATATTTTATGAGGTGACAGGCTATGTCAAAAGGGGTAGGAAAACAGAAACTATACACAGTCATGGCTGGATACATCAAATTGGTGGTAACAAGACAAACTGTTAATGTGTACAGTAACTCCTCGCTTAACACTGTAGTTATGTTCTTGAAAAATGCAACTTTCAGTGAAACAATGTTAAGTGAATCCAATTACCCTATAAGAATTAATGTAAATAGGGGAGGGTGTTAGGTTCCAGAGAATTTTTTTTCACCACACAAAAGACAAAAAAAGAGCATTTTCATAAAGAGACAGTAGGGTTTGTCTGTTTGATGGGAAGAGCTGGAGGGGGGGGAGGGGGCCTTGACGGAAGGGGTGGAGTGGGGGCAGGCACATGCTCAGCATAGCATTTGACACAGTGTGAGAAAGGGCACTAAACTGTGGGCTTCTATGGAATGACAACACTTCTGGGTTCTGACCTGTAGGTGGGGGTATTCACATACTTTTCATTGATCAGAAAAACTGAATGCCTTTTCTGGGATCTGAAACTTCATAGTCACTTTTCGTGGACCCCTTAGAAAGTCTGCGGACCAGCTGAAAACCACTGGCCTAATTTTAAGCATGTGACTATTCTCATTGATTTTAATGGGACTACTCACATGCCTAGAATTACAATCATGCTTAAATTCCTTGCTGAACCAGAGCCTAAAATAAGCAAACATATCTTTAAGTTTCAACCAATATAATTTTCCTAATAAAAAGCTTTATTAAAGGTTTAAGTTAATCTCATAAGAGGAAGAAAATTAAGAGTTAAAAAGGGCTGTGAGTAGGTGTTGCATAAAACAATTATGATTAATCAGACGTACAGTACTTTGGACACATAAAGCACTATGTAAATGATAAGTATTATTAGATAACCCACTGCTGGGAAACCATCTTTATTACATAGGCTTCATATGGTGAGTTAAGGACCTAGCAGAAATCTTAACTATATCACTTTGCTTTTGCTAATTAAAATAAATTTATATTTAAACACCGTCGCTTCTATATTTCTTCAAAATACAGATCTTCACTGATGCTATTTACCTTTTCATTTAATGTCTGAAAAAGAGCAGACCCCAAAATATTATGAGTAACTGAATTTTCTTTACACTTAATGTCAAATGTCAACATTCCCCCCCCACACACACACCATCTTTAGGACTTAAATTTTCAGTTCTTCCCTTACAGCTCATTTTCCTTCCGCTTCTCACTTCTTTCCCTCCCCTTGAGCCCTTTAATCAAAATTTCAGCCAAATACTATTTATAGCTTTCATATGTCAAGAGGTGCTTTTTAGCATGTGCATTTTCACAATGCTACTCTGAGCAAAATGAAAAAATGACTGCAGCTCCTTTTTAAACAACTTCACTCTTTGCTGGAGTGATGGGACATTTAAAAAGACTAATACTTTACAAAAACCCACACAATTACATACTTTTTCAGTATTTCCTCTCCTTCCATTGTATTTTACCAAAAGAGATGCATCACAATAGCTTTACTTTTCTTTATAATCAGCCACCATCAAAATTTATTGCTCCAATCACTTCCATTCCCTAGCAATGAATTGTTATGCATCCTATACTTAGTGTTGCATCACTAGATGCATCAGGCAGGAAGAACACAAAGATCAGAGGGGCCAGTTTTTGTTTTCCAAGGCCTTGCTCACTTTACAACTTTTAAACAATTTTCTGGTAATCTTTTTAAAATTGTTAATGCATTTTTTTTTAAAGAGAATATAACCATGTGCAAACCCTGCACAAGAGGTAGCCTTGAACAACGCATGGGATCAAATGGCTTTAAAGTAATGGGGAGAGATGTACTGAATAACTATGTAAATTGGTTTTCCAGTAATACAAAAATTACCAGCATGGCATCAATAAATAAATGCAAAGTGGTTACTTCTAAATAAACAGTGAGATTTGGTACGTTCATTGCCAAGTGTACATGGCTAAAAAAGAGCACAAAGCTGTACTAGAATGGTTGACCATTCAGACTGATAGACAGGAAACAGTGTGATGAATCATGGGTTACTTGTCCCATAATTTCACACATTCCAAAATATATCTGAACTGGTTTTCCAGAAGAATGATTTAGATTCTCTAACAGGGCTTTAAAACAAGGCTTGAGATGAACGGGATAAAGCATTAATCTCCAAATGTGAAAGCTAAGAATTTATGCTTTCATATGATCTGAAAGAAAAAAAAAACATCTTTCCAGTCAAATAAAGCACTCATTTTTAGCTCTGGGGGTTTTGCAAAATATGTAAACTTAGATCATGTTCCGATTACCATCTTCTTTGAATCCAGAAATTATTTAGTGCCTTCTAGCTGAAGAACCATTGAAGTTAGACATGAGTGCTTTATATCATCTTCCAGTGTAAATTCCCAGCTTTCTGAGTTAGAGATTAGTACTTTATATTCAGATTAGGGCTGTCGAGATTAAAAAAAATTAATTGCAATTAAGAGCACTGTTAAACAATCATAGAATACCATTTATTTAAATATTTTTGGATGTTTACTACACTTTCAAATATATTAATTTCAATTACAACACAGAATACAAAGGGCAAAGTGCTCACTTTATATTTATTTTTTATTACAAATATTTGCACTGTAAAAAACAAAAAAATATATTTTTCAATTCACCTCAAACAAGTACTGTAGTGCAATCTCTATCATGAAATTTGAACTTACAAATGTAGAATTATGTAAAACTTTAGAACATACAAGTCCACTCAGTCCTACTTCTTGGTCAGCCAGTCACTCAGACAAACAAGGTTGGTTACAATTTTCAGGAGATAATGCAGCCCACTTCTTGTTTACAATGTCACCTGAAAGTGAGAACAGGTATTCGCATGGCACTGTTGTAGCTGGTGTTGCAAGATATTTACGTGCCAGATGCGTTAAAGATTCATATGTCCCTTCATGGTTCAACCACCATTCCACAGGACATGCGTCCATGCTGATGATGGGTTCTGCTCGATAACAATCCAAAGCAGTGCGGACAGATGAATGTTCATTTTCATCCTCTGAGTATATCACCAGCAGGTTGATTTTCTCTTTTGGTGTTCAGGTTCTATAGTTTCTGCATCGGAGTTTTGTTCTTTTAAGACTTCTGAAAGCATGTTCCACACCTCGTTCCTATAAGATTTTGGATGGCACTTCAGATTCTTAAACCTTGGGTTGAGTACTGTAGCTATCTTTAGAAATCTCACATTGGTACCTTCCTTGCGTTTTGTCAAATCTGCAGCGTAAGTATTCTTAAAATGAACAACATGTGCAGAGTCATCATCCGAGACTACTATAACATGAAATATATGGCATAATGTGGGTTAAACAAAGCCAGAGACATACAATTCTCCCCCAAGGAGTTCAGTCACAAATTTAATTAACACATGATTTTTTTAAATGAGATTCTTCAGCATGGAAGCATGTCCTCTGGAATGGTGGCTGACGCATGAAGGGGCATATGAATGTTTAGCATATCTGGCACATAAATACCTTGCAATGCCAGCTACAAAAGTGCCATGCGAACATCTGTTCTCACTTTCTGATGACATAAATAAGAAGTGGGCAGCGTTATTGCCCATAAATATAAACAAACTTGTTTGTCTTAGTGATTGGCTTAACAAGAAGTAGGACTGAGTGGACTTTTAGGCAATAAAGTTTTGCTTTTTTTTGTTTTTGAGTGCAGTTATGTACCCCCCCCCCCCCCAAAATCTACATTTGTAAGTTGCACCTTCACAATAAAGAGATTTCACTACAGTACTTATATGAGGTGAATTGAACAATACTATTTCTTTTATCTTTACAGTGCAAATATTTGTAATAAAAATATATAGTGTACACTTCGAATTCTGTGTA
The DNA here is from genome assembly GCF_020497125.1 of Mauremys mutica. Classification (NCBI taxonomy): domain Eukaryota; kingdom Metazoa; phylum Chordata; order Testudines; family Geoemydidae; genus Mauremys; species Mauremys mutica. The sequence continues at coordinate 57,889,494 of NC_059072.1, read as the reverse complement.
GTATTGAAATCAATATATTTGAAAATGTAGAAGAACATCCAAAAATATTTAATAAGTTTCAATTGGTATCCTATTGTTTAACAGTGCAATTAAAACAAAGATTAATCGTGATTAATTCTGTTGAGTTAATCACGTGAGTTAACTGTGATTAATCGACAGCCCCTAATTCAGATATATTACTATTGGCTGCTAAAAATCACAAGCGGAAAAACTACTGCACAGGTGCCTAGATGGTGAATCAGCCTACATATTTTTAGGGACATTAAATATTTCCAACCTCTGCTTCTGGATAAATTAATAAGCAAATGTCAGTTCCTGGCAACTATCCTAATATTTTTTTCAATTACAAAATATTGTTGTGCTCTAACTTTAAAAACCCAAAAGATTAAGAAAATCCAATGCTATGGAAATTAGATTTCTTACTCAGCTTCACCAAATTCAACTCACCCACTTGCCTCCTGGAGCAAGTTAAAAAAACAAACAAAAATAACCAAAAAGCAAAACAAACAAAAAATAAAATAAAACCAGGTAAGTAAGTTTGTATTAGTTTTTCCATCATTGTCACATTAAGGAAGAAAGGGTATATTAAAACCTGGCCTGTTAAAGACTGCTTTCACTCCCAATATTGATAGCAAAGGAGACACAAAATCAAGCCCTGGTTCTGAAGACTCTTACGCACATACTGAATTTTACTTCCATAAGGCCTCACACAAAGTCCACTGAAATCAAGGAAACTTACCCCGCTGATTTAGCAGGGCCGAGGGACATACTGGCTGCCACTTCCAGCAGCTCCCATTGGCCTGGAGCAGTGAACCGCGGGAGCCGCGATCGGCCAGACCTGCAGACATGGCAGGTAAACAAACTGGCCCCGCCTGCCAGGGGCTTTCCCTACACAAGCGGCATCCCAAGTTTGGGAAACACTGGTATAGAAGAACATAAAATGCCTATTCAGAAGCCCACCCAGTAATAAGAGTAAAGTGGCAGTTGCGGCCACAAGTCAAAAGACAGAATCTAGGATCTGAGAAGGCAACTTAAAGCTACTCTCCCTACTCAGGGCCATCCCTACCCAGACGTAGCTGCGTGCCGCTCCAGCCCCTGCTCTCCCCCAGCCCCGCCCACACTCCACCCCTTCCCCAAAGCCCCCACCCCGCCCCCACTTCCCTGAGGACTGCAGCATGGGGCAGGCCTGCACTCACCGGAAGGGGTAAGTGGAGTGACCCAGCCCCAGCCTGCTCTGCTCCCCTGGCTCCCAGCCATGCAGCTGGTGAGTGCTGGGGGGGCAGAGTGGAGTGGGCTGGGGCCGGGTCACTCCACATCCCGCTGCCCTGTGAGTGCGGGGTCGAGCCTGGGGTCAAGCCCGCCCTGCACTCACTAGGCGGCAGAAAGTGGAGTGACCTGGCCTGAACCCACTCTGCTCTGCAGGCTCAAGCTGGAGGGCGTTCGCCCCCTCCCCCTCGTGGAGGCTTGGGGCCCTGACCAGGTGCCCCCCCCAGGAGGCCTGTGGGGTTGCGTAGGGCATCAAAATGGCTAGGGATGGCCCTGTCCCTACTCCTGGGTATAGTCTTCTGTGTTGTCTCTCCTGAGAGGTACAGAACAGAATTTAGTTTGTCGTCATCCGTTTTTCAATTTGGAAGTAGATTATCATCTCTCTGGTCAATTGCAAAAGCCACACAACATACAAAGTACTGAAACATGGGGAAATTAAATGCCTAATTTTTCAAAAGTGACTTGGGATTTTTTGGGTGCACAATCACAGTTGCCTGATTTTTAGATGACAAGTGCTCAGTATTTTCTGAAAATGAGGTCTCCTTTAAAGGTATCTCAAGTCGGGCACCCAAAAATGAAGAAACCAAAGTCACTGGTCACTTTTGAAAATTTAAACAAAAATGTATTATGCAAATTTCTACTTAGACTAAACAGCAGAAATACAAATGATCTTTATTTTATTTTCAAATTATCACTACAAAAACCTTAATTTTCTAATTAGCAACAAAACCTTTAAAAAGTGTACTTTTATTTACAAAAGACAAATTATACGTCCATATTTCTGAACGAAAAAATTTTGCAATCTGATTTTTAGTTTTATAATGTTATGTTACTAAAATAGGTTATTGTTTTAATTAAAATTATGAGGAAATTAGCTTTATGAAAGTGACTAATATTTTGCCTATTTAGACTACATATTTCAATAAAATAAAGCAGCTTTTTATTTTATCAGAAAGTGTAAATAAAACTTGTATTAAGAAATTTGAAAAGCAGTTAACAGGAAGAAATCTAGATGGTATATGAGCCAGTTGCATATGGAATTTACCCTGGAATAGGTATGTACAGTTCTCAAGCTGTGGTCTGTGGTGCTGTGTGAAACTGTTTCTCTCATAATACCATATCCAACTGTATCTCTCTAGGTTATTTGTACTACACTCACCAGCTTTTTATCTGAGTAAAACATGTCAATCTTCAAACAGTCTTCTTGCTATTTGTAAGCCTATTCCAAGACTTTAAGCTTTCCTTTAGATTTTTTTTTTTGACCAACTAAATCAGGACATGAAAAGTTGACTACACGCCTACTAACCAAGGGCTTACACAACAGATGAGGAAGTCCAACCAGATATGTCTAGGCCAACATTCTAGTGAAAATCCCAGCTTCCTCTTATCTTTACTTTCAGCTACTAAGAAAAGAAAAAGACTTAAAATTCTTATCAGAGTGCTGCACCTGAGTCCTTCCTGAAACTCTTTTTCTTACCAACCTCTATCTAGCCTACATCTGAAGGAATTAAGTAACATCCTCCCCTTCACCTCTGCTGGAAGAGAGGAGGCGCTCTCACTTTCTCTCCCCACCTTCCACTGCTCCCTACTTAGTGTCCCATCCCCAGCAGCTACCTGATTATCTGGAGGGAAGGGAGAAACTTCTCAGTGAGGTACGGATGTCACACTATTCAGTCTTCTGGCTGCTGTGCGTATATTGACGGCAGTGGGAATCACTATATGCCTTTCTTACCTTCTAAGCCTCACTTCTGAGCCTACCTCCACATATATGGCTCCAAGTTACTCCCTAGTGCGTAGCCTCAAGTCCTGCCCCTGCTGCTGCTCCTAATTTTTCTTAGTAGCAATCGAGTGAAAATGAAGTTTGCTTACATGTAACTGAAGTTCTTTATCCTAAGACTCTGTATATTCCCATTGTGGCATAGGTACTTTGATCCCACAAGTGGAAACATGCAGAAACCACTTGAAGTGGGATGATTCTTGTCAGTTTCAATGTTGCCCACATGATTTTGAACAGGAACACTGAAGCTAACCAGACTTGTTTGTTTCTCTCTGCAATGAACAGCAGAAGCACTACAGCAGTCTGTCTGCAGACTCAGGAAGACTGCACTGTCAGTTCATATTTAGTTCATACCTAAGTTATTTTATTAACCCAGAAAGGCTAGAAACTTTCTTTTTTCTTAATGAAAGCTTAAATTCTGTAGAAATTGATGGCTTAGCCCACTTCCTCTAAACTCTCCATGGTCAAAGAAAGTTTTTCTTGCTATTGGCAATTCGTTTTCAAAATCTGAACTCAACTGAAATTTTGTGCATTCCACATGGCTGCTTCATGGCTTTGTTGGATGTTTCTGTGGTGAAAATTCAACTCTGATCAAAATTTGCAAACAGTATCAAATTATTTTCAAGCTTCTGAGATATCTTGAGCCACCTACTCTACAGAATCTCCACAAGAAGCCTGATGCTTACAACAGCAGAGGCTAGAATGGAATAATTTTTTAAAAATAATTTGTTTAATACATCTCTTTCTGAAATAAAACAATTCACTGATCTGCCCAGAGGCCAGGAAGTAGCAATTCTGCAGGTTTCCAGTAATGTTGCAAACTCTAAGAATTTTTTTTTTGACTTCCACTTTTCTTTTTTGCACTGAAAGATACAGTGCAAATCACAGCACAAAGATGACAGCAGAGAAGAACACTGCCAAAGGCATCCAAACTTAGGGCAGCCAGGCCATACGTGCACCTTTTGATGACACATTAGCATATCCACTGTCAAGACAAAAACAAGGGAAAGAAGAACACAAAGATCCCAAATCCCAGAATAATCTACCCCAAAGGGGTAATAAATACAGAAAGAGCCCTCAAAGTAGCTCTTGTAGCCAATTTCCACAAGATGACAGAGCAAATGCTGCTACTTGTGGAACAAATGTAAATCAGAAGGGGAGAAGAGTAAGATTAATGATGAAGGAAAGAAAGAGAAGTTGGAGGAAATATAGCAATGACAGGAAGGATAAGAGAAGACAGCAGATGTTTACTGCCATGATGGAGACTTCTGAGTGTTCAGTGGTAAGCAGATCTTTGACTTGAACATGGATATCTATGATAGTTTGAATTTCCTGCTGAATTTTTTAGGTTGCTTGTTAGATGGGAAGAGAGTTTCTTCTTGGTGGCATATTTTCCAGGAAAGTGCTGTATTTCTGCTGTGTTTGGGTCAGTACCGTCTACCTGTCAACATAAAAAGTTGTCTGCTGTGCTGTTGTAGCCATGTAGGTCCAAGGATATTAGAAAGACAAAGTGTGTAAAGTAATATCTTTTATTGAACCAACTTTCGCTTTCAAGCTTACACAGGGCTCTTCTTCAAAGCTTCTCTCTCTCATCAACAAAAGTTAGTCCAATAAAAAATATTACCTCACCCACCTTGTGTGTCTACCAAAAAAGTTGGCTTTTGTTGTTTTGATTTTTAAATTCATGTCTCCCTTTTTGTACAGCAGCTCTAATATAGGTATATGCTTCATAATTAGGTTGTACATAGGCTGATAAGGATTTGAAGGTAAATATACAAGTGCTGGAGAAAGAAGGGAAAATTAGTTTTCTTATTTCTAATATTGGTTTCTTCTAGAAGTGATCCACTGCTTTAGACAGATGTCATAACCTCAAAGTATTTTTGTTCATGTCAGTGGAATGGAGGCGCAAACCCCCATTTTCCATAATTTTCTTTAACCTAAAAGTTCCTCCTGTTGGAAGGATTGCTGAAGCAAATACACCTTCCCTAGGCAAATACACAACTAGAACAATTAGCATTTACAATAGGGTTACAATACAGTTTAAATGGAAAAAATAAACACAACTGTTTGCTGATATAATCAATGTGCCATTTTGGCCCTATCTGGCATTTCCTGCTATCCTGAATTGAAGATTCAAAACAAAAGAATCACATGCTAGATTAGCCTACAAGGAATACTACATAAACTGAGGGTGGGCCTGTTCAGAGCACTGGATTCATACTAAGGGAAAACAAAATTACAGGAGGTATGAAAACCTTTAAATAGTCGTTAATGAGGATTCTGGGATAGGCATATTACTGTAAGATTTTATATGGAGAGCCCTATTACACCTTCAATTTGGGAGACTGTTTCTGGGCCGCACTAGCTGTATCCATTTAATAAAAGCCATAGAATGATGAGTCCTACTCCTCTTAATCTTTCTTCCCCAAATCAACACTTTTAGGGCTTGGCTACACTTACAAATTTGCAGCGCTGCAGCAGGGTGTGAAAACACACCCTCTCCAGCGCTGCAAATTGCGGCGCTGCAAAGCGCCAGTGTGGTCAAAGCCCCAGCGCTGGGAGCGCGGCTCCCAGCGCTGTCCGTTATTCCCCACAGGGAGGTGGAGTACGGACAGCGCTGGGAGAGCTTTCTCCCAGCGCTGGCGCTTTGACTACACTTAGCGCTTCAAAGCGTTGCCGTGGCAGCGCTTTGAAGTATAAGTGTAGCCAAAGCCTTTGTAAAGTAATGACAGAGAGCATCCTTATCTGATTTCTTTGTCTGACACTGGCAGTCAGTGAATTTCCAAAATCCACATTCAGGTTGTCGGACTAGAGCACCTCTTTGCTTCATTCTAGGCATTTATGTAGCATTCTCCATTCTGTTCACAGAGGTTATGAATCATAAGCAGCAAGGACAGTCAAAATGTAATTCGGGTAATTTCTGTTCACATGACATCTCCACCTCCCCTTCAGTTGTCTAAAAACTCCACTCTGTTGCTGCTGGAGTGACAGTTGAAGTGCTGCTTATCATCTTGGTCTTGGATTCATCAAGCAAGGCAGCAAAAGGCTGGCAGGATTCTGGGATCTGGATAAGAAATCCTATAATCTTGGGTTTCCAAAAGGGTTAACCCATTCTGTAAAAACACCGCGTACTTTGTGTCAGCAGCAAGGGCTGATACAGAATAGAAGAGCCACCTGGATTTCCCCAAACTGCGCTGATACAAACATATCAGCGTAGCCTGGCAGCTGTGTATGCATTAAACAGAAATCACACACAATTATGTCTGGGAAAAGCTGTATGCATGCACTGAAACTGTTTTTGCTCTAACTGGGTGTGAGAGTACCCAGTTGCTCCTCAGAGTAGGGACTGTGTTAATTTTGAGTCTTGCCTACACTAGAGAATTATATTATGTGGCTGATCCAATGCAAGTTGCAACAGTTCAATACACCCACACTAGTCATCCTGTTTCAGGTAAACTATAACCCTGCATCTGTACATAATACTCCCTGCAAACGCTGCAGCAGCATTGGATTATGGGAATTTATCCCATAGTTCTTAGTAGCACTCTGTGCAGCAAATGCATAACTGGCAATACTATAATGAATGTGTCTACAGTATAAGAAAGTTTGCAATAAACATATTTTATATTAGAATATATTTAACTAAAACAGCTTATATATTACACAACATCTGTACTACATAAAAAAAATCTGTTTTAAAATATTTACGTTGTTAACAAATGATGACATATGCAACCTTAATTTTGCAGCCTTGTGAATATACATGATGGTATCGTCTTTAATTACACAATCACATACTATTTTTTCCACAAGAGCGCTGCCTCATTCAGTACACAGGGTGGGACGGCGCTCAGGTTGTTTAACCTGTATAATATGTAAATGTACAACCACGTATGTTTTTCAAATAAGAAATACAGAGATTCTTTACAAAATATAAAAATAACCCTGAATTGTATAAATTATCATTCCTACAGTTGAATAATTCAAAACATAGCCAGTGATTAAAATAGATTTTAAAGCTTGGGGAGTTATTTCCATTAAAAATTACTTATTCATTTTGCCAAATACAAGCATCTACAAGAAGCTGCTAACAACTTACAAATATAAAAACACATATTAGAGATGCTAAAAATGCTTCAGAGATTCTTTTTGCTCAGGAGATTTTAAAAATTGATTCAAATATTAGTATACTCAATTTCTTGTGTGCCTTGACCATCACAAATATAATTACCAAGTACTAAGAATGTATTTATGTAGTCATGTATTTGTACAAAGATCTGTTAGCCCAAGTGTATTTCTAGAATTTTAAACGGAAGTTGTATATGGCTGGCAATAGTTTACAAACTTTTAGTCTTTTCCCTTATTGTACATTACAAAAACAAATCCTGATCCGAACAGTTAAATTACATACATATCAAATACTAAATTAAGTATAAAAAGAACATTTTAATATGTTTCAAAGCAGATAAATCTCAAATAGGTATTAACTATAATTTACTAATTATTCCTCATTTGTCTCTTTTGAATATTGTAAACATTCAAATTATAGTACTAGAAGCTTTTAAAAGCAAAGGAAAAATCCATATGACTACAGTGCAAGCTTTCCTATTATGTTCTGTTGGTGACATGAGCTTGGAGGGTTACCCTCTCTAGAGGAGTCAGTTTCTATGGTAGTTCAGTCCCGGGCCTCTCCTAAATTTAAACTGAAAATTATACTAAGTAGTATCAAATTATGGAGGTGATTATTTGTTGTCTTTAGTTCATGACTATTTTTTAACATAGAAATAGACACAGCTAAGGTTCCCGGTAGGGAAAACAAAAAACAAAAGCAGAACTTCCCTTGTGCATTTTCAAGGGCCTCATTAAAAATTATCAGAAAAACTATTCCAACTATAAATAGCATGGTTTTGTGAAAAATGTGAATAATTTAGCTTTTCTTCTTACATGCCATCATAAGAAAATTACTTAATAAGCATATTTACAGATAAAAGGTGAACTAACAAGCTTTTCACATGCCAAGAACAGCTCACATTTCTTTGTTTCTTCTGCCATGGTTGTCAACATCACAAATACCTAAAGCAGTGCAGGAAGCCATATTCATACATGCTTTAGGGGTCAGAAATAGGTTCCTCATACAGGCCCCCAGTTCAGCAAGATATTTTAAACATGAGCACAGTCCTACAGAAGTCAAAATACGTTAGTTGTCCCACTAAAGCTACATGCTTAAAATTAGACACAAGCTTGAAGTACTTTGGTGAACTGGGTTCTGCCTTAATTCTGAAACATGCTGTTTTTCTATTTCAATTTTTTTATGATTATATATTTCAGCTGTACTGTAACAACGAAAAGGAAAATGGCTATCTATATTCACTTCGAACTTTTGCAGTAGCTAAAGCTATAGTTAAAATTATATTGCCTCTTCCATTATAATCTTAGTTTTACATAATCATAAAACCCTCTCTCTGAAATTCTCGCTCCGAAATTAAAATGTCCATGCTTTGCTTTGACTCAAAGTTTAATTCAGTGGTAAAGTCTGAATAGAAGTCAGACAGTCATTTTTCAGTTAGCTGCTGAGGGAGGGAAAAACAAACAAAACTGCCCCACGCACCGCTATTCCCACTGCGAAAAGATCTGCAGCATACAAAGTATTTAAACTGTATGCTGTGTCTGTGAAAGAGGCAAAGAAATCCCTGTCTACACAATAGCATAAGTCTCAAACAGAGGATCTGTTCAGGTATGGACAACCTGGTGACTCCATTCAGCCTCCAATCAGATAGTGTTGAGAGTTTCTCATCATGCAGTGTTTTCATTTTACTTTGTGGATAAAAATCTCTCCAATTTGGACTGAACTGTCTTTCCGTCAACGGAAATGGAGAAATGGCCTGAAAGGACAAGGGTTTGCTCCTCTTCATCTGAGTTTTTGACAAGTCTCACTCAGAGAGGCTTTATACAAGCTCTTTAAAGATAGATAGATAGATAGATATAGATACACACACACACACACACACCACTGCTATATGTATAAATTTCATGATAGAAAAGTGGAATATGTTGAAAGTTTGGGCCAGATGCTCAGCTGGTATAAATCAGCATAAATTCATCCTTTAATGGTGTATGTCAGTATACGCCAACCAAGGATCTTACTCCTTGTGTTGTGTTGTGACTTACAGTTGTTTTTGAAAACTCAGAAAGGACACAAGATGCAATTATAAAAGCCACAGAATATCTTAAAATAAATTACTATAAGCAGTCATTCCATCACTTTAATTCTTAGAAATTTAGTTACGATGTTCTTATGTCATTTGTATAAGGGCTATGTTGAATTCACCAAAACCAATCTTAACTATAATAATCATTTGCATATATGAATCTCTTACATTTATGAAGGAGAAATGTATGGAAAGGTTAGGGTTTTTTGCCTCAAACAAGTTCTATAGCTCTTTGCTTATAAAAACATATTATTTCATAGCAGAGATAGTTAAGTGCTTTACTGCTTAAACTTTTAAACACAAAAGCATTTACCTGGCTGCACTACAAGGCAGCTCTGCTCACACAAAACGTTAAGGACTTGAATAAGATCAGAACCTACTCCTGGCTCCCAGTGCCCTGGCAAGCTCCTAGACACCTCAGAATCCTTGGGCTGCCTAGCTAATTCTTTAGTTCTTGCTATCTTCCAGGCTAACAGGAAAGGAAGAATTTAGGAATGTTGTTGTGTTGTGAAATCAGGTGGACGGATCAGGCAGTAAGCTCAGGGACCCTGTGGAATTTAGCTCCAGACAGCAGTAGGAACTAGGGGTAGCAATGATCCAGTTGGGTTCTTAGAAGTTGTTAGGTGCTAAAAGACTTGTTTAAATCTCTGCAAGGCATCTCTGCAGACAATGATCAGTCAATAAAAACAAACACTCCAAATAACTATTACTTCAAAACTAATTTTCCAATAAACTATTATGTACAAGTATGTTTAAGATATTTAATATGTGAATTTGTGCATTTATAAACTGTTCCATATATGAGGGAAAACAGGCTGAAAAATAACGACAACACTTTCAAAATCTCAAGAGTGACCAAGATAGATATTACCTTTGAAATTCTAGCAAAAATTATCCTAATATTCTATAGTGACCACAAGTTTCATAGGTATATCTTTTAATAAGACCAAGCTATGGGTGAACATCAAAGAAGTTACTCACCTTGTGTAGTAACAATGGTTCTTCGAGATGTATCCCCCTATGGCTGCACCATTGTAGGTGTGAGTGCATCCCTGTACTGCTGATGGGAGAACTTCAGTAGCAGTGTCCACTGGGCCTGCACATGCGCGGTCTCTCCTCATGCTGCACCACAAGGCTAGCCAGTGCACGGCAGCTAGCCATCCTCAGTTCCTTATCTACAGAGTCATAGAGAACTTCGAAGTAGAGGGGAGGAGGGCAGATAGTGGAGCACCCATAGGGACACACTTCTCAAAGAACCATTGTTACTGCACAAGGTGAGTAACTTCTTTTTCTTCTTTGAGTAGTGTCCCTATGGTTGCTCCACTGTAGGTGACTCCTGAGCAGTACCCCCTTTGGAGGGCTGGGACTTCGGAGTCAGATTTGTCACAGATGGCATCGGAGGCAAAGTCCCTGGTGATTGCATAATATTCTGAGAAGGTGTAGACCGATGCCCATGTTGCCACTCTGCAGATCTCTGTGATAGGGACATCCTTGAGGAAGGCAACAGATGAGGAGATAGATTTCATGGAATGTGTACGGATCAAGTCTGAATTTGGTAGCACTGTCTGATGCAATTCAAGACTCACTTGGATAGTCTTTGAGCTGATATCACTGAGCCCTTACATATTTCCACCATAGAGAGAAATAGTCTAAGGGACTTCCTGAAGGCCATTGTCCTATCGAGGTAGAATACAAGGGCTCTCCTCATGTCTAGTGTATGCAGAATGGCCTCCCTATTGTCTCGGTGAGGCTTAGGGTAGAATACAGGAAGGTGAATAGACTGATTCATGTGAAATGAGGAGGTCACTTTAGAGATGAACCTTGGATGCAGCCTAAGTGTAACCTTGTCAGGGAAGAATACTGTGTAGGGGGAAATGCGCCATCAGAACTGATATTTTCCTTATTCTTTTAGCCGAGGTAACTGAAACCAGGAAGATCGTTTTCATCAATAGATATGCTAGCGAACAGGTGGCCATAGGTTTGATGGGAGGTCTAGTCAGCCCTTTCAACACTAAGTTTAGATCCCACAAGGGGGTAGGAAGTCGAGGTTGAGCAAAGAGGTTTGTTATTCCCTTAAGGAACCTTTCAGTGGTCGGATGCGAAAGAACCAAGTACCCTTCTACTGGCTGGTGAAATGCTATAATAGCTGCTGGGTGGACCCTAGAAGATCTCAGGGATAACCTGGATTTTTTAAGGGTCAAGGCAAATTCCAGAATGTGTGGAAGAGTTGCTGACACTGGAGAGATTTGTTGGGATGTGCACCAAATCCGGAACCTGAACCATTTCTGCAAGTAAGTGTGTCGTGTAGACTTTCTACTGTGTAGTATCAGGGGGTAGCCGTGTTAGTCTGTATCCACAAAAACAACAAGGAGTCTGGTGGCACCTTAAAGACTAACATTTATTTGGGCATAAGCTTTTGTGGGTAAAACAAAACCCACTTCTTCAGATGCGCGGAGAGAAAATTACATCCACCCTGATCAAACTGGCCTGTCAACACTGGTTCTCCACTTGTGAGGTAACTCTCTTCTCTTCATGTGTCAGTATATAATGCCTGCATCCGTAATTTTCACTCTGTGCATCTGCAGAAGTGGGTTTTTTACCCACGAAAGCTTATGCCCAAATAAATCTGTTAGTCTTTAACATGCCATCGGACTCCTTGTTGTTACTGTGTAGTAGAACCTCTTGCACTTCCTTTGAAAATGAGCTTTCTAGGTGTTGGAACAGGTCTGTGGATGGTGTTCCCCACCGTGCATACAAGTCAAGTAGTACCGACAAGTGCATCTCCACTGGTGGTCATGTGGAAAAGTGCAACTGAGCTTGTCTGCTACCATGTTCTGTGTGCGAGGAGGTAAGCCGCAAATAAAGGGACGTTGTGAGAGATGCACCAGCTCCATTGCATCTTTGCATAGAAAGGCCAATCTGGACCCGCCCCAGCGGTTGATATAATACATGTAGGCTATGTTGTCCGTCAGGACTTTTGTGTGTGATCCCGCTATCACAGCAGAAGAAATTCGCACAGGCATTCCTGACTGCTCTCAGCTCGAAGAGACTGATGTGCAGGGAGATCTCCGCAGGCAACCATTTGCCTTGCACTGTGAGACCATTTAAATGCATGCCCCATCCTAAGATGGATGCATCTGTGGTAAGGAGTGACAAAGGTGGCACCTGTAAGAAGGGGATCCCTTTGCATGCATTGGCCGGGTTCTTCCATCAGTGCAGGGAGTTCTTGATCCTGGTATGCAGTGACAGGGGTTTGTCCAGACTGTTCCTGTTTGATCTATAAACTGAGCTGACCTACAGCTGTAGGCATCGCATGTGAAGTCTGGCATGAGGAATGATCACTGTGCTGGCTGCCATATGCCCCGGGAGCTGGGGGCAGATTCTGGCTTGTACTTGAGGGCTGCATTGAGTCGTGTCTATAAGTGATACCAGGGCTGGAAACCTGTCCTGAAGTAGGAAGGTTTTGGCCTGTAGTGCGTGTAGGTCAGCCCCTATGAATTCTAGACGTTGCACTGATGTGAGAGTGGACTTCTGGGAACTGATCTGCAGTCCCAGCTCCATGAACAAGTGTATCGTGTCTTCGGTTGCTCAATGAGTCTCCTGAAGTGACCAGGCTCTGAGGAGACAATCGTCCAGGTAAGCATTGATCATTATTCCTTGAGATCATAGATGGGTGGCCACCACTGACAGAACTTTGGAAAATATTCTTGGGGCCGATGAAAGTCCAAAGGGGAGGACCTTGTATTAGTAGTGGTCATGCCCAAAATGAACCTTAGGAAATGTCTGTGAGCCAGTAGTCTGGAGACGTGAAAGTAGGCATCTTGTAGGTTGAGGGCCGAAAACCAGTCTCTCTGTTCCAGTAATGGAATGGTTGTCGACAGGGTAACCATCTTGAACTTCTGAGCTTTGACAAACTTGTGGAGAGCTCTGAGGTCCAGGATGGGTCTCCAACCTCCATTCCTTTTGGGTATTAGGAAGAAATGAGAGTAGAACCCCTTTCCTCGTAGATGTTGAGGCACTGGTTCTATGATTCCCCACTGCAGGAATCGATCTATCTTCTGCTGTAGTTGACACTCGTGAGAAGGGCCCCTGAAGATGGACAGGGAAGAGTGTTGTGGAGAGGGTAGGGAGGTGTAGTCAGAGGTAGCAGTGCAGAATGGTCTCACAGCGGCTTGACCTGCCCATCCAAAATGATGCCTAGGGGCAGGTGGGTGAGTTAAGGACTGGGAACCAGAAGGCTTTTGTTTCGAGAACCTTCCCTTTTTCTTCTGGAGCTCATAGTGCCATTGTGATGGAAATTGGGATGAATAAGGCCTCTGTTGGTATTGAGGGCTAAAGGGTCTCTTTAGTCCCGTGTACAGATTCCCAGTGACCTGAGAGTGGCCCTGGAATTCTTCAAGGAGTGGAGAGAGGCATCAGTCTTCTCGGTGAAGAGCTTCACCCCTTCAAAGATGAAGGGTCTGCACATCCTACAGAAAACCCAACAGATAAAGCCACGATACCCGTCTCATCACGACAGCCATGGAGATAGTCCTGGCAGCCGTGTCAAGGGCTGACTGCAAAGCTGTTTTTCTGCCAGTTGCCCTTCCTGGATGATGGCTTTGAAGGAATCCTGGAGCTCTCTGGCAATTTATCAACAATGTCTTGTAGTTTATTGTAATTCATGTAGTCATATTTCACCGTGAGCACCTGGTAATTGGCAATTCAAAACTAAGGTGGCTGAGAAATACGCCTTCCTACCAAAGAGATCAAGACGTTTCCAATCTGTGTCATAGGGCATCATCCTATAGTGGTGTTGTCATTTACGAGATCTCAGAGCATCCACCATGATGGAATTGGGTGGTAGGTGGTCCTTTGTGAGGATATAATATTTTTTGTCCATCTGCTTGCACGTCGGAGCCATTGAAGCCAGGGTTTGCCACACTGTCTTGGCTGAGTCAAGGATGGCCTCATTAACTGGGAGGGTGATTTTGGTGGTAGATGACGCATGGAGATTATCGATAAGCTGGTGGTGCGTATCTTTAACCTCCTCCAATGGTATGTGGAGGGTGTCTGCCACTCTCTTCGCCAGCTCTTGGAACAACTGGAAGTCATCTGCCATGGCAGGTGGCGACAGCAAGACTGCTTCATCTGGTGAAGAGGAGGATACAGCCTTGGGTGTGACCTCCTCCTCTGTGTCCATCTCTAGCTCCTCCACTTCTTGGGGTTATGAGGCTTGCGATGCTGTAGTCGAGGAGGCATGCCTGGGAGGCTTTGGGGCAATGTTTAGTGCCCTTCAGGCAGGCTGGCAATGCGCCACTCAGGAGTCCCAGTATGGCTACTGCAGTGGCATAATACCTGGTGGAGGTGCCAATGGGTTACCATGCTAAGATGGTGGCGGTGTCATCTGGTGGTACATTCCCAGACCCTCTTGATTTTGGGTCCCATATGGAGTTTGGGAGAAGAATGGAAAAACCCCATTCAGCTCACTGTCCGATTCCTCACTTGACTTCGGAGTGATTGTGGGGAAATACTCCGTGGTCGGCCATTGTTCGAAGCTCTGATCTTGGTACCAAAGGGCGGAGGGTCAGGAGCTTCCAACATAACCAGGTGACCAGCCTGATGGAATTCTGCTAGTACAGAGCATCCCGGCATTGGTGGCGGTGCCAGGGAAGATGGGGACCTCGCCCGTACGATCTCTCCGGTGCGTGGTTGCTGGATGATCTCAGTGCCGGCAGTACTGAGAATACCAAACAAGATGGTGATTGCTTTCGGCTATCTCAGGGTTCACTGAGGGGACTTCTCGCTCTCTTTTTCGACTTGTGAGAGGAGTCCCCGGACCACTTCTTCAACCCACTGTCCTTCAAAGTTGAAAGCTGAGGAGAAGACTCACACCTGCCAAAGGACTGGGGCTAGAGAGCTGCCGTCATAAAGATGATTTTCTGGCAGAGCTCTCTGTCCTTGTGGGATCTCAGCTGGAGTTGCTGGCAGAAGCCTGGTCTACACTAGGCGTTTAAACCGGTTTTAGGAGTGCAAAACCGATTTAACGCCACAACCGTCCACACTAGGAGGCACCTTATATCGATTTTAATGGCTCTTTAAACCGGTTTCTGTACTCCTCCCTAACGAGAGGAGTAGCGCTAGTATCGGTATTACCATATCGGATTAGGGTTAGTGTGGCCGCTGATCGACGGTATTGGCCTCCGGGCGGTATCCCAGAGTGCACCACTGACCGCTCTGGACAGCAATCTGAACTCGGATGCAGTGGCCAGGTAGACAGGAAAAGCCTCGCGAACTTTTGAATATTTCCTGTTTGCCCAGCGTGGAGCTCCGATCAGCACGGGTGGTGATGCAGTTAAAAATCAAAATAAAGAAAGAGCTCCAGCATGGACGATGCGGACGTGATCGCTGTAAGGGCAGGCAAATCTGTTTTATCAGCACTCCGTTACAGAAGACGAAATTCAAAATCATTTTTTAAATATCTCCAGACAGACGCCATAGCAGGGACTCAGCGCACTGCTGCGTGGCAAGCAAGCGTAACGGAAAGCCAAAGAATCAAATGGACGCTCATGGACTGGAGGACTCAAGCTATCCCACAGTTCCTGCAGTCTCTGAAAAGCATTTGCATTCTTGGCTGAGCGCCAAATGCTTCTAGGGTCAAAAACAGTGTCCGCGGTGGGTCAGGGCATAGCTAGGCAATTTACGCGGGCGCCCCCCCCCACCCACCCCCAGAAGTGAAAGGGAAAACAATCCTGTCTTGACTCTTACATGTCACCCTATCTTTACTGAATGCTGCAGATAGACGGGATGGTGCAGCACTCAACACCAACATCCTTGCTCCCCTCGCCATGGGTGGCTGATGGTACAATAAGATTGATACCCATCGTCATCATCAGCCTATTGGCACATGGGGCAGTGCAAAAGGACTGGTAACCATGCGTACTAGCATCTGTCAGGTCGATCAAGGGTGCCTGGTCCTAATTTTTCCTGGTAGATGGTGCAGTATGGCTGATATCCATCATCGTCATAGCAACAGGGGGCTGAGCTCCATCAAGTGCCCCTGAACTAGCAGAGGGATGCACTCCTTACTGTCCTGTCTGGACTATCATAGCAGCTGGAGGCTGCCTTCACTAACAAGTCACTGTGTCTTATTCCTGCATTCTTTATTACTTCATCACACAAGTGGGGGGACAATGCTACGGTAGCCCATGAAGGCTGGGGGAAGAATGAAATGAACAGGTGGGGTTGTTGCAGGAGCACCCCCTGTGAATAGCATACAGCTCATAATTTCTGCAGGATCTGACACAGAGCAGCTGTGCTCTCTGGTTCTCTGATACAGTGGTTCTCTAGTACACTTGCCCATATTCTAGGCAGGACTGATTCTATTTTTAGATACCAAAAAGGAGGGATTGACTCAGGGAGTCATTCCCAATTTTGGCTTTTGCGCCCCTGGCTAAGAGCAGCCAGGGGCACTTATGACAGCAGCAAATGGAACAGTGCAAAAGGACTGGTAGCCATGATCATCTTATTACCAATTTATGGATTGGTAGATGGGGCAGTATGGCTGATAACCATCTCTGCTGTCATGCAAAAGCAAAAGCATGCTGCTGTGTAGCGCTGCTGAATCGCCTCTGTCAGCGGCATCTAGTACACATACGGTGACAGGCACAAAAGGCAAAACAGGCTCCATGACTGCCATGCTATGGCATCTGCCAGGGCAATCCAGGGAAAAAAGGCGTGAAATGCTTGTCTGCCGTTGCTTTCCCAGAGGAAGGAGTGACTGACGACATTTACCCAGAACCACCCGCGACAATGATTTTTGCCCCATCAGGCACTGGGATCTCAACCCGGAAATGCCAAGGGGCGGGGGAGGCTGCGGGAACTATGGGATAGCTACGGGATAGCTACCCACAGTGCAACGCTCCAGAAATCGACGCTAGCCTCGGACCATGGACGCACACCACCGATTTAATGTGTTTAGTGTGGCCGCGCGCACTCGATTTTATAAAATCTGTTTTACAAAACCGGTTTATGCAAATTCGGAATAGTCCCGTAGTGTAGACGTACCCAGAGGGAACACTTCTGCTGGATGTGGCCCTCGCCACTCAGAGTGCTTGTCCATGACCAGGATTGCCTCATTACAACTGCGACACTTCTTTAAGCCCAGAGAGCTGGGCATACCTTTGTCCAGCAGGGAGTTCCCCCTCACTGCGGTTACTCAGAACAAAGTCTTTTTTTTTTTTTTTTTTAAGAGGCACAGCCAAATAAAAGTCAAAGAAGGCTAAAGGGCTTCTAAAAGCTAAAGTAGAGTTAATGATCCATTAACAGACATCTAAAGGCTCTAAACAGGGGTGGTTGAGAAGGAACTGAGGGTGATTAGCCCGCATGCTGGCTATCTCATCATGCAGCACAAGAAGAGACAGCGCATGTGTGGGCCAAACAGACACAGCTTCCGAAGTTCTACGATGAGCAATGCAGGGATACAGACACACTTACACAGTGGAGCACCCACAGAGATACTACTCAAAGAAGAATTAAGGTTAATTATGGTCCTCTGCTCATACTAAGGAGGCACAATTATAATGGCTCCATAATAGTCTTAAAAAAAGCAATAAATAAAACAACAAGTGCACTTATATATACACCATAGAACTCGAAAGACTTCACAGAGATTACGTTAATTCACAACACCCATGTGAGGTATGTTAGATATTTCAATAATTTTATGTGTGTAAACTGAGGCATAGAAATTTATATAACTTGCTCAAAGTCACACAGAACTCCATTCTGCAGACTCTTGCATGAAAAATTCTTATTCACCTAAGTAGCCTTATTGATTTGAACGAAAGTATCATGCAAGTACAGATATGCAGAATCAGAGCCAATATAAGTGATAGAGTCCTGGTTCCCTTTCCTCTTATGACTTTAAAATATATATTTAAGTCTTTAGAAAATAATACAGAAATAATAACAATAAAGATAAGTAAATAAAAAGATTTCACAGTCTGTTCAAAAGCTTCTGCCGATCCAGATTTGGCCTCCGGTCTGCCTATTCACCCTCACCCTATTCATACCCTGCGTTATGGCCTTCTTTATTCTAGGAAAATTTTTACTTTCTTTTTCAGTACTGTTGTACCAGCTCTGATGCTACCAGTGATGAAAGCTGTAGTGAAGACTGGATGCTCACACGTCTAGCATTGTCATTTAGCAGGACTAGATGCAGCCTTGTCTACCTTAAAGCCTCCACCAATATTACCTCTTGCAGAGCTGCAACTATTGGGAATTATGGGTTGAAAATTCTGCTAGTGAACAAGTATGCCTAACTCTCCCCTTGAGGCTGCTTTGTATTGACACACAGGCTGATATCTCAAAGTATCCAAAACAGACTCCCTGATACATTAGCACACATTGTAGTCATTATTCACCACAGATGCATTTCCACCTGTGGCAGTCCTTATGTAGACCAGACTCTTCTATGCTAGATCTTGAACCTCTTTTTCCATCAGTGCAGCTATGGAGAAGTACAACAGTCAAATCTTTTGTAAACAAGGCCTTTCTGGACCGAGTCTTGTTTTGCTTCTCAAAGGCTTCCACACTATTATGGGGATCTTAATCTAATAAAAGCTGCCTTCAAGACTCAAGTCCAATCAGGCAAAGCTTAGAATAGGCAAGCAAGAGCTACCAGTCTGGCATAGGGATGAAAGAAAGCTGAACAGGCTACTCTAAAATTGTTGGCAGCTATTAATACTGTAAAATAAACCTACTTTGCAGCAGCACCATCTGGTGGTACGAGTCTCCTTAGATAGTTTATTTAGAATGATTTAAAAGAAAATTCTTTAAAATGTCTAAGAACAGCATGAAATTCAAGTGCAATAAAGCAAAACAGTGTCTGTGCATTCCTAATACTTAATAATAATTGGATGTTTCCTAAATTTATTGAATCTATACATCTAAATTAAATCACTGCTACACCATACTTTCGCATCATTGTACTACTAGTTCTATGACTACGGATTCAGCAACTGCAGTTGCTAGATACATTTTTCTGCCTTCAACTTATGGATCAGCCTTTCATGTAAATTAAATATACTTACAGTTTCTTTGCTAAATTGTATTCCATACTCTGACAAACATAACTAATGTTATTCTGTTAGTTTACATGTATTTAGGTAGAAAGTAAAACTGAAATTATGGAAATCCATTTTTGAAAATTTTTAGCAGATGGATCAAATATTATGGGGGGGGGAGTGGAATTAGTAACAACTATCTGGTTTAATGGGATTCCTGCTGGGATTCTTCAACACAATAAGAACGTGCAAGTTTTAAAGTTCCAAATGGAGCAGGAAAGGTGCATTGATGGTATATCCTAACACTATCAAAGACAGCACAGTAATTATCTCACAGGAAGGACTGTAACTGTACATCTGAGCTGCAAAAAATGCAACTTTATAAAAATTGTATGTCTTACACATGCACAGAAGTGCATAGGCAAGAACTAAACTATTAAAATATTTGTATATCTACCACTCTATTACAATAATAAATATCTGCCTTCAACATAGCTCTTCACCTCAGGATTTCAAAACATTCCGTAAAGGTAGCTAAGCATCATTTTATAGATGGTGATAATGAGGCAGGGAGTAAAGTCACTTGTGCAAGGACACACAGTCAGTCAGTTGCGGAATTGGGAGCAGTATCCAAGTCTTCTGACTTGGTTGCGTACTGTAACAGCTTGAACACACTACCTAAGTGAAGAAT
This sequence comes from Mauremys mutica, assembly GCF_020497125.1. Taxonomy (NCBI): domain Eukaryota; kingdom Metazoa; phylum Chordata; order Testudines; family Geoemydidae; genus Mauremys; species Mauremys mutica. The sequence continues at coordinate 57,869,505 of NC_059072.1, read as the reverse complement.
AAGTCCTTAGTTTCAGCATTTCTTTTACTAATCTTCAGACTGACAGGATCTGCAATTTTCTCTTCCACTTCCATTTTTGCACTAAATATTTATGTAAGCATGAAGCATAAACAAACTTTATATCAGCAATTCCAGATTTTTCCGCCACTCCAGTACATCAATTAGAAAAACAATATAGTTCCCAGTAGATGCTAAATCTTGAAATTCTTTTATCACTTTTATAAATATGTACTCTGTATCTGTCAGCTGACATATTTAAGATATTAAAAAGTTCCACTGAAGTTCAGTTAAGCATATGCGTAAATCTGTAGAGCATCAGAACCTAAGTGTTATCCAATTTCAAACACTTATATGAAGCAAATAAGCATTGTATAATGTAAAATTTACAGCTGAACTCTGCACATACAGCTTCTGATTTAAAGAAAATAAGAAATCAGAGAGGGCAAGGTGGCAGATATACTTGCTGGGAAGTTTTAGAATTATCACTGCAACACTGATTATGAAAGCCTGAGCAGCATTTTTTTCTTTGGTTAGCAACAGTGTAATATCACTAGAAAACGAAGAGGCATGGTGTGCACCCTGAATATTAGAATGGTCAAGAGATCAGACTTCCTGTTGGGAAGTATCTGTCTTGGGTATTAAATATAATCACTGAAAATTTCTTTCAAAGGAAAAGAAGAAGAAATCTGAGATTAAAAAATACTTTTGCCCCACGAATCACCAACTTAGAAGGTTACTGTGAAATATCAGGTAAAAATACTTGAAGTGTAGACTCAAAATATGATTATTAAAAACTGAAGTGGAAAATATTAAGGTGGTCTACAGTGCACAGGTAATAGAGAATATATTTTTATAGAAAGGCTGAGAAAATGGAAAACAATATTAAAAGTAAGAGTATTCAGATATTAGGCATTAGAAAAAGGCTCAACAACATTGAATCCCTAGAGGTGGTCTGGGATTTAGTGGAGATAAAATCTGATCCTCTATTGTGGATTAACCAGGCTTTTGAAATCCTGGGTAAACCCAGTAAGATTTACTGCACTTCCATAATTTTGAACGGAAATAATTCATGGGAATAGCAATATTGTATAATTATTATATCATATGTCTCAGAGCAAGGGAGAGGGACCAGGAATTTAGACTGAAAGTTTGTTATATGAAGCAACAAATGTATATGATCCTAGATGTTTCTCAAACAACAACTGAGAAAGCACAAATTTTGTGGTTAGTAATCCAAGTTTTCTCCTTTCTTCTGTGGCGCACTACCCTGCCCAGCTGTGTGTAATTCTGGATTACATTAAATTCTGCATAATTCAGAAAACTCTTGGACACAAAGTTGGCATATTGGGCCCATGAAGAGGACACTGCAGCCCTCTCCAAACAACTTCTTAAGTCATTCAAACAAAATACTTCCTATATTTTAATTTGCTATTTTTGGAGAGGAGAAGTGTTGTTCATTACAAGTGAATGGGGGAATTTTCTTCAGTCATGTTCCTATTAGGACCAAATGTAATACAAGTTGTAAAATTAAAATTGGCAGAGCTTATTTTTGTGGCAAAAAACACTGATAAAGATGTTATAGGAAAGTTATGTATAAGATTGTCTGTACAACAGATTCTTAAATGAATAATATATGTGTGTCTAGATTTTCTAGACCTTTGTAGGTCTAATAATTTAGGGGGGAAATGACTACTAAAAATATAAATATAAAGGAATTTAAAAAAATTCAGATAACGTGAGATACATTACCTGTTGGGGGGAGGGGAGGAAGGAAGAAAAAAGAACACACACACACACACACACACACGTATATCCACACAATCAAATTCTGCTCTCAATTACATTAGCATACAGGACTTCAAAAATTTACCAGACACCCATAGGCGGCAGGTTTGTATAATTTTTGGTGGGGCCCAAAATGGTGGTGCCCCCCTGCTCCTGCCCTGTAAGCCGATATAAAATGAAGCTACAATGCGTCAGTGCCACAAGATTACAAGGGTCAATTAAAAGTGGAAAGTCAGAAGCAGCACTTGCCTACTTCAATATACATTTTTACCATCACTGTATAAAAATGATTCCCAATTGTCGATGCAATCTGATTAATGTAAGAGCACATTACAATTAAATATTTCAATTCTCAGTCATTTTAAGACTTTGCCACACACTAGTTTGTCTGTACACCAGTTTCAGACAATCCTTTATAGCAATTTTACTCCAGGTCCTATGTGAAACCAATCAATCACTTCCTCCTCTCACCCACATCGTTTTGTTTTAAGCTGTAATCAAAAGTGGCTTCATCTGCTTTAAAAGTCACAGAGCAGCAGCCACAAGTCTGCAGGTCTTAGAGATATTGTCCTGGTCAACTCAGTCAAAATTAATTACAACCTAGATGGGATTATGGTGAGGGGGCACGGCACGGCCCCCTCCACTCCCTTCCCCCTCCTGAGGTGCTACAGCACCAGCAGCTTGCACTGCTGTTATGCTGTAGCCCTTACAGGGCCGCCCAGAGGATTCCGGGGGCCCGGGGTCTTCGGCGGCGGGGGGCCCTTCCGTTCCGGGACCCGCCGCCGAAGTGCCCCGAAGGCCCGCGGCGGGGCCCCCCCGCCGCTGAATTACCGCCAAAGCGGGACCCGCCACCGAAGCGGGACCCGCCACTGAAGCGGGACCCGCCACCGAAGCGCAGCCCAGTTTTCAGCGGTAATTCGGCGGCGGGGGGCCCCGCCGCGGGTCTTCGGGGCACTTCGGCGGCGGGTCCCGGAACGGAAGGGCCCCCTGCTGCCGAATTACCGCCGAAGACCGGGCTGAACTTCGGCGGCGGGTCCCGCTCTGTCTTCGGCGGTAATTCGAAGTGGCAGGGAGTGGCAGAAGCTCCTGCGCCCGGCCCCGCAAGAGTTTGCCGGGCACCCCGTAGCGAGTGAGGGACCCCGCTCCAGGGGCCCCGAAAAACTCTGGTGGGGGCCCCCGTGGGGCTCGGGGCCTGGGGCAAATTGCCCCTCTTGCCCCCCCCTCTGGGCGGCCCTGAGCCCTTAGGCGGCAGCAGCAGCAGCAAGGGAGAGAGACGCGCGCTGCACGCTCTTTACGTTCAGTCAGGGAAGCTCCGGGCAGGGCCGGCTCTAGGTTTTTTGCTGCCCCAAGCAAAAAAAAATTTGGTTGCCCCCCTTCCCAGCCCTGGGCTCCCCCCGTACCCTCCTGCTGCCCCAATCCTGGGCTCTCCCCCCACCTACCCACACCCCCTGCCACCCCAGCACTGGGCTTCCCCCTTTCCTCCCCACCAGTGCCCTCCCTCCACCCTGCTGCTGCCCCAGCCCTGGGCTCCCCCCCACCAGTGCCCCCCCCACACACCTCCTGCTGCCCCAGCCCTGGGTCACTGGTAACTCGCTCCCAGGGCGGGTCATTCAGCTGGAATTTTGGATGTGCACAAAACACAGACAGGATTGGTTCCCATATGGTTACAGAGCTGCAGTAAAGTGGAACAATTTTCAGCTTGTGTGATTGGAGGATATCTGGATGCATATTATAAGACTGTCCTCCATAAATGAGGAAAAGTTGAGGTGCCTTTATTATTCTTTTGTTCCACTCTTTCTTTCTATGGGGAATTTGCCAATGCAATATCACTGTCTTCCTTTCAAACAAACAAAAAGGCAATGGCTGTTGAAAATAGCAATTCCAGTCCTAATAAGCATTTCTTGCTCAATTTTATCCTATTTTTTCTACAGCAAGTTACAGTGGATCAGTATATTTGATTTGGGAGAAATGAAGTAAAAGCTGCCCAAACCGAGCTTGAGCACTCCTGAATTTTGAGGTGTTCAAATCTGGAAGGTAGGTGCTGGGGGTGGGAGAGGGCTGTGGGCTCCATGGGGGAGCATGGCAGCAACTGTCTGGAGCTGCAGGGAGCCAGACACGCTGGTCTGAGTGGCACAGTAAGCGGTTTGGGGGTTGGAGAAGGGGTAGGGGGTTCCGGGGGGCAGTCAAGGGACAAGGAGCAGGGGGGGTTGGATGGGGCAGAGGTTCAGAGGGGCAGTCAGGGGACAGGCAGCAATTGGATAGGCATGGGAGTCCAGGGGGTTTAATCAAAGGATAGGTAGGGGGTGGGGTCCTGGGGGGAAGTTGGGTGGGGTCTCAGGACGGGGCAGTTGGGGACAAGGAGAAGGGAGGCTTAGATAGGGCCATAGGGGCTGGGGTCCCAAGGGGCAGTTGTCTCGGGAGGGGGTAATCGGGGGACAAGGACCAGTGGTGCTTAGATAGGGGGTGGGGGTCCTGGGAGGCAGTTGGGGCAGGGGTCTGGGGAGGGGGCAATCAGCGGCCAGGGGCTGGGATTCAAAGGGCTCTGGGCGGCTGGCAGCCGCGGGGAGCCCTGAGCCCTTTAAATCCCAGCCGCTGCCGCGGCTGGGATTCAAAGGGCTCTGGGCTCTCTGCCCCTGCGGGCAGTGCAGAGCCCTCTGACTCCCGGTCGTGGCTGGGATTTAAAAGGCTCTGGGCTCCCCCCCCGGCTGCTGGCAGCCCAGAGCCCTCTGATTCCCAGCCGCGGCTGAGATTTAAAGGGCTCTGGGCTTCCCGCCGCAGCGGGCAGCCCAGAGCCCTCTGACTCCCGGCCGCAGCTGGGATTTAAAAGGCTCTGACTCCCCTGCGCTCCAAGCAGGGGAGAAACCAAGCTCCAAATATTGGTGGAGCAGAGCCCCTGAGTGTGAATATTCCTGGGGCTTTAGCCCCACGAGCCCATATAAGTTGGCGCCCATGCAGACACCTACCAGCCAGAGGTGGATATGAAAGATGAGGGAAGGCTGAGCTTACTCGTTAGGTCCAGGAGTAACCAACAGCCCAGCAAAAAGTCCTATCTGCTGCTAGTGGGAAGTGCAGCCTCTCTCCTTCAAGCATTCAACAGTCAACCCAACACTGAAGAAATCCACACTAGGTACATCACATCTAGCCAATTACTGCCCAGTAACTTTGCTTTCCTGAGAAAGATCATAGTGAAGCTAGCAGGCTGCTTTGACTTAAATCAAAGTGATTTAAAATCACGATTTAAATCACTAAGTGGAAAGCCTCGGTTTAAATCATGGCTTTTAATCAACTTTTCCATTTCTACTTCAGTTATTTTCATTGGCTAATATAAGCATTAAAACATGCTGATTTACAACTAAATAGAACCTTTACACTAGATTTTATATATCTTTTTGCTACCCCTGAGGGTACGCTGAACTTTATACATCTATTCAAGCAATTATATAGCTTAATATTTTCAGATTTTTATTAAATTGTACACTTTTAGCATGTTAGAAAATGCTGAATGATATATTGCTTATTTACTAGATAATTAACTTTTTGCTCAGGATGGGTGTCAAGCTGCATTTGGATGGTAACCAGAATTTAGTTAAACACACAAAACAGTGTATTTACTTTTTATTTAAATGTTTTAAGAAATTATAGTTTAGGCCTTAACATATCTTGTATTAAATTCAGAATTAATTTTAAACAGGGTATATTTTTTAAAAAAATTATAATTTAAAAAAAATCTGAGTTAAATGAAAAAAATTGATGCCGCCCCCCCCAACCCCCCCAAAAAACATTGATTTTTATCCACTCTGGAAGGTAGTGAAAGCCCTACTGCAAGCTTATCAAACCAAAGCAAATATCTTTAAGACAGTATAATCTGGCCAGAGTGAAATAGCCAGTCCTGTTTCAGTCAGGCCAGAGTGAAATAGCTTTAGCAACACTCATGGTTAAACTGATGTTGATGGATGGAGGGCAGGAATCCATTCTCATCCTCCTGGACCTCCACAGTATTCAGCTTTGCCAAATTCAAGATACTGGTGTCCTGCCCATGAGAGGTGGCAGTGATGCAGGGGAATGCTCTAAAATGTTTAAAATCCTTCCTGGAGGGCTTACAAGAGCAGTGATGGCAAACAGAACCTCTGCTACTAGACTCCCTCCCTTGTAGAGTCCCTCAAGGATCAATTCTCTCTTTCAACATGTGCATGCAGCATCTAGGTGAACTGGTAAGACAACATGGACTCAAGTGTCAGGAATATGCAGATAACACAGGTCTACTTCTCCTTCACCATATTACTATCTCTGTCACCCAAGATGACCCCATGCTGGGATGAGATCAGCTCATAGATCAAGAGAGCTAGCTGAAGCTGAACTCCAGCAAGACAGGGGTTATGTTGGATGGCAAAGAAAAGGATTATGAGGATCCACGGTCTGGTCTCCTTTGCTTCAAGGTATGCATCTGCAGTAGGACAATTCAGCCCATATTTTAGGAGTGCTCCTGGATTCCTTGCTGAGCTCTCACTCACAGTAGCATCTGGAAGTATCACTTTATACCAGGGGTCGACAACCTGCCAAACATGGCACACGAGCCGATTTTGAGCAGCACGCAGCCGCCTGCCGCAGTCCTGGCCCCCAGCCCCATTCAGCCCCCCCGCCCACCGCTCTCCCCTGCGGGGACAGGAGGCAGAAGCTTGGTTCTGCGGCAACCAAGCTTCCTTCTCCCCCGCTTCTTCCCCCAGAGTGCTGCTTTCTGCCCCGCCCCCTCTCCGTTCCTGCGCCAATCAGCTGATGGCCCTAGCGAGGGGGAGCGGGGAAGAGCAACAGCGTGCAGGCAGTCCCCTAGAGGGGACAGAGAGAGGTAGGGACAGAGCCTTGGGGAAGGAGGTGGAACAGGGCATATCCCCCCCTTCCCTGAGCCGCTCAGGGCAGGGGGCTGGGAGCACCCCTATGGGCCAAGCACCCCAGCCCTCTGCCCTGATCCCCGCCCCACTGTCTTCTGTCCTACACCCTCCACGCCTCCCAGCCCTCTGCCCTGACCCTTGAACCCTCCCTCACACAGCCTTCTGCCCTGCACCCTCCACGCCCCCAGCCTTCTGCCCTGACCCCCCACACACTCAGCTTTCTTCCCTGCAGCCCCCATACCCCCCAGCCCTCTGCTCTGACCCTTGAACCCCCCCTCACACACAGCCTTCTACCCTGCACCCCCCAGCCCCCCCCAGCCCTCTGCCCTGAACCCCGCCCACCCCAACACATACCCAGCCTTCTGCTCTGCATCGCCACAGCCCCATCCCTCTGCCCTGAACCCCCCACATACCCAGCCCTCTGCCCTGCAGCCCCACAGCCCCATCCCTCTGCCCTGACCCCCCCTACACACTCAGCCTTCTGCCATGCACCCCCCCACCCCCAGCCCTCTGCCTTGACCCTTGACCCCCCCACACCCAGTCTTCTGCCCTACACCCCCCACACACCCCAGCCCTCATCCCTGAACCCCACCCCCACCCCAGCCTTCTGCCCTGACCCCTTAAAACTCCCCATCCAGGTCTGGGGTGCCGGCTGCAGGCCCTGCTCAGCCCGCTGCCGGCCTAGGTGAACAGAACCCCAGGCTGGCAGCGAGCTGAGCAGGCTGGCGGCGTAAGATCAGCATTTTAAGTTAATTTTAAATGACGCTTCTTAAACATTTTGAAAACCTTGTTTACTTTACATACAATAGTTTAGTTATATAATATAGACTTATAGAAAGAGACCTTATAAAAATGTTAAAATGTATTACCAGCACGCGAAACCTTAAATTAGAGTGAATAAATGAAGACTCGGCACACCACTTCTGAAAGGTTGCCGACCCCTGCTTTATACCATCTCTAGTTGGCAAGATGATGTTCTCCCTTTCTGGAAGATAATGACCTGGCCTCACTTATGTCATTACTATAGCAACTGGTCAAGAAACCACCAGCCCTTACGAAACTCCAACTAGTATTGAACACAGCAATACATCTACTCAGTAATATGAGCTATTATGATCATGTCAAACCTATCTTCTACTCCCTACAGTGGCTTTTCACAGAACAGTGGTTCTCAAACTGGGCTCAGGACCCCAAAGTGGGTTGCAACCACAATTTAATGGGGTTGCCAGGGCTGTCATCAAACTAGCTGGGGCCCAAGGCTGAAGCCAAAGTCCAACCCCCACAACCCAGGGCTGAAGCCCTCAAGCTTCAGCACCCTCCAGGGCGGGGGGCTCAGGTTTCAGTCCCTCTTCCCGGGATCTTGTAGTAATTTTTGTTGTCAGAAGGGGGTCGTGGTGCAATGAAGTTTGAGAAACCCTGCCATAGACTATTGAATCAAGTTCAAGGTCTGGGACCGTATCAACTTCAGGGCATTCAAAGGCCTGAGACCAAGGCATATAAAAGATCACCTAAAACTCCAGCATAAAGCCATGGTTGACAACTCTGCTTCATAGGCACAGTGGAACTTTTGCCACAAGGGTAAAGTTCTTCCGTGCAGGAAAAGAATTTCTCTCAGGGCTGGGCCCAGACTATGCAACAAACTTCCACTGGAAAAAATAACCATCACAAACCTCGCCACCTTCCACTCCATGTTCAAGGTGCAATTATTCAACATTTGGTAAAAATTTTCAAAAGTCCCTAAGTCCCATTTTCAAAAGTGACTTTGGCACTTAGGAGCATAAGTCTTATTGAAAGTCAATGGGACTTAGACTCCAAAGTGACAATCCCATTGATTTCCAATAAGAGTTAATGCTCCTAAGTGCCAAAGTCACTTTTGAAAATGGACTTAAGTACTTTTGAAAAATGTGTCCCTTGTCTTCTCTAAAACACACACAGCAGTGTGTAAGCGAAAAGCTACTAAAACAAAACACTACTTTGTACACAGACAATCCTCCTTAGAAAACGATGACATAAAAAATGAAACACACACAACAGATGTCAGTCTCATTGCTTCATGCATTACTGGAAGATGCTCAGATACTAGTGATGACACTAAGAAACTACACAGAAGAGAAGTGGAAGGGTATTGGGATTTCTTCCAGGGAAATATACCAAGACCCTCCTCAAGGATACCATTTTTCATATCAGCCTTTGGCTACTAGGTGTACGATAAACTTATTGAACCCTCTCCTAAACAAAATCTCTCTTCTTCTTGTCTCCCTGCTACCCTCTCCCAGAGTCTCATCAATTTTGAGTGGTCTCTTTACATGTTTCCTCCCACAACCTGCCACTAGGGAACAATCTCCATTACTATCCTAACACCAGGGACTTAATGCTGTCAGAGCATCCTGGAGCATGGCTTTGGCACCTGAAATCCAGGATGGAGCGACACTCCGGCACTTTGGAATTTCTCCCTCCCCACCCCCTCTCTCACTGAATCCCTCTGAGGTTCATACGCCTCCTCAAAGTGTCCGTTGCTCAGTTGCCCTGGGAACTGTTGTGGATGGAAGGTGACCGAGATAGCTAGCTCAGCACATCCCCCCAACACACATACATTTGGGCCACCCCCAACACCCATGCGCAAAGCCCAGCTTGGCAGAGATGAAACCCTGGTTCTGGTGGAACTAGGTCCAGCTTGGCGCTAAGCTTCCTGGCTGCCCAGCAGCAGGATGAGCAAGTTGAGTCCCTGGAGCCACTGGCAGGTGGTGAGGCAAGTGTGGTGCTGCAGGCAGAGTCCATTCTGAGTGCAGTCAGCGCTCAGTGAGTCAGCTCTGCCCCTTGTGGAGCCATGGTGCACCTATCTCTTCTCAGTGCCTGCAGGAGGAGCTGAGGCTGGTGCCAGTAAGAAAGAGAGAGAGGGAGCGATACAGAGGGAGGAAGAGGAGAGGGGCTGCAGGAGACAAAGTCAGACAGTTACAACCAGCTGCAGCCACCCCACCCCTCAGACCTTCTTACCCCCTGCCACACACTCCTAAATAACCATCCGCCGTATGCCTCCTCCCTTCTGTTGCTCACAACACTTAACTTCATTTATCCTACAGATGAGCTCAAATGCCCCCAACTCCTGGTTGCAGAGCGACACTCCTATTTTCACTCTGAAGTGTTATGAAGGCTGGTGACCTTTCCCCACTCCTGTGCCCTCATTTTTCTGTGGGTAAGCAAAGAAATCTGCAGGGGACATGAATTCTGCACACATTCAGTGGCACAGAATTCCCACAGGAGTAAAAATTTATAAGGTTGTATAGTGATGCTATACCATAGCTATTTTGGTACACTATCATTATAAGCCTGTTTTCAAGTACTTATAATTCTCTGGGGATGGGAATAGAGTGACCAATTGTCCCAATTTTATAGGGACAATCCCGATATTCAAGGCTTTGTCTGATATTTGCACCTATTTCCCCCACCCCATCCCAATTTTTCACATTTGCTATCTGGTCACACTAAGTGGGAAGGAAGAAAGGAAGGACGGAAACAAACTCTAGACTGATATGTTGCATGCCTCTTCTCAGCCCAAACATGATGCATGTTTGGAAAGTTTTGTAAAATCCCAGTTGGCCACTTTTGAGATAACTTTATGTTTAAAAGTGCTCTTTAATGAGGCCCTATACAAGAATACCATCACATATTTTAAAACATAACATAATAAAATAATCCTTTAGTAAGTAAAATACAGAATCAGAAGGATCTAGTCCCCTCCCCCCAAAAAAGAAAATAAAAATATATAAATGTGACCAACAATGGCCACAATAAAAACACCTTTAGGAAAAAACAGTAAAGATGTTGGCCCAAATCCTCAGCTAGTGTAAATCAGCATATCCCTTCATTTGGGCTATGCCAATTGACACCATCTGAGATTCTGGCCTGTTTACAAATGGAGAGAGCTGAGGGCCTAGACATGTGTGTTTAGCCTCCCTGCTAATAGATGGAAATAGGAATAAATTATAATTGTAATATCACTTTCTCCCTACTAGGGACTAGCTGGCTGTCAGCTTTCAATTGGATCATTTAGCAGCAGTAACCCTATTAACAATACATTCTACCCATTTAAAAAAAAATCTCATCCACACAGAAGATGCCACATAAATTAGGGACATCATCATCTGGGTAGGTATAGGTGGATGTAAAGAAGCCAAATTGACAGCAAGGAAATTACCCTTTTTCTGTTTTCTCTCGTGTTAGCCCAGAGAAGTGAGATTTTAAAAGCAACAGTCAATAATAGACAGTTCTAACATCTACCTATGTAGCCTATAGATAAAGAAGGCAGTAACATCAGTTTCTTAAGTGCAGCATGATAGGATGAAAATTACAGCCGATCAACTTAAAAAAAGTGTTGTAGGCTACATTGTTAACTCTGTAATTCTAATAGAGATCCCTCCACTATAAACTCACTATATTCACACTTATTTTATCATATGGACCTTCAACTGAATCAAATATAGAAACTTTCCTGATTCAGCCTGCAAAGCTTAATTGTCAGGGGGAAAAATAAAATCCAGCCAGCAAGAGTCCAGTCAAATGTAATCTGCTGATGACAAGAAACAAGTAAGGTGTCAAACAACAGAGTAGATGATAATAAATGACAACTAACAAGAGATAAAATTCTAGTGAAGAAAAAGCAGTTTGTAGTTTAATACAAGGTAGCAGGTGTACAACCTAATTTGCTCGTCTTCACTAGGATTTTACCTCATGTTAGTTACCATGTGTTAACCAACATGTGGTAAGAACACTCCCTTTTTCCTAATGAAAATACACCCTTAACTGTCAGCAATGAATGATGCTTACTATAAATCAGGGGCTTTAAAAATCATAATTTCAAAGAGAATATAGCCATCAATAATAAGTCTTTAAAAAAGAGCAATATAGAGTACCTACTTAACATACAGTTAAACATATTTTCTTAATTATTCGTTTAACTAAATAAGGCCTTGCTTTAAAAAAAAAAATCAAGAAATTAAAATCTGTGGAATTAAGCATATCAGGTAAAAAGCTGGACATGCAAACAGAACTGCAAAATTCTTATACCTTTATAATTAAGAGTCATATTGATTTTTCTTGAATATTATATGTCTCAACTGCAGCCACAAGAAAGAAGTTTTGTAATAAATCCCAAATACTGATTGAAATATATGGAATTCATTCACCAAGAAAAAGAAGCTTCCTCTCTACTCTTTAATTACTCAGATCCTAGAACCAATGAGTTTGATAAATCATCCATGAGAAGAATCTTTGTTTGACATCTGAGAAGATAAAAAATCCTTTGTATTGTCTATGTAATTCTTCTGATCTATCATCAGGTCATATCTCCCCGCTCTAGAACCTTGTCAATACTAGAAAAAACAGCAGCACAGGTTATATAATAGCACTGGCTATAATGTTATATACCGTACATACTCGTTCATTAGCACGTTCGTTTATAAGCTGACCCCCCCCCCCCCCAAGATGGTTAGGTAAAAAACAGCAAAAACTCTATGACCCTTTCATAAGATGACCCTATATTTCAGGGGTTGGCAAACTTTGGCTCCCGGCCCGTTAGGGTAAGCCTCTAACGGGCCTGTACGTTTTCTGGCCACTTCCCGCAGCTCCTATTGGCTGGGAACAGCGAACCGTGGCCACCGGGAGCCTGCAGACGTTCCAGGTAAACAAAATGACAATGTATTAGACATTAAATTCAGTGATTCCATAGAGTTTAAAATCATCAAATTTTGGTGTAGATCCATTTATAAGCCTACCCCCGCTCTTTGATGCGTCACTTTTTTACCAAAAATATTCGGCTTATGAATGAGTGTAGACAGTACTCTAGTACAGATTGGGTGCAGATATTTAACAGATTTAAAATTTTTACTAAAGCTAATGTTTAAAAAATTATGTAATACATAGGTTGAGAAAAGAGTGTCTGTACATCTGGGTATAGTACTTAGATTATCCACAAATACAGAGTTTGTTTTTAAAAGTCATATGATACATAGAGTACATAATCAGCAATAAACTAAATTTAGGTGAATAAATTTAAGAATACAGTTTAGATATTAGCATCCAAGTATTCGGGTACATCACTCATGAGAGGTTGTACAGAGATTTGGTTGTGGAAAGCAAAATATATCAATGCGTGGAGATTGGAAGTTTACTGCGCCACACTACATCATCTAATCCTGTTTTGAGTGGTGAAAATATCTGTATCCAGTATATACTAGATCTTGCATTTGTGCTATCAGTAGTGTATCTGCACCAAGGCTAAAAAACAGCTTTAACACTTCCTAATGTATATGCATACTAGAAGTGCAATTGTCAGGCCACTTTCAGCCTAGCCAATCAAAATAACATTGGATTTCTTTAAATGGATGTCAGGTATCAGAGGGGTAGCCGTGTTAGTCTGGATCTGTAAAAGCAGCAAAGAATCCTGTGGCACCTTATAGACTAACAGACGTTTTGCAGCATGAGCTTTCGTGGGTGAATACCCACTTCTTCGGATGCAAGTAGTGGAAATTTCCAGGGGCAGGTATATATAAGCAAGCAAGAAGCAAGCTAGAGATAACGAAGTTAGTTCAATCAGGGAGGATGAGGCCCTGTTCTAGCAGTAGAGGTGTGAAAACCAAGGGAGGAGAAACTGGTTCTGTAGTTGGCAAGCCATTCACAGTCTTTGTTTAATCGTGAGCTGATGGTGTCAAATTTGCAGATGAACTGAAGCTCAGCAGTTTCTCTTTGAAGTCTGGTCCTGAAGTTTTTTTGCTGTAGGATGGCCACCTTAAGATCTGCCAGGGAGGTTGAAGTGTTCTCCTACAGGTTTTTGTATATTGCCATTCCTAATATCTGATCTGTGTCCATTTATCCTTTTCCTTAGAGACTGTCCAGTTTGGCTGATGTACATAGCAGAGGGGCATTGCTGGCATATGATGGTGTATATTACATTGGTGGACGTGCAGGTGAATGAACCAGTGATGGTGTGGCTGATCTGGTTAGGTCCTGTGATGGTGTCGCTGGTGTAGATATGTGGGCAGAGTTGGCATCGAGGTTTGTTGCATGGATTGGTTCCTGAGCTAGAGTTACTATGGTGTGGTGTGCAGTTACCGGTGAGAATATGCTTCAGGTTGGCAGGTTGTCTGTGAGCGAGGACTGGCCTGCCACCCAAGGCCTGTGAAAATGTGGGATCATTGTCCAGGATGGGTTGTAGATCCCTGATGATGCGTTGGAGGGGTTTTAGCTGGGGACTGTATGTGATGGCCAATGGAGTCCTGTTGGTTTCTTTCTTGGGTTTGTCTTGCAGTAGGAGGCTTCTGGGTACACGTCTGGCTCTGTTGATCTCTTTCCTTATTTCCTCGTGCGGGTACTGTAGTTTTGAGAATGCTTGGTGAAGATTTTGTAGGTGTTGGTCTCTGTCTGAGGGGTTAGAGCAGATGCGGTTGTACCTCAGTGCTTGGCTGTAGACAATGGATCTTGTGGTGTGCCCGGGATGGAAGCTGGAGGCATGAAGGTAGGCATAGCGGTCGGTAGGTTTTCGGTATAGGGTGGTGTTAATGTGACCATCACTTATTTGCACCGTGGTGTCTAGAAAGTGGACCTCCCGTGTAGATTGGTCCAGGCTGAGGTTGATGGTGGGGTGGAAGCTGTTGAAATCTTGGTGGAATTTTTCCAGAGTCTCCTTCCCATGGGTCCAGATGATGAAGATGTCATCAATGTAGCATAGGTAGAGAAGGGGCGTGAGTGGACGGGAGCTGAGGAAGCGTTGTTCCAGGTCGGCCATAAAAATATTGGCATATTGTGGGGCCATGCGGGTGCCCATAGCGGTGCCACTGATCTGGAGATATATACTGTCATCAAATTTGAAATAGTTGTGTGTGAGGATAAAGGCACAGAGCTCAGCAACCAGTTGTGCTGTGGCATCATCAGGGATACTGTTCCTGACAGCTTGTATTCCATCTGTGTGTGGGATGTTTGTGTAGAGAGCCTCTACATCCATGGTGGCTAGGATGGTGTTTTCTGGAAGGTCAGCAATGCATTGTAGTTTCCTCAGGAAATCAGTGGTGTCACGGAGATAGCTGGGAGTGCTGGTGGCATAGGGTCTGAGTAGAGAGTCCACATATCCAGACAGTCCTTCAGTGAGAGTGCCAATGCCCGAGATGATGGGGCATCCAGGATTTCTGGGTTTGTGGATCTTGGGTAGTAGATAGAATAACCCTGGTTGGGGCTCTAAGGGTATGTTGATTTGTTCCGGTGTTAGTGCAGGGAGTGTCCTGAGTAGATGATGCAGTTTCTTAGTGTATTCCTCAGTGGGATCTGAGGGAAGTGGCCTGTAGAATTTGTTATTGTAGAGTTGTCTGGCGGCCTCCTTTTGGTAGTCAGACCTGTTCCTAATGACTACAGCACCACGGATGACAATTCCTAGCAGCCAAAAGAAATGCATTTCTGAAATACTAGATGTGAATCTGAGACATGGGAATGCCCTGGCTGAAATATGATATTGTCCAAAGAGAAAATGGGTTGGACTGAAAGCTGGTACAAAAGATTACTGTCAAGAGATAATAGGTTAGAGTAGATAAACTACACAAAAGGATGCAGGAGCGTTTAACCTGTTGAACAAATAGTTAGCAACTGCTGTTCACAAAGGCTATCACTACGGACTCTCAAAACTACAAATGCATCTGTTAAGTTTACTATGGGGAAACAAAAATTATACACTACTTTCTACAGTTGGAAGACAGAATTGGGCTGACTAAATTATACATCTGCTGAACTAATAAAACTTGTTATATCCATGAAGAAACTTACAAATGGCATTTTAAAAAATTAATCTTTTCTCCACTGACCTAGCGTAAGAGAAATGGGCAGATTTCATTTTATGGTATGTGTGCCCCCACCCAGCCAAAAACCAGACCCTTATAATTAAATTTCAATTATACAATCTGTGTTTTGACTAGTCTTTAGCAGTGTTAAGAATTTAAATTGTCACAACCAAGCTTTGAAGTTAACACACCATTAACATCAATGAAGAAAGTTCACCCCTCTGTTAGTTCTATTGTTTGAGTCTGTCAGCAGACACAAGACAGTTGTGAAGTAATTTAATGAATGGTGTCTTCACAATAAAAAAGGTAGATATTTTATGCTGGAGACTAAAGCAATGTGAATGAGAGCTACATTTTCTGATTTTTGGAATCTGTTGATTTTATGCTGCCTTATCACCAAATTTACCGAAATTAACTCCATTTCATCTTTTAAATAGCATTGGAAGACACAAAAAGAAAGTTGAATGCATATTAAAAAAATGTTAATCATTTCCCTAGAAGAACTGCAATAAAAAAAACAAACCTCAACATCTTGTTATGAAAATGCAAGTATGTGACTAAATCAACTAAAATATTTAGTTGAAAGCATTATGAATCCTGAGAAGAGACTGCACCCTGCTGGAAGACTTGTTAACTTGCTGACACATTTAGTTGATAAAACAAATAAAAAACTTATAAATACTTACATATATACACACACACAAAATATTTGCTCTGCAAAATGAAAAAAGCATGTTATGTATGGGCCATTTTACATTATGATTATTTGGTTTCAAGTGTCAGTCATAAAAGGCATATCAAAGTATAAAAGCTGAATGTCTCCAAGTAACATTACATAATCACAGAGCACCCGTGGCTTTCCAGAAGTCTTTTTAAAATAGACATTTTGTTTGTCACAGCAGATACAGAAAGAATAAGAGAAAAATCAGAGTATTATTCAAACAATGAGATTTATCATATAATTTGTACTGTAATAAAAAAAACCAAAACCATTACAATTAAAAACACTTTCAGGTGCTGACAGATTACTATAAATTTGCATTCATTTTGACTGAAAATAAACCATCATATTATCTACACATTTACTGAATACCATATGTAATAAAATGGCATAACTTTATTTTCATCCAGTCTCTTGACACAAGAGATAGTTTTTATGACAGAGTGGACTGGCCAGATGACTGGGTTAGTATTCAGGGTCACTGCATTCATGAGCTCTCAATTAAAGTAAGAGGCAGGAGTAGACTATGCTAGTGGAGCAGGAAGCCAGAACTCATTTAACTCAGCCTGCATTTAATTCAAAGCAAGGATGTTTCCCAGGAATAACTGAAGATGTAATATGCCAAGATCATACATTTTGCTGCCAATAGCCAATGAATAAACTGAGAACATTATTTTAAAGAGTTTGAGGCCAGAAAGACAAATCAAATTCTAGTCTAATGTCCTGTACGCAGTAGGCCATTAAATTTCACCCAAATACCCCTATATTAAGCTCAAAGACTTCAATTACCATAGGCATTTCAATCCTCAAGCGAATACGCTATGCGCCACAGGTATAGACCAGGAGAGGTCAAAGTGCCACCAATGCCCAAGGCTACTGCAATGGCAGGCAATTGATTAGGTGAGACATATCCAGATAATCCCAGAAGGCGAACCACGTCTACAGAGGAAGTGAAACACCCTAAGGTCCCTGACCTGGGAGAAATTCCTGACTGACCCCCAAATCTGGCAATCAGTAGGACTCTGAGCAGGAGAGCAAAGACATACCAGCCAGGCATCTAGAAAGGATTCTTTGAACCATCGCAGAGCACTGCTCCACTACAAAAGGGGTCCTATATCCAGTTGTGGCCAATCTCTGATATGTCAGAGGAAGAAGGGGAGAAAAAAGGCAAAATACACCTATGGTGGAAACCCGCTTCCCCCATACAGTATGCAAAGAGAAGTTGTTACGGTCTTTCATGCCAAATGTCCATAGGCAAACCAGAGGGCACTAGGGCACTGCAAGTGTTTTGCAGGTCACACTTCGTTACTCCTGAGGGCATTCGACACCAAAAAATTAACTATTCTGTGCACAGTATTTTAAAATTCTGCAAGTTTTATTTGTCAATAAATAAATGCATAAGCTCCAGCATGGGAGTGGGGAGCACAGGCCACTGGCTGCATGAAAGTGGAAGATCACCCTGCAGCTCCCCCCACGCTCAGACATGGACTCAACAGTGTGGCTGTGCCCAACCCTGACACAGCACAACGCCTGGGCCTGCCCCAGAAACACCCTGGGGCCCTGCCCCTCTGCTCCAGGTGCACCAGGTGTGGGGCAGGTCGGCTAAACCAGGCAGGATCCATGGATGGAGGGGCTCGGGGGGATCCAGGTGTGGGGTGAGAGGATTCTTTGTGGGACAATCTAGGTGCAAGCAGCTCAGTGGGGGGCCTAGTTGTGGGCGGATCTGAATGCACAGGGGCTCGTTGGGGGGGTTCCAGGTGCAAGGGCAATAGGACCCTGTAGGGGAATGGGGCTCAGCAGAGGGGTCTGACACAGATACTAATGACTTGTCTACACTTTGAAATTTACCAAAACAACTATTCCAGAATAATTATTCACGTAAATTTCCAAATGTAAACAAGCCCTCATATTAGTCCATGCTATCCAAGTATAATGCAAAACTAGCTACGGACGCCCCTCGACTTACGCAATCGTTCCATTCTGGAAAGCCTTGCGTAATTCAAATTTTGCGTAAGTTGGAAACATTATGCAAAAATTTCCACAACTCGAAAATCCTATTTCTGGCTTATAGAACTTTTTCCGTAAGAACGAATTTGCATAAGTTGGGTCTTGCGTAACCTGGGGAGCGTCAGTATAGTCGGCACTCTCCTTCCTATCAACATAACATTTCTCCCATGTATCCAGCCTCCTGCTTAAAGTTGAGAATTGGAAGTTCAATCCAGACATCAAGAGTCACAAGTGTTAACAAGTTCCTAGAGATACCAAACCACTGGTTTGACTGCAGTGTAAATAATAAACTTTTTTTCCTAAAATGCTGAGGATATGAAATTACAATGACTATGCAACCACTTGTGGAAAATGCAATGGTGTGCATCAGCTGATACTGTTGTATTTAACAGGGTTTTTTAAACAAAGAATTATTTAATGAGCTATTACTATCAGCCAATAATATTTGTCATCACATGCATGGTTTTCACAATTAGTAGAGCATAAAAAAGTATTTTTGTACATTTTGATAACACAAAATTATTTCCAACTAAAAACCCACATATGGACTGTACAGATATAGACTTCAATACCATGCTGTTGATTTTCTGAGGAATATAAAACACTTTCAAAAAAGAAGAACAGGTCTTGAGCATTACCAGAGTAATCTTTTCCCAATGAATACACATTGCTTTAATTAAGCATTGATACCCACAAACATGTTAGAGCATTTGGAATATAAATCACATTTTTTGTGTTTTTTTAAGTTGTTAAGATAAAAATATTTTTACTCATTACATGAGGATCTCATCTTTCATTAAAAAATAAAAAATAAATAAAAAAAAATAATAATAAAAATATTCTGGCCATCATGGTTGTGGAAAAAAGCTTGAAAATGTGGTTTGAGTATGACCCAAAGACTCAAAAGCTAGAAGGCAAATAAAAAGAACACAAAATTTATTATTTTATAAAATCTCATGATTTTAAGACAATCTTGAGGTTTTTTGGGACCTGACTCCTGATTTTTGAACAGTTGGAGTTGGCAACACTGGAAATGCTCCTACCCTCTCCTCATCATTATCCATCAACTTCCACAGACCTCCCTTTACAAGGAAGCCTAGAAGGAATAAATTCCTCAGCTCTAATCCCAGATGTGACACAGACTACCTCTGCAGTTTTGGGTAAAATATTTAACCTCTCTGGGCCTGACTGCCATTCCTATATTGAGTAGTACCTTTATATTGTGGGTAGTCCCATTACTCAGCATGAGGAAGGGTAATAGCATAAGCCACATTGCCTCTATTTCCCCAGGTGCCTAACTAACCATGTGGTGCAAACTTAACACACACAAAATAATTTCAAAATAAAAAGTATATCATATATATTCCAAGACAAAAAGCTAAGTTAAAATGAAGTTAAGGTTGAAAATAAATATCAGTAATTTAAAGGTAAAAGATGTTACAGAAATGTTGGAATTAGCCCAGAAATCAAGCACAATTAACCCAGGAAACAGAGTTAAAATTAAATTTAAGGAAATTCAAGCATGTTAAGGTATGAAAATGCTCAGATAAATTACCCATACAACCTTAACTCTGCCCTGGAGTGACGCTAGTCAATGTAAATGCTATTACAATTAATATATTTTAGAGCTTGAGGTCCCAGATTAAACTGTTTTAAAAACACATTATGTTTTTTATCCCTTTCTCTCTCTGCCCCCCTTCCCTCAATGAGAAGGTATCAGAGGGTAGTGTGTCAAGTTCCTGACACCCCAATGTCTCTGCACTTACAGGTTCCTTCAGCAGTTTTGCATCAGCCCTCCCAGCAGCATTGTCTGGGTGCACAGTAGTGAATACAGAAGTGCCAGAGGCAGTCTTTAAGGTTGCCCATTTGACCAGCCCATAAATAATTGGTCAACTGGCTAGTCAAACATTGTCAAATATTTTAAAATGCTAATTTATTAGAACAATAACAATAACAAAGATTATTACTTTATGGTTTCTTGGCCTTAGATACTTATACCTAATTAGAAAAAAACAAGTTACTTAACTGAGTTGTTTTAACTCAGAAAAATACAAAAAACAGAAATACAAAATACAAAGAACAAAAAATGCAATGAAATTAAATTTAAAAAAAAAAAAGGCACCATGATGCAATCTATAACGTAGGCCAATGCCTACATCAGGGCATTCTTGCCGGAATATTTCATTGTGTTTCAGTAATAATAAGCAATCAACTGATTGGTCAACTGAAGTTATTTAACTGGTTAACTGACCAGCCTGTCACTCCTTGTTTCAACTACTGATGCCCGAGCTAGGATTCAGTCACTGAATCTTTAGTAACAGAGACCACTGAGAGCTGTTGATAAATGAGTTCAGCAGCTTTCATATTGCTGACTCAGTACAATAATAATATAATTATAGGATGCTAATTTGGTGTAGAGTAAGGGTATTTATTGGCTGTTACTTCTGATGTCACAGTTGCGCGTTAATATGACTTTAGCTGTTCATCTAACCTTGTCTATATAATCATAATAGTGATATACAATTGTTAATAGCTTCGTTTAATTACATCCTCATTTTTTCACATGTAATTTATGTACAAGATTTCAATGAGTTTTAGCCATATGGGAAGTCTGAAGAATCTATGTAATGCCATTATTAAAAAAAGGGGACACTGACACCGAGTGCGATTTTTACTAAGACCCAATTCTTCACTAATTAATTTGAGTTAAAATGAACTAAGTTATATTCTTCATACATAACAAAGAGGTTGAATCCCTACTTTAAATGCAAAACTCAACTCAGCCTGAATAACTGAGCTATGACTAGTGTTGAGACAGTAACCCACAATAAGAAAGCTGCGGTCAAACTACAAGTCACAATATAAAAGCAACAAGCCTGTGTTGCTCTGTTGCACTATTGCAAGAAGCAAACCAACTTATGTAAAATACATACAACTGTCAAGCATTTTTAACAGAAATAATGTAGTATAATATTGTAAGTTTTACATCTGGCATTATACCACAAATAAAAGAAAGGATGCCTAATATTACAGGAAGGATAGATTACTGATGTACCACTCCAGTTTTGCATGAGAAATGAGGGAGGCAGTGTTTCGGTGCACTTACACCAGAGAAATTTTTTGACAATGTAGTTCTCATCCACCATCTTTCCCCTCCCAAGGTTTCCACTTCACCCCTCCCTACCCACCCACAGCATGCAGCTTCCTCCCAGCTGCATGCCTGCCAGGCACATTTGCTAATCTTCTTGGGTACTGACTGGCACAGAAGCAGCTGCTAAAAAGCATGCTGGATGCCTAGCATGCTGGATGTCTTCTCTATGTTTCCTGCTTGCTCTGCAGCTCCTCCCACTTCTCATTCCATCAGTTACTGTTGAGGTCATCATTAGTTTACAGTGGGTCATGTCATATTACTCCTTTTACCTCTTCTATCTTTCACACACACACACACACACATATATATATACACACACACAATTGTGTGAGAGAGATATTATTGAAATATATATATACGCACACACAGAACACTGCTATACATTATTATTAGAATATTTAAATTGTACAGAGCCATAGATGTGCATGCCACTTTACAGACAATAAAAGAGCATCCCTACCCCCAAAGGATTTTACAATTTAAGTAAATCATAATAGAATTTAGTGTAGAATATAGTATTTTATATGCATGTATTTTTGATAACTGCATTACTCATGAGCAGCAACGGGTTATGTAAGCCATCCCAAACTACACCAACATTGTACTATTTTGATTATCTGTACTTTGATTATCCAAAACCCTCATTATCTAAACAGGGCTATGTCCCACAAAATCTTAATTACATTTAATATTCCCTCAATTACCTGATCTTAGTCACTGTACTCTAGGGTATTCAGACAGTCTAGGTTATATATACCGATATATATTTTTGCCAAATATTTTAGACAAAGGGCATTTTAGAAAACGTCAGTATTTTATTTATTTTTTTAATTGATAACATTGTAAAAAGCAAATTTTTAACTTGGTATAGTTTTTCCTATCCCTCCACTTCCTCATCCAGGGTATATCATATAGGCCTCCCCGCAAGAAGAAAAAATAGTACAGTAATAGTTTTTTTAAAAAACAACCTGTTTTTTAAAAAACTGTTTTTTCAATACATCCTAACTTCATGACTATAAGGTCTGATAGTTCATGAACTGCTGGGGCTGGGATCCAATGTTTTATTTTATTCCATTAGATAGTCAAGATTCCTAGTTCTCCAACGGGATATATTAGTGTGTGATTGTAGGAGACATATGCACACACAAAGGCTCCATTTTACCAATTATGTATAGTATTTACTTAACTGCCTTACATCATCTTAGTGATTTTTTTAAAAATTTTGTTGCAGAAAATTGTGTTGTGTTTAAAACATACAAATGAATAGCAGCAACAGAAAAAAAAACCAAGAGGAATATAAGTTTACACACCAAACTGTATCTGGACAGATACTTAAAACACTATGTTGTAATTTAGCATACAAGGTTACAATAGAAAAAGAGAAAAAATCCTGTTCTGTATTTGAATGTTAAATTCATTGTCATCACTATAGTTATAAACTTTTTTTACACACCTAGGCCAAGATTTTCAAAAATGTGTGCACTAAATTGAAAATTGTCTACTTGGAGCTGTCTGATCTAAAAGTTACTATAGCCTCTGGAAAAGATACCATTTCTTCTTTCTGTCTTTGTTAGTAAAGATTAAGGCAAAATCCCAACACACAATAGTCCCCAAAGGTGCAATTCACTTAAATACCACTCACGCTTATTTTGAGAATTTAAATGGTTACACAGGGCCTGTGTGGCGCCTCTGCAAGGGTTAATATTGCCCTCAGTGAAGAGCAAATGGTGGCATACACATGTGATAGCGGATGGCTGGTTCTAGGGATGAGATGAACTTTGTGTTTATGATGGTCCCAGCAACACTCTCAAAGTCCCATTATTATATGATCCAGAGAAGAGAGGGATAGGCAATGGTTAGAAGTTATGTGACCAGGTGTGTATGAGAATGCTGACAGTCCGAGGGAGAACATAAAATTGAATAGTTGTAATGTATAGCCCAGTATAGTCTTAATCCTGTTCGTTGTAAATTATCAGTCTGCACATAATCACTCACCTCTTTTTGTTGTATTTTAGTTCATTTTTTCCATAAGGTGGATATTTTTAAAGGAAAAATAAACTAAGCGGTGATTATTTTTAAGTTAAAATGAGAGTTAAATTACTTTTTATACTAATAAAATAATAACTGTAATAATTTCACTGCAGCCATGTTGGTCCCAGGATGAGAGATCAAAAGCTATTACTCACTCACCTTGTCTTTCTAAAATTTTTACTGAAGATTTTCAAATATAAATCTAAAAAACAGGCAAGTTAAAAAAACAAACAAACAAAAAACACACCATCTCAGAATATGTTCCTACAATTACTATTATTTTCACATATACAATCTTACAGCCCTGATCTTAATTATCAGCTTCAGATTTCTTATAATCTTCATGGAGATTCCAAATCAACATATTAATTTCAAGCAATAGCTATATAAAATGAAAGGGGGAATGTAATAGATTTATAGCACTATATAAACTTCAAATGAAATGCAAGTTCCCATTGCTCATTATTAACCATTGTATTTTACCCATTATTGTAAGAGAAGTATTTTCTCAGTCAGCTTGCAACCAATATAAAATGCCAGAGTTTTGACAGAAAGTATCAGTTTTCTTACTTATTTCTAAATACACACACACACTCTCTTCTAGTCTAGTCCCCAACAAAGCATAATTCCCTCTTCCTGCTCAGGGATATAATTATGTCTTCATTAGTTCTGAAATGCAGTACAGTAGGAATCTGTTGATTTTTTTTGGCAGCATAGGCATATTGAGTAAGGATAACCAGATGCTGCTTACATCACTTTTCAGATACATACAAATTAAAACGAAAACAAAAACCAATGCACAGGTGTTCATGAAAGCAATAAATTCAGTGCTCCCCAACTATTTGGCTCCCTGATATAAGGCTTTTCTACTTTGGGTCCCAAAAAGAATGTACTGTGTTCACAATTCACAGCTATTTCATGATCTCAGATGTATGAACCAAATACAAATTATGCAGATAAAACTTTGTAACCATCTGGTCATCTAAAACATTTTAGATAAAAACTAAGTGACCCACTTATTGGTATGTAAGATGTTTTCCCATCCTGAATTTTCTTTTGCCTTTTTGTTGCATTTTGATTGAAAGCAAGGCAGACAGGTTGCAGAACTTTGCTGTATTTTGTTCTTTTGTTTGCACACCAACAGGTGCATGAACAGCCAGTAAGTAGGTTGGTGCTAAGAAGTGCACAATAGCATAACTGCTCAGTTATGCTCTAGAAATCAGTGAAAATACCACGGAGGAAATAAAACAAACAGACGTTCTTAAGAAAAATAAGAGGAGTTATCATTTGCAAGAATGCATAGTTATAACCAAAATGACACCTTCATCCCAAGCCCTATTCTCAGCGGTTTATGACTTTCCAAAAAACACTGCCTTTGAGGCTAATATTGTTCATGTTTCTTCCCATTTCAGAAATACTTTTTCTTTGTTTTAGTTTCAGGGTTCTTGGGAGGGAAAGAGTGCTTAATTTGTAATGAAAGCGGTGGCGGAGCTTAAGCAATTTTTTTACATTCATAACTGATGCAGCAGAGGTGCCAAGGCTATGAACTGCCATGCCTAGAGGTGCCGGGGCTCAGCCCTGGCAAACCTTGGCACAAATTAAGCACTGGAGGGACAGAAGAGGCAAAGCTCAGGGAAATATAGTCAGTTTGAGTTATCAGAACAATTTTTTTTAAATTGATTTTACAGTTGTCACATTCTTTTTTATTCTTTGATCATTCAAAATTAGTTTGTATTTAAAAGTTCAAAGTTAGCCCATTTGCAAGTCCCTGAATAAAAGATTATTCACTTTGATACATATTAAATAAAAACTAGACTGAGAAAACACAAGCCATGACCTAAGTGAAAATGCTTCACTACAGATGCTCAGTATGTAAATTTTATTTACCAAATGAGGTACATACAGAGTGCAGTTATCCAGATATGAGTTGAGAGTGTGTGTACAGACAGGATAAAAGTATTAAATTATGCATTTTATATTTTTTAAATTCTGAAGTCTTTTTGAATGTCTGAATGTACAGACATCAGCCTGAATGTACAGACATCTGTCTGAAGGGTTATGTTCACCTCAACCATTATAACAACTTCTATAAATTGAAATAAATCAGTTTAATATCTTGAATTAATATCATAAGTTACAAATCTGCACGAGCGTCCAAGCAGCTGGAAAGGAAGCCAGTTCCAACAGATAGGATACTGAACTGACACTTTGGAAACAAGGTTTGTACTCCTGGCTCTGCTACTGACTTACAGCATGACCGTGGATAGATCACCCAATCTGTTTCTCTTCTCACACTTTATCTGTTTTATCTATTTAGAATGTGAGCTCTTTGGGGCAGGATTATGTCTGTGCAGTGGCTAGTGCAATGGGGCCCTGATCAGGGTTCCCAGGTGTCTGTTTTACTTGAATGCCTGGTCGAAAAAGGATCCTGGCAGCTCTGGTCAGCACGGCTGACCGGGCCGTTAAAAGTCTGGCTGGCAGCACAGTGGGGCTAAGGCAGGCTCCCGGTCTCCCGTAGCTCCGCATGGCTCCCAGAAGCAACGACATGTCCCACCTCTGTCTTCTGCACATAGCGACAGCCAGGGGGCTCTGAACATTGCCTCTCCCTCCCTCCTGCAAACGCCAATATGCAGCTCCCATTGGCCTGGAACTGCAGCCAATGGGAGCTGTGGGGGCGGCGCCTTTGGATGGGGCAGCACGCAGAGCCACCTGGCCATGGCTCCGTGTATGAGCCGGAGAGGGGACATGCCGCTACTTCCGGGAGTTGCCTGAGATAAGAGCTTGCACCCTTGACCCTCTCCCGCACCCCAACCCCCTACTCCAATCCCGATCCCCCTCCAGCACTCCAAACACCTGGGCCCCAGCCCGGAGCCCCCTCCTGCACTCCAAACCCCTCATCCCCGGTCCCAACCCAGAGCCCGCACCCCCACCCGGAGCCCTCACACCTCCCCGACACCCCAACCCCCTGAGCCAGCTTGGTGAAAATGAGCGAGTGAGTGAGGGTGGGGAAAGCGACAGAGAGAGGGGGGATGGAGTGAGCGGGGGGGTAGGGCCTTGGAGAAGGGGCAGGGCAGGGATGTTCAGTTTTATGCGAGTAGAAAGTTGGCAACCCTAGCGCTGATCTCATTTGGGATTTCTAGGTACCACCACAAAAAAAGTAATAAATAAAAATGACAGCAATATGTACTGTACAGTAATAATACAACAACAACAAACAACAAGGTAACAGTTGTCTAGTACCCATCATACTGAAAGAGTCCAAAATGCTTTAAAAAAATTCTCTTAATATTATAAAGGCTGCAAGTTTGTCACGGAGGTCTCAGAAGTCATGGATTCCGTGACTTTCCGTGACCTTCGTGACTTCTGCAGTGGCTGGGGCAGCAGCTCAGGAAGCCCCTGGGCCAGTCACACTGGCCACTGCTGGGGCAGTCTTGGGCCACCCCCCTGCAGCAGCAGCAAGAGGAGGAGTTTGGGTGGGTGGCTCAGGGCTGGGGCGCAGGAGGGCTCTGGGCAGCACTTACCTTGGGGGAGGGAGCTCCCTGGAAGTGGCAACATATCCCTCCCTCAGCTCCTAGCTCCGTGCGCTGCCTCCGTCTGCAGGCATGGCCCCCGCAGCTCCCATTGGCAGTTCCTGGTCAATGGGAGCTGTGGAGCTAGCAGTGCATGGAGCTAGGAACTTAGGGAGAGACACGTTGCCACTTCCGAGAAGCCAGGTCGGGAGCCTGCCAGCCCTGCCAATCCTCCCACACACATCCCCCCAGCACCAGCTCTGAGTTGCTCCCCCCCCCCAAGCACTCACAGCACCCCCGACCACCACCCCCCCCAAGCACCTGCACCTCCCACACCATAGCCCCCGCCAGGCCATCTACTAGGAGCACCCATGGCCCTCCCATGAGTACCTGCAGCACTCTCAAGATTTAGTCAGGGGTATAGCATAAGTCATGGACAGGTCACGGGCCATGAATTTTTGTTTACTGCCTGTGACTTGTCCATGACTTTTACTAAAAAATACCTGTGACTAAAATGTAGCCTTATGTATTATATGCAGATTATTCCACTAAATATTAAAAAGCATCCACCAGTTTTGGACAGAAAATGAATAACTTAATCAACTGAAACAAGAGGAAGTTAGGTAGAAAGAACCAGAGTTGGAATTTGGCCTGTACACCAGGCTTATAAGATTTATTCTTATAAAGCCTAATCCAACTTCCAGGAAAATCAATGGAAGTGACGTTAATGGTCACAGCATCTGGACCACAAAAGAACACGATGGAATCATGAACACCAAGTGGTAAGGACCTCAATTTTATGTTCCATCTGAAAGACAGTATGTCCTAGCAGGACAGTACCTAACGTGCTAACGCAATAATTCAATACTGGCTCAGAACAGTGCCCATGTTATATTGCAAAACATATCCTGGGGGGGAAATTCATGAGGGCATGCAGAAAAATGATGAACCCTTGCTTTTTCTCTCTCTAAGAAAAATATGGAAAGACAGTACAAACAGGAAATTTTCATAAAACATGAGACAATGCTTGTTTCCCATTGACTTGATTTCTGAAATGGGCCACACAGAAAGAAAAACAACTATAACCCCTGTTCACTACTTAGGAAAAGAACAAAATCTATTCAGATTTCTTCACAATAACTCCTTATGCTGGTCAGAGTTAATAGGCAATGAAAGCTCTAATTCTGACTTGCTACAAAAAGTTTTTCTTAATGTAGTCAATCTCCAACATGAAGTTTCACCTATCAAGTGTTCTCTAAGGTTCTACCAACAACTATCACATGATACCTATGCAATAGAATAATTGTTCCTCTCTTCATCATCATCTGTAACAACCTAGCTCAGGGGTCGGCAACCTTTCAGAAGTGGGGTGCCAAGTCTTCATTTATTCACTCTAATTTAAGGTTTCACGTGCCAGTAATACATTTGAACATTTTTAGAAGGTCTCTTCCATAAGTCTATATATATAACTAAACTGTTGTTGTATGTAAAGTAAATAAGGTTTTTAAAACGTTTAAGAAGCTTCATTTAAAATTAAATTAAAATGCAGAGCCCCGCGGACCGGTGGCCAGGACCCAGCAGTGTGTCACTGAAAATCAGCTTATGTCCTGCCTTCGGCACCTGTGCCATAGGTTGCCTACCCCGACCTAGCTGTTCCTCTCTACAATCACATTAAACAAACTCTGAAAGCTCAAGACAAAAATAGATTTCAGAACCCCAGAGCACTTTCCTGCAACAGATTTGGTAATACCCTGTCTTCTGAGCCCAAAAGGTAATGGCGTTATAGTAGGGATTAGTGAGAGAAACAAACAAGGACTATTTAGGAATGTTTAAGATTAAGATGGAGAGTGCAGACTCTTTGATCATGTGTAGACAATTCTATCACTGAATCATCATAACTGATAAATAATACTACTTCACTCACATGCAGTGCTTTGCAACCATAGATTTCAAAGTGCTTTACCAAAATAAACAAAACAAAAAACAAAACAAAACAAAAAGGTAAGAATCTAAGACAGAGAAGTTAAGTGACTTACTCCCACAGGTCAGTAATAGAGTCCAGGTAACCTGTCCATTGCAAAACACTCTTTCTGGGATCATGTAAGATCATACATACATCTGGATGAAGTATCACATGAAAAAGCATGCATGATAAAAAGAAAAAAGCATTAACCTATCCAATATGAGTGTCTGCAAGAGCTCATGTGGCTAGAAAGAAGAACACACAATGAAATGGTGCAAGATATGATATCTGTTTCCTTAAATAGCTGATCAAACAAATGCTTACTTTATGGAGTTTGATATGTAGGATGTTGGAATATATGCAACAGACACAGAAGCATATAACAAAACAAAAAAGCACATCTAAAACACCAGTGGAAAATATGAAAGCACCAGTCCACAAATGTATAGTTCAGCAAAATAATTGTTCAAAATTTAACACTGTATTTCACTGCCAAAGGAAAAAAAGATTTTCCTGAATTGAAAATAAATAAATAAAAGAAAAAAGCTGCATGACCTTCATGTAAAAGACAAAGTTGAGTGAGGACAACGCTACCTAGATGAAAATGGTGTCAGGAAGTTTGTGCATCATATTGCTGAAGTTGGTGACACAGCTGGGCTCTGCTCTGTTTATGTGTGTCATAACAGATGGGAGTAATGCCTGTAAGTAGTTGAAAAATTACTTAGTCTGTGTGTTAGGTATGTATATGCGAGTAAATCTTTGACATTTATTGGTTTGATCGATATTGAAAGTGCAAGTAGATAAGGCATTCACAAAGCTATTACTAATGCTCTAGAAGATGTGAAATTAAATGAGGTAAACAGACTTTAAATAATGGATACAAATGTGAGCATCATTGCTATAAACACAGAGGGAAGCTTCAGAATTATGCCACAACTGAGTCAGAAAGAAGAATACTACTTATCTGAATTACTAGCACCATTTCTTACAGAACCTAAATATTATTGCAGGTTTTCCATTCAAGCACTGAGTTTATCCAGTCCCATCATGTGAGAACTGACAGGACCCCAACAGATTTTGAGGACTTTCTGCAGTGCTCCATAGGCATACTTTTCAAAGTCTGCATGCTCTAGAGTTCTGTGCTCCAGAGTTTTGGTATCCCCCATGCCCTTTAATTTCCATTTTTGTATCTTTTCTGAGAGAAAGATGAAGTTCACTACTGTGTATATTTCACATTCGCACTACTGAGGTCAGCTTTTAGTCTGTTAACCTTTCAGCCCAGATTTGTTAACTTTCCAGGCATTCTGCAAAGTTGTGTTTTTTGGGGGGTTTTTGGGGGGGGGGGGGAGAGGAGGGAGAGATTCAGATAAGTATTGGTCTATAGGGTGAGTTATAGTGTAGTTATTATTCTAGCAGTTAAATATTATGTTATTGAATGGATAGTTGACTAGATAAGTCAAGGATTTTTACCATTCATATCAGATATTTTAAATTAATAAAAATTTAGAGCTTGGTATATGCACTTAATAAATCACAATAAATAAATGGTCATTTTAAGAGGCAAGACAGCAGAATTTCCTTATTTTTTCTCAACTGTGGTCTCTGACTCCATAGTATATCATTGTTGCAAGGGCCACCATTTTCCAGCCATACTTCTGCAAGTGTTAAAAATTGAGTATCACTGGTCAACTTGTTCTATGGATGTTGCAAGCTTATTGGCTGCTGTGTCTTACACTGGGAACTGGCCGCAGGATTGGGGCAGCATAAAAGTGGTGTGAAAGCCACTTTTGTCATTCTGCATCCGAGTCCTATACCAAGAACAATTCAGTCAGACCAGAGTAACTGTCCCATCCCATACGAACATTAATGATGTGACAAGCCCAATTCTTTCGCTGATAGGAACAGATTTCTGGATCTGTCCACAATAAGGCCCAATTCTGCCATCAGATGCAATTCCCTTTGAAAACAATGGAAGGTGCACTTGTCTGTGAGGGCAGAACGGGGCACTATATGGGAGAATTAATTAACTAGCACTTTCCATCAGGATCCATTACAAGCAAAATGGACAGGTCAAATCAACATCTACCCACCTAATTAGTCGTATCCTGATTGAACACTACCTTAGTTTAGCTAATTCTTGTTATTTGAGCTCCATGCAGAAAATAATATGGCTTTGTTTAGTAACTTATTCATTTTCATA
This sequence comes from Mauremys mutica, assembly GCF_020497125.1. Classification (NCBI taxonomy): domain Eukaryota; kingdom Metazoa; phylum Chordata; order Testudines; family Geoemydidae; genus Mauremys; species Mauremys mutica. The sequence goes on along the minus strand of NC_059072.1, from coordinate 57,838,433 downwards.
TATCACAACAGCAAACCTAGTAGTATTTCTGAAAATATTCTATGTAGACAAACCACTGAAGGAAATGCTGCTATACTTCATCTGAAAAATTATTTTTTTGAAATATTTAAATGAACAAATATTCTGTGAGAATCCTTCTGAAGAAAATATTTGAAATATTCATAATAACTATATCCAAATCTTTGAAACAAAGGACCAAATTCAACACTGGCATAACTGAGTACAACTTCATGGAAATCAATGTATTATCATAGCATCTAGGAGCCTTAGTCATTGACTAGGATCCCATTGTGCTAAGTGCTATAGACACACAGAACAAAAAGACAGTCCTAGCCCCAAAGAGTATAGTGGAACCAATGAATGCCAAATATGAATTTACTCCAATGTTTTAAACATAGGAAATATGAGCAGTAACCAGTTTCCCACCTCAGGTTTTTTGTGTTTGTTTGTTTTTTAATTACAGGGGACATTTTCATAAAACATGATCCTTGTTTCTTGTGAGTTCATCTCCTCCTCCTACTGTTTATTTCTCTTCTTAATTCATAATCCTAATCGTCACAGCATAATACTTTCCACAATAGCCAGGTGTGATGTAACCACTGAAGGGTTGTAACTTCAGATAAGAAAAACAGGAATAGATGAGTCTTAGCAAAGATATAATTAGTGCAGAAAAAAAAGACGTATATAAAATGATTTCTTTCAAACTTTTCACTGTAGCATCAGTTGTTCTTAAATTTGGATAGTAGGATTGTATGCTGGAGTTACAGTGAAAAGCACAAATATCTGGAAATGATACAAGCTCTACTATTACATTATTTTTGTTTTTTTAAAAGTGAGACAGACTTATCTTTTATGCAGTTTTCAAAATCCGTGCACCAATGCAAAAGGAAGTTGGGCATATAGATATGCTGCTAGGAAACGCAACGATGAGTGGAGTATAAAAATGGATAGAATGATGGAAGTATACGGCCTTTGCACTTAAATGTATATTCTAACACTGTTTCACTTTATGTAAAAACATTCAAAATCTATTTTAAAATAAAAGTTATATACGTTGAAAAGTCAAGTACTCAAAAGTAAAGAAATGCTATACAGTAACTCCTCACTGAACAGTATAGTTATGTTCCTGAAAAATGAGACTTTAAGTGAAACGATGTTAAGCGAATCCAATTTCCCCAGAAGAATTAATGTAAATGGGGGGTGGGGGGTTAGGTTCCAGGGAATTTTTTTTTTTGCCAGACAAAAGGCATTATATACATTTTAAACAAGCAATTTAATACAGGTATAAGTTTTAAACAATTTTTAAACAAGCAATTTAATACTATGCTGGGGGGAGTAGTGTGCACATGCTGTGTGTTTACAAACATACTGTACATACAATACAGTACTACAGTTGGGAGGTATCCCTGCCTTACCCTACACAGGCACAGCTCACTGGCACTGGAGATGAGGCAGGCAAGGAGGCTGAAGGTGCTGTAGGCTAGGAGAAGCACATTGTGCAGTAGCGGCTGCTTCCCCTACTCTACAAGCACCAGGGGTGGGGGGTGGAAAGGGGGGAACTCAACCCTCAGCCCGCCCACTCCCCCCAAGCCCCCCATCCTTGACCTGCCTCTTCTTCTCCCCACCTCCTCCCCCTTTACTTCCCACACTGCGTCCTCGCTCCTCCCCCTCCCTCATCTCCCTTCTAAAGGCTGCAAGCCAGCTGACTGCCCTAGACAGGAGAGGGGGGGGGAGGGAGGGGGAGCCTGAACATGGAGTCCTCACTCCTCCCTCCTGCCTGGGGCAATCAGCTGGCTTACGGTGTTTAGGGGGTGTTGAGGAGGCAAGGGAGGGAGGGGGAGCCTGTGCGCAGAGTCCTCGCTCCTCCCACCTCGCTCCTGCCCCCCCCCCCCGAAACACTGCAAGCCAGCTGATTGCCGCAGGTGGGGCGGAGGGGGAAGGCGCTGATCTGCAGAGTCTGCCTGTGGGCATAGGCAGGCTGCCAGCTGTGGAGAAAGCAGGCAGCCAAACAACATAAGAGTGGAGCATTGCACAACTTTAAATGAGCATGTTCCCTAATTGATCAGCAACGTAACAACGCTAACCGGGATGACTTAAAGTGAGGAGTTACTGTATTTACAGTTGGAATTTTTGATCTCTGATATGTCCATCCTGGCCACTGAAATAGTCTGGGAGTATGGTGGGAGGAAAAAGTCTACCATGCACAAGCACAAGGAGGTTGAATTAAGATTGGATGAGCAACCATAAATCTGGCAATTCCTAACTTTTGAGTGCTTGACTTTGCAACCTACTTTTTTTTTGTATAACATTTCCTTGTTAGTTTGGTTTTAAGAGGAAAAACTGAAAAACAAATTCAGCATCGCAGCACAGACTTCTACCACTTGAGCTATAGGACCAGCTGGCAGGTAGAAAAAGACTATTATGACAAAGAAGGGGGATGAGCAGCTAATGCTGGGTCCAAAAAGCTGCTCATAGAGGAATTTAGTCCAGCTCTCTGGTTATGTCTACACTGCAATCAGGAGGTATGTAGACATCCCTGAGCTAGCTTTGATCTCAAACAACAAGAGAAGTGAAGCCACAGCAACATAGGCAAGTGCACAGACTAGCCCTGTCTGCCCAGGACTTTGGGTTCATACTTGAGCAGCCACTGCCTGTGTTGCCACAGCCTTATGACTTTTTTTTTTTAAATACAAGCTAGATCAAAGCTACTGCAGTTATGGCTACACATGCTGTAATCAGACCTCCCAAACGCAAAGGATATATCCTCTCCCCCAGTCCTATGTATTACCCTCAGAGGGGAGATGGGACCCTGGGACAACACTGTGGGATGGTCTGAGAGGTATTATCTGCGGTGGAGCCAAAGGAGGTTTCCGCAGCATCCAGGCATTCCATGATGATGATGATGCTACTTCAATGAGGGTGTGGGCCTTACCTTAGATTAAAATGTTTGTGTTCAGTTATTTTGGTATGCCAAATTTACCTGAAGAATGGAAGCAAGAAAAGGAAATGGCAGTTTTCAACAACTTATAGTTCAGCCAAACGTGAATGGAATTTCATGGACAAACAAAAGGCACTTATTTAGCCACAGGGCTTTGTCCCTGCCAAATTTCAAAGGCCTGCTGCAAATAATGGAGATGTTAGAACTCAGAAAAGCTGCAATAATCTTTTATAATGGAAAGAGATAATCAACCTAAGTCTAGGAGTTTCTACTAGTCTCCCCCTACGATATCAATTTTGTGTAAAGGCTAAAGGTGGCACATCTTCTCTCCTGTCCACAAGCCTACACAATTTTTTTAAAACTTTCTAATTTTTACTAATTCTACAAACTACCTTTTTAATTATAAATTAAGTGCTTCTACATTTTTGAGCACATAAAGGAATTATTCTTAATTGAAATAAAGAACTTTCAACTCTGAAAATTCATAGCAAATAATTCACCCTTTTAAAATAGTTTAATAGCCTATCAGAATACTTTCACTCCAAGCTATTTTACAAACAACTACTCAGTAAGAAGCAAAGACAAACTTATGTTATTGTAAAAAATTCTATTAATAGGCTAAATCTGGTCATTGTCTGTAAGCTACAATATGTCTCATTACAGTATTCACATTAGCAAAGATGGTTCTCTACCAATTGCTAAACTTATTTAAACACACTGTATATCTTAAGAATATTTTAATTCTTACTTTCCATAAATGTACAGCATTTACATATTTTGGTTAGTTCTATTTTCCACCATACAATAAAAAAGTAAGCCTTGAGTTGAGCACAATAAATCTGAGGTTGTAACAAGATATAGAATAACTATTATATGCTCAGTGTTGCTTTAGCAGAATCAATTCCATTTCAGAGAACATATGTTTTCTATTTAATCATGATTTGTGACACAAGGACATTTTGATCAAATCATATGTGTAGCATGTAGCTTTAGCTGACTACAAACCGATTTTTCTATAGACAATGGAAATTCAGTACCTTGCAGGATCATTCATAGAGAATACATGAGATTCAAAAAACTATGTGAAACAGGGATATTCAAGTGCTTGAGAGAAAAGGTAATTTGCCACCAGTCTTTAAACGGACCAATAAGGGATGAACTATTGAGGGCCTTATTGATATTCAAAAATTAGCATAAAAAATTGAACCTCTCCCCTGCTTTTCTATTGTAGAACACAACATGCACCAGACATCACAGTCATTAACATTGCAATGACTGCTTGTTGAGTATTTCTGCCTTCTTTTTCATGGAGCCACAGGGAGCAGTAAAACTGCTGGGACTACAGAAGGTGGCCCATACATTTGTCTCTGTGGAAGGACACAAATTCCATCTGCTCACCAATGACCCACAGGAGGCTGCTGCTGATCCACTCTTCTAACTGTAGGTGAAATGGCTTTCTGTTTATATTTCAGATTATTGTCTGCAAGATAAAGCCTAAAATGGACCAACTGCTTTTCAACAGTCTGTTTCTTTTATACTTCTCAAAAACCATAAAGTCAGCATGCTTCTCCAGTTTGTGTGCTTCAGCACTCAAAAATCTGAACTTATGGGAGTTTTTGCCTACTTTTGTACTAGCAGCAAACACTCAGTTCACCAAGACTGGTACCACTGGGGAAAACTGAAAAACAAATATAAATTACGTGTTCTGGAGGTACACTAAATATACCTAAATATCAAGTACAAGCAAGGAGATCAGAGGAACAGGTTTAAGAACATAAGAATGGCCCTACTGGGTCAGACCGAAAGTCCATCTAGCCCAGTATCCTGTCTTCCGACAGTGGCCAGTGGCAGGTGCCCCAGAGGGAATGAACAGAACAGGTAATCAAGTGATCCATCCCCTGTTGCTCATTCCCAGCTTCTGGCAAACAGAGGCTAGGGACACCATTTGGGATAGGTTAGGGAAAGACGAAAACAAACAACACTTGAGGATAGTTCCTGTTAAAATTTGGCAATATATTCTTTGGTAGTGTATTTTAGGTTAATAAACACCTTCACTTTTAGTATTAGCCTGTTTACACCTGGCTATAGTAATGATCTTGTAGACAGGAAGTGCCTGCAAGTTATGATTTAAACGTCCAAAATACTTTAACAAAATAAATCAAACATTTTATTTCCCATTCTTTACTTTAGAAACTGCTTCCATATGGGAAAAGATAGTGAAGTGCATGTTTGCAAATGTATCTTTTAAAAAAATGAAGACCTTGTAACACTGAATTAAATTCTTACATTATAAATAAATATCAGTTTAAAATATCACTGGTGGTGAAGAAGCAACCAAATCATGTAATACTTAGGTCTCTGATATTATATACCATATACACTCAATCAAAAGCTGGTTCGTTTATAAGCCGACCTCCCCCCCAATATCGATAAGTAAAAATGGAAAATTTTGATGACCCGTTCATAAGCTGACCCTATAATTCAGGGGTCAGCAAACTTTGGCTCCCAGGCCATCAGGATAAGCTGCTGGTGGGCCGAGATGGTTTGTTTACCTCGAGCGTCTGCAGGCACTCAGTAAACAGAGTGTCCCAGTGCCCCAGCTGCTTACCTTGACGGGCCGAGACAGCAACTGGTGAGGCAATTTGGGGGGGGGGGGGGCTGGGGGTCAGGGGAGTAACCCGTGACCATCCCTCACATGACCCCATCCCTAGCCCGGGACCCCCACACTCTCCCCATCCCATCCCTTCCCACCTTATCTGGGGAGGGCCAGGGGAGGATGTCTCTGGCCTGGCTGGAGCTGCTCCAGCAGGCCGGGCAGCGCGGCTGCAGCATGTTCCAGCGGGCTGGGCCAGGCGGCACGGCCACAGCGTGCTCCAGCGGGCCGGGCGACGCAGCCACAGCCTGCTCTGCAGGGCGGGACCAAGCGACATGGCTGCAGCCTGCCAGCCCAGGGGTGAGCTGGAGCCGGTTCGCACCGGTTCGCGCGAACCCGTTGTTAAATTTAGAAGCGGTTTTAGAACCGCTTGTTAACTGGCTTCCCTGCGAGGGAAGCTTTGATGGGCTCTGCCTGGGAAGCCTGTAATTCCTCCTCCCGGCCGCCGGGGGGCGCTGCGCTGTGCTGCGAGAGCCATGTGAGCTGCCTCCTGGCCCTGTTGCTGCTCCTGCTCTTTGGACCTCTGGCCCTGGGGCTCCTGCTGCTGCCCCGTGAGTCCCCGGCTGCGTCCCACTGCTCCCAGCCCCCCCCCGGTGAGTATCTGCGCCCCTCCCCCGCCTTCCCTGCCACAGCCACCCCCTACCCCCAGTCAGCCCCTGCCCCCAGCCAGCCCCTGCCCCCAGCCACCCTCTGCCCGCAGCCACCCACAGCCAGCCCCTGCCCACAGCCGCCCCCTGCCCCACCCCCTGCCCACAGCCAGCCCCTGCCCCAGCCACCCACAGCCACCCTCTGCCCACAGCCGCCCCCTGCCCCACCCCCTACCCCCAGCCACCCTCTGCCCGCAGCCAGCCCCTGCCCGCAGCCAGCCCCTGCCCCACCCCCTGCCCACAGCCACCCGCAGCCAGCCCCCAGCCGCCCTCTGCCCCCAGCCAGCCCCTGCCCACCGCCCCTGCCCCACCCCCTGCCCACAGCCACCCGCAGCCGCCCTCTGCCCGCAGCCAGCCGCTGCCCCCAGCCAGCCCCTGCCCCCAGCCAGCCACAGCCCCACCCCCTGCCCGCAGCCAGCCCCTGCCCGCAGCCACCCTCAGCCAGCCCCTGCCCACAGCTGCCCTCTGCCCGCAGCCAGCCTCTGCCTGCAGCCCCTGCCACAGCCACCCCCTGCCTGCAGCCAGCCTCTGCCCACAGCCGCCCGCAGCCACCCCCTGCCCACAGCCGCCCGCAGCCCGCCCGTCTGCATCACCTGCCCACAGCCAGCCCGTGTCACTCCCTGCCGCCAGCTAGCCCTGCCCCACGCCCCTATCTGCAGCCAGCCCCACATCCACTGGTGCCCTGCAGTTCCCAGGGCAGTAACCCTGCACACCTGCTTTAATGGGGGGGGGGGGCAGGGAGCAGCTGGGACCCACACATGTGCACACCCTAGAGTGACCAGACAGCAAGTGTGAAAAATCGGGACGGGGATGAGGGGTAATAGGAGCCTATATAAGAAAAAGACCCAAAAATTGAGACTGTCCCTGATCACCACCCACATATGTGAAACGGAGCTCATTTCTAGTTCAGCCCCATCTTTTTAAAAAAGAACTTTAGGTAGGGTTAAAATACATCTGTATTTTCCTGGACATGTCAGGCTTTTCGGTTCTTAATCACCTCCTGGGAAAATATGGACGTATGGTAACCCTATTGGTACAAAAAATACATGCTGTCGCACATCCCTTAAATCAGAACTTTTTATAGGGAACCCGTTGTTAAATCAGAACTTTTTATAGGGAGCCCGTTGTTAAGATTTTGGCAGCTCATCACTGTGCCAGCCCCAGAGCTGCAGCTGCTTCAGAGGGTGGGGGGGAGAGCAGCATGGCCAGAAGCAGAGAGACTCTGGCTCCGCCTCCTCCCTTCTGGCTCTGCTGGCTGTGCTGCCTCTCCTTGCTCCCTCTGTTGGGGGCAGAGGCTGTGTCCCACCTCTCCCTCTCTATACCCGTTCATAAGCCGACCCCCTTCTCTGGTGCTTCCCTTTTTTACTAAAAAAATTCAGTTTATGAACAAGTATATATGGTACTTGCTGGACTATTGCAAACTAAATGTCCACACTAACAATCCACCTTCGTCCTTTACAACTTTAAAGATGAGTAGAACATAGCTAATTCGTTAACTTACAGGTTCAGAGGAAAAAGTATAACATACAAAACAACCATTACCTCTATCAAATTGTAATAGTTGTTCCCTATTCTAACAATCAGGTATTCTTACTAAAAAATAGAGATTGGTGGGGATTAACCTGTACTTACTATAAAGTATTCCTGTATGTGAATACTAGTACATTTTCTATATGTTAATAAACTCATATTTTATCATAAAAATGGAAAACAGTTCTCAAGTAGGAGTTCTCAACCTTTTCTGAACTATACTAATTCACCAGACAGAATTCTTCCACCAATCAACAACTTCCTCCCTCCTTTCTCTTCCTTATTGCCAAACTCCACTATGAGTTACAAGAACTAACAGCTGAATAGGCGTAGCAGTGGCAACACATTGGGACTCAATACAGAGGCTGGATTCTCATATCTATTAAGACAGGAAGAGGTTTGCAGAGGTTCCAGAAAAAGGAAAATAAAATAAAATAAAATAAAATAAAATAAAATAAAATGAGGTTGGATAGCTAAGGACCAGTTTAAAAATTCTGAAGCATCAGTACTGGTACATGTACTAGAGGTTGACAATTAACAACCTGTTCCAAAGGAGCCCTCTGTCCTAGTATTCTGTTCATTCTTCAACTCTTTTAAACCACTTTTTGGGGGTACAGAGTTCAGAGGGATAATGAGTCCTTCAGATGATCTCCTTTTGCATACCATATTAAAAATATTCCTTTCCCCCCCATCATCTTTCTTTATACCAGAGTCTACATCAGGGGTAGGCAACCTATGGCACATGTGCCAAAGACGGCACGCAAGCTGATTTTGAGTGGCACTCACACTGCCCAGGTCCTGGCCACCAGTCCGGGGAGGTCTTTATTTTAATTTAATTTTAAATGAAGCTTCTTAAACATTTTAAAAACCTTATTTACTTTACATACAATAGTTTAGTTATATATCATAGACTTATAGAAAGAGACCTTCTAAAAATGTTAAATGCATTACTGGCACACGAAACCTTAAATCAGAGTGAATAAATGAAGACTTGGCACACCACTTCTGAAAGATTGCCGACCCTGGGTCTACATCTTATCTTGTTCTTCACAATTATTGTCCACAACAACACACACCGCTGGCAACAGAAAAAGTGTTCTGGATAGTAACAGTGAAGAGCAAGATGAAATGAAGCCTCTGGTGTAAAGCAAAAAAACAAAAGCAACGTCAACCACCATTCAGCAACTAAGCGTTATTGCTCATTGACATGATCTTGCTGAGACATACTTCCATGGGATTTCCTTTCTCTGAGGGCAAATGTTCCTTGCCTTCTGTATCAGGACCTGAATTATTGCCAGACACCACAGTTGTGATCTCTGAACTGATTAGCAGCAACAAAAATTTAACTAAGTTTCCTAAAGCTTCCACTAGGTTTTTTTTAAGTCTTGCATTCTTTTCATAGATTTAAAAATGCATTCAAATTAACACAAACATAATTGTATTCATAAGGTAACAGTACATTAAATATTAAAAAATGAAGTACTGCCTCCTACAGCCCACAAGACCACAGGGGGACTTGAAAATTACCCCAATCTATTTTAGGTGTTTCAGCACCCACTGCAGGAGATGCAAAAATATCATGAATTCAACACTTAGCGTTTAATAATGTGTTTATTTTTAAATACCTATCAAACTGTGCTCTCTGGCAACGGCCCCACATCTATACTAAAGAATCTTTCTCCTCCCTCTCTGTGAAGTCCCACAAAATCCAATTCCCAATTCTCTTCCCTTTTATAACTATTTTCTTCCTCTCTAATATTTTCTCTACATTTAACTTTAATTATCCCTTTTAAGCTGCTGCTATGCAAATGTACATTTCTTTGGAATCATTAATGGCTCCTTCCTATTCACTCTCACTGCCTGTCTTACCAAATATACTTGTGGATTTGTCACAATTTTGTTTCGCTAAATGACATGAACACAAAAGTACTTCTCATGGTCAAGAGAAAAAAATACTCAGGCATAACTAAGTCTCTTCTACACTCGCTCCACGCTGACCTCCTATTTGACTCTGAACTTTTCCTTTGCCTCCTATAACACCTATGTGAGTTTATCTACCTATCACTGCCTCCCATATATTGCCTGTGTACACTACCCTCTTAATTGCACTTTTTTAATTATACACACACGCACACGTACATCATCTGGTTTTGCTTTACTAGTGCAGCTCCTTTTCCTATGGCCTTTCTAATTCAAGGCAGAACGCCTCTGGTCTGCTTTCCTGTACGCGCGCACACACAAAAAGTACAGCCATAGCACTCTCATACCTTCACTGACATTCATTCATTTCAGGATCCACTTTAAAACTCGCCATAGCCTTCTTAACTTCCTCACTCCCTCCATTCCTTTAGTAATTGCACACTTCAGCCCCCTACCAGAAGCTCACTGTGCGAGTCTCCGTCATCTGAATAATAATCCTATTACACTGCTTCCTCACCAATTGTCCAAATCATTTCAAATCTCAGCTGAAAAAAGTGTTCTTCCTTTCTGAATATGCCTTTTAATTTTGCTTTTCACCCTTTCAGCCATGAGAGCTACTTGAGGGACAAGTCTTTGGCCACTATCCTAAAAGCAAAATGAAAAATATATTCCTGCCTAAATACAGGTGGGGCATGTCCCTAACTGCACTCCTCTTCTTTTTTATCTATAATGAGATTCCCCCGGATGTCGATGATGGCCTCCATAGAATCGAAAGGGAAATTGGAACAAAAATCTTACTTTTTAGAAAATTGAGTGTCCAAATGCATGAATAACTTACCAATCTTTCACTTAAAAAAAAAAAAGAATTATTAATCATTTTTAGGATTTAGAGAGATTTTGGGATTCCAAGGCTCAGATTCCCTTTTTCCCTGCTCTGGAAGCCCCATCTCTGCTACTAATAGTTCCAATTCTGCACTGGTATCTGCTAACTCAATACCATGCACCCAGTGAAATCAATGAAACTCTGCACAAGTACAGGATTTCATGTTAGCCTATCCTGGTGCAATGCAAAATCTGAATCTGTTATTATCAGGGGGCAAAGCCAGGAGCACAGCAGCCCCTCAAGGAAGGACAGCATGGCTACATGAAAAGGACACAGCAAGCTGTTTTGTCAGATAATAGCAACCATTTTTATACATATAGGGGCGAAAGAGCACAACTTACGTCTTTTCTCTGACATTCTCTACACCCAGGGGTTGATGTATATTGGGCACGCGAAAGGAGGGAAATACCCCTTTCAAATAACATTTATTGCTTTTACTCTCTGCAGCTATCAGTGCTGTTCTGACAGAAGAGAAAACAAACAGAGTGGTGATAAGCATAATAGCCCCAGTTAGCATAATATTACATGAGATTTTGCCCACAACACCTGGAAGCCATTAAATCTTCACTGCAAACAATAATTCAAATTACTGCAGAAACAAAAACCATGTTCTTCTAATGATATTATATCTATATGATCCAGCAGAAACTGCAGAGTCATGTGGTAAATTGCATTTTTCATACACCTTTGACTGCCTCACCTGCCCCCTGCTCACTATCCATCTTTGTCAGGACTACTTACATTCCAAACCTCTAAGCAGCTTCAAACAACAGCCACCTTTTCAAATCAATTTGTTACAGGAAGATTTCCTACTCTCTCCAATATGTGAAAGTTCCAGCCCCAAAATTACACTGGTCTGAGGACAAGGACAAGCAATAAACAGTCCCACACTAGGAACAGGATTATCATCAGATATCTCACGAACCATCAAAGCTGGAAACAGAAGTACTATAACACAGCACTTTGTTCCAACGGTAGAAGGTCCCAAGATAACGTACTTTTAAGTCTTCACATTTTTATGTATAGAAAGCTAGCAGATCATTTTTACAGGTGTTTTATTTTGTCTCTCATTGCGCTCTGTACAGTTGGACTCATGATAACAATGAAATCTGGCTTCAGATGTAGGAAAGATACAAGAAATAGTGACAAAACTTTCATGCCATATCATCCCATCACGTACTCTTTACATATATAATTTACATACAAAATATGTAATAGAAATACATTTACTAATTTTTCTCACAGTAACAGTATCATTAGAAAACAAACAAAACAAAAAAAACCTCAAGATGACATTACTAACCAAAGTAAATGTAAAATCTTAGTGCGATACTGTGTCCTTCCTTAGCCCTATACTTTCTAATATTTGTTTTCATCATCATCATGTTATGTCCTAATTTAGAGTCCAGTGCAGCACACCCTTACTCAGGTGAATAGTCCCATTGACTTCCTCACTGGGACAATGACCCATGAAAAAGGTTTTGGACGATCAGACACTTGGATTGTAAATTCTTCAGGGCAGGGACTTTATTTATTTGCTTGTAAATCATGCTATACAATTACAATATTGTAGAAATAATGATAAAATAAACAGTAATTATACAGATGACATCTCCACTTTAAAAAAAAAGTGAATAAAAATGGCAAATTTAATGGTCATGAAAAACGTTCACAAAAGTGCAATTGACAAAACTGGAAATGAATTCCTCTATTCACAGAACATTCATAACACAAGCAGAGATGCAAGAAAACCCTGGGAAGTCTTGCACAAGCATGTCTGAATTTTGTTCTGGAAGAATGGTCCTGTAGGGATAAGAAGGTGGAACTCAATCAAGTCCACAGGACACCCAACATTTATAAGACAATGGCAATGTTAATTCACTAGTGACCCAGCATCCTGACCAGAATTCAGTTCTGTGACCTAGAGCTGAAAAGTTCCACATACTATAAATGCTTTCTATATTTTGTATAATATACATTCATATTGACATTCTCCCTACTTTTCTCAAATTATGTCCACGATTAGTCCCCTCATCGACATTACAAAAAGGTTTTAAATGTCTGTATTTATTGTGGCCGCTGAAAATCAGCAATATTGGGCATTATAATATACCGATGAAATTAAGGATGATAGTAAAGGTAAAACAAAAAGTCCTGTTGATAGAATCTTGAAAACTTAACTGTAAGAACTAAACTAAGCAGCTACTTTGTACCAATTATTAAGTGAATTCTACTTTTACTAGGGGTTTTTTATTTTAAATTTTGAACTGTCAAGCTGTGTGGGTCAGTCAGTGTAAAAATCTTTTCCATACTGAACAAGTAACATGAAGTTTAAGCAGCAAAGAATCCTGTGGCACCTTATAGACTAACAGACGTTTTGCAGCATGAGCTTTTGTGGGTGAATACCCACTTCATCGGATGCAGTTTAAGTTGATTTTGAAAGCCAAACTATATTTTATATACTTTTTTCCCCATTGCCTCCAAACTATATTTTATATACTTTTTTCCCCATTGCCTTATCTTTCCCAGTTTTCAGTAGATTCCTTCCACCCCTCCTCCCCAGTGCTAGCTAGATCAGACACTAAACGGTCTTAAATTGATGTCATTGTGCCAAATACAAGTCCTATCCTTGAGAAAATTACTTCTAATGTGCTTTGAGCCTGCAGCCCTTACTTATCTACAAAGTCCCACTGGAGGCAATGGAAGTTGTGGGTGTTCAGTTTACACTAATTTTATTGTCATATGTGTTCAGTAGATCTTTCCTGATTTCCACTTTTTAGACCATCTTTTCTCTAAAGCTGTATTTTAATAATTATGGCCCAGATCCTGCAATCTGTTCCGTACAAAGAGACCACTTTCCCTATGTGGAGGATTCCCATTGATTTCAATAGAATTCTGAGTAGGTACAGCAGGCTGCCTATGCAGATCCAAACACACTTCCGCATATACCGTACATATCCTACTGCAAATCAACACCTATAAAAGCATCAATGTACTATACTACCAACAGGATATTTTTGCTTCCCATTGGAGACTGATATATTTCTGAACAATCATTTATCTCACTAGAGATATCTCAGAAAAACAGAATTGTATTTTTGTGTGAGTTGCGGGTTTTTTGTTTGTTTTTGTTTTACTATGTCTTATGTAGAACTATAGCTGATTTTTTTTTAAATGGGTACTCTCCTCAAACTGTCTTAATAAAGTTCAAATGTTTACTTATCCAATTGCCAGATGAAGTTTCTTTAAAATAATGTTAAAATATGGTTATTTATTAAATGAGACAGCATATAGAATGTACATCTGTACATTCTTGATCAGAAAATTCTCAATATATTTCCAACTAGCTGAATACAAGTAAACTGACAATGAGTTTTTTATAAGATCACATAAAAATGTATTCATGATTCTAACTGTTTAGCTGTATTAAGCAATAACAGTGTATTGACCATGAGGTGTAATAATGAAGCACTACCGATAGTGATGCAGTCATTGATACAGTTAGCGCTGTAATTTAATTTGGGAGTTCACCACATTTTTACTACTACTCTATGGCACTGTATTTATCAACAGTGTGTTTAACTACAATTTACTGCATACTATTCAACTAAATGACTTTCATGGCATACATAGAATAGCACATAGTACAAAATATGCAACCAGTTTGCCTAAGATTGAAGAAAATTGTATGATTTTACACTGTATTATTCAAAATTGTATCGTAATCAGTGCCGTTTATTCCACAAATCTGCCATCAGAATTTACTGTGGAATTCATCTTTTATACAGAATTTTGCTCCAGAAGCACTGTTTTCTATTTTAAAATATTATATTTCTAGCCCTTGTGGCTGCAGAGATAACCTTGGAAACATGAATCAAGTGTAAACCAATGTTGCAATGCCTGCCTAGGTCTGCAAAGACCTTGAAATAACAGCTCTAAGACACATGAACTGCCCCATTCATCTCAGTTTGGTCCTATGGATTCTGCAATTCCACAGCTGTGGAATTTTTCCCAGACACTATGGAATTCAACATTTTTGTTGCAGAATTTTCTATTTTGTTGCAGCCAGGCACGTCACATTTGGTTCTCTCCCTGCTCTGCTAGGACCTGCCTCCAGATTCCTTTACCTGTAGTCTTTCCCACAAGTGGGAATTAATGCTCCTTGAATAGTTCCACGGAGAAAGACAGCAGGGGGGTGCAGGGGGGGTGTCATTGAACTAAAGCTGGACTCCAACTTTCATCCAGGGAGCCAGAAGAGGATGAGGGGAAAATCAGAAGCACTGACTGGTGAGCTGAGTTAGTCAACTTGGAAAATAGTACAGCAGTAAAGACCTAGGGAGCCAGTTTGAGGAGCTGCTGAAGCTGGTTATGAGCTCTCTCATTTCCTGACACAAATGCAGAGGAAAAAAGTTTCTGAGTCTGACCAAATGGGCAACATGATGGAAGCCTGAGAAGTGGAGCTAGGATACGTAGAGAGCATAAAGAAGAAAAATCCATACTCAAAAATAATCACCGTTGAAAATAGTAAATGAATCTCATGTCAATTAGTATTTTTAACTATGAGCCATAATTGCATGTTTATGTAAGGGTGGGAGATACAAGAGATTAATGTTGCTGTGGAATTTAGTCCCATTGTGCCACAGAGTATACAAGGCCCTGATCATAAAACATATGCTCTAGGGGCAGAGATAAGGTTGCACATTCAGCCTTAAATTAGGTCAATCCTGACTTTTCATGTCTTACTGTGCAAACGTAGCATTATATGAATATAGGTTATTTTAAATTTAAATTTCTTAGGTCTTCCAGAAGTAAAAAAAATGGGGTAGAGAAAAGAAAAATGCTCAGGAGAAAGCATTTCAAACTCCAGAGCTTCAAAGTCCTGCTATCTTGCCAAAAATTACAAACTGCACATGTGAATTTCATAAAGTAGAACTGTTTGCGGACACTACCTGACCTCTGCAATACTTGATCAAGACCACCAGTTGACCAAAGTCAATTATGTACTGACAAAAGTATAACTCTTAATTTTTATCTGGCTATATGATATCAGAGCTTACAATTTTACACCTTCTTAACATCTTAATCACCATTAAACTACTTGGCATTTACTAAATTTATAACGGAATTAAGGTAATCATGAAACTCAGCTAACTCAGTTTCTTGGGAAACGACCCAACAGAACAGACACCCCAATACATCATGTCCCTATAAAGTATATACTGCAACTTCTATATACACCAAAACACTTTACACATTAACTTCAATTCCACAACTCACATTTTTAAAGTTAGACACAGGCATCAATACATTGCAGAATTGGGGCCTATATACAGACAGCATTATGAAATTGTAGCAAACTCAATTTAACTATCTTGAGGTTGAAAATCTAATCCAACTCAATTTAGACTTCAACATTTTGCTCCCGGGAAACTATATTTGAAACTGGATGTTTAGCCAACTAAACCCTCAAGCAGAGTCCAAAGATCCACCACTATTCTAAGTAGCTTCTCGCTATTTTCTTTTCTTTCTAAAAGTCAGCTTCTCTCTTTCAGAAGTATTTGTACCAAAAATCATCCAATCTCTTCTGTTCCTTCTCTATGATTGTATTCTAATTTACATATTCCCTAAAGAGGGAATATGTTCTCCCTCTCATCTATGCCATGTTCTTTGCTTCTCCACATGGCAGGGCACATATAAACAGTTTGGAAATGGATTTATCTTTTGTAATAGTTCTAATTCCTTAGTATTTATTTTCAAATATCCAAAAGAATCCTAGGCACGTCACAGAAATAAGAAGACAGACAGTCTCTGCCCCAAAGAGTTCACAATCCCATTTTACAGATGGGCAAACACTACAAGAAGGATGTGGATAAATTGGAGAGAGTCCAGCGGAGGGCAACAAAAATGATTAGGGGGCTGGAACACATGACTTATGAGGAGAGGCTGAGGGAACTGGGATTGTTTAGCCTGCAGAAGAGAAGAATGAGGGGGGATTTGATAGCTGCTTTCAACTACCTGAAAGGGGGTTCCAAAGAGGATGGATCTAGACTGTTCTCAGTGGTAGAAGATGACAGAACAAGGAGTAATGGTCTCAAGTTGCAGAGGGGGAGGTTTAGGTTGGATATTAGGAAAAACTTTTTCACTAGTAGGGTGGTGAAGAACTGGAATGGGTTACCTAGGGAGGTGGTGGAATCTCCTTCCTTAGAGGTTTTTAAGGTCAGGCTTGACAAAGCCCTGGCTGGGATGATTTAGTTGGGTTTGGTCCTGCTTTGAGCAGGGGGTTGGACTAGATGACCTCCTGAGGTCCCTTCCAACCCTGAGATTCTATGATTCTATGATGTCAAGGGACTTGCTTAAGTTTGCCTACCAAATAAATGTCAGACCCAGGACTAGAAACCAGGTCTTTTGGTTGACTTCCGGGCCCGCACCCTATTCACTGTACTTGAGGTGTGTCCTCCAAAATTATTATTTGTACTGAAGTAACTCCAAGGAACAATCAAGGACCAGAGCTCCACTGTACAGACACACAGTAAAAAGACAATCCCTGCCCCAAAGAGCTTACAATCTAAGTTACTGATTTAGCTTTTCGGTGTCTCAATTTTCCCATCTGCAAAACATGGCAAATACTACTACTTTGCACTAATATGGTGCTTGTTCAGCTATTGATTTCAAAGGTGGTAAGCATTAATAACTCATTTTATAGATAGCTTAACTAAGGCTCAGAGACTGGAAGAAGTTTATTGGATAAGATAAGGGTCTTACACATAAGATACCTGGGTTTCATTCTCAGCTCTGATATATGCTCCCAATGTAACTGGCTTAACTTCTGTGTATCTTAGGCCTGGTCTATACTACAGAGTCAGGTCGACATAAGGCAGCTTACGTTGACCTAGCTCTGTAAGCGTCTACACTTAAATGTACCTCTCACCAATGTAGCCCACTCACTACACCTGCTTAATAACTCCACTTCCGCGAGAGGCCCAGTGCTTAGGCCAACGTAGTTAAATCGACAGTGTAAGTGCGTTGCTTACATCGATTGTTGTTGCCTTTCAGAAGCCGTCCCACAATGCCCCACACTGACAGTTAAACTGATGCAAGCGCTCCTGCTCAGGATGCACACTGCTGACACAAAGAGCCTAGTGTGGACATGCAAAAGCGATTTAATTACTGTGGTGGCTGCATGTTGATATAACTTAAGTCGACTTAATTTTGCAGTGTAGACCTGCCCTCAGGCATCTCACTGGCAAATGAGGGCAAACTATATTACTCATTAAAGTGTGTTAATTGCAAAGAATTTAAACCTGTCAGGTGATGAAGGGAAAAGAACTCTGAACCTCTTGTCTCCCTGCCCACCGTCTTATTCCACTTCACTAGGGGACAAGCAGGAGTCTTGCACTAACAAGCATTCTGTTTATCCTATATTTGAAACTTAAATGGTTACGATAGCTATTTTTATGTCTGAAAATATAAACTCAATTTAACATAATAAAATGGCCCCCATAACCTTTCACCAGTTAGCAGAAGACTGAACAAGTCTTAGTGTAATCACAATAAGTAGAGCTGTTACCAAAAGGTTATATTTTTGTAAATTACAAGTCACTGCACGTAACTGTCAGATTAAATACATATTTTAAGTACTTACAAAGAAATTCAGAACTATGTGTTAACACTGAAGTATAGTGTCTTGCCAAAAATTATAAATATATAAATAAATGAATATTTATAAGTTTAGCAGCAGAGAATCCAGATCATTACCTCCAACAGAAAAGCCCACTGGAAGGAACCAGGAGAAAAAAAATTACCACAAAGTTCACTTCACAGAGTTTTCACCAGCTTGTTCAGCAGCAGAGAGGTGTTTGCACCTTCACTGAAGATCTCAGGGATCCGATGGAGGCGAGGGCCATCTGCATAGAGGCCCTGTCTCTTCACACTTGCTTCAGGGACTTTTGGTTGAGTTTTCAGTCAGAACAACTTTAACATAACCATGCTACCACTAACTCCCTCATTTGCTGCTGGCTCCCAAACCCCCCTCCCCTCCAAGTGCAAGTTTTACAACACTGAGGCTATATTAACTTTTGAGCAGACTGCCAGTACAGTTGGTGGGGAGACAGAATCCATCTAAATAAATAACTCTTACCAAGAGACACCCTGAGATTTGAAATGACCAAGATATTTAATCTCAAAAAATCAAGTTTAGCCTTGACAGTAGAGGCACCAACAGTACTACTATAACTAAAACAAAATTCTCCATCAAGTATTTAAAATATTTCCCTAAGCCTTCAAACCAAGGCCTCAACTGCTTGATGGAAGCACAAACTATAAATTATTTTCCCTTAAGAAAGAATTTAAAAAAAACACACTAACAATTAACAGCCATAGGTGATCTCTGCTCTTGCAATCACTGCAGGGTCTGTGATAAAATTTAAGTGATACAGCTTTTTAAGATGAAGCACACAGTGTTCCAGTAAAACCTGTAGTAAATGACAGCCTCCCTTACGGTATTATTCAAGGATGGACAACACCTATAACATCATCTACTCCATCTCCACATCAATGCTGTTTCTCCCTTGTTCCAAACAGTTTATTTTTAAATGATCCATGCAATAGGGTTTCCACCATTTTCCTTGGCAGACTATTCCACAATATAGTAGATCTTACTTTAAAAGTTTGGCCTGCTATTTAGTTTAAATGTATCATTTATTAATTTAATCCCATTACTTCTTATTACAGCCTCTTACACTACTCTAAATAATTCCACCCCTTTTTAAGTGTTAAAACCTGTGAAATGTCTGTAGGATGAATATCATCATGGCCACTATAGTCCTTGCTTAGTCAAGCAATACATATTTATCTCAGTCTTTCCCTTTAAATCAATCCCAAAAGTCTTCTAAACATAGAATCATAGAACTGAAAGGGACCTCGAGCGGTCATCTAGTCCAGTTCCCTGCACTCAAGGCAGGACTAAGTATTATCTAGACCACACCTTACAGGCATTTGTCCAACCTGCTCTTAAAAATCCCCAATGATGGAGATTCTACAACCTCCCTAGACAATTTATTCCAGTGCTTAACTCCTATTTGTCCCACCTGGTAATGAGGTGCTGAAAGTAAAAACAATATTCCTGATGCAGTCATACTAGTGTTCTAGAAGAGAGACCATTACCCCACTGTTGTGACGTGATGCCTCTGTGTATGCAGCCTAAAATTATGTTGGCCTTTTCTGCTGCCATAGCACATTGCAACCTGGGGCCTGATCGAATTCTGTCAGTAGCATGTAGAACTCTCATTAATATCAATGGGAGCTGTATGCACAAGCAACTGACAGGATGATCAGGCCCCTGATATCTCATTTGCTGTTCACTATCACTCCCACCTCTTTTTCAGCATTACTGCTTTCCAGGTTATTCCCTCACACTGAATACCTGTTTTTTGGATTATTGCCCCCGAGATGTTTAGCTTGAATTTTCAAAACTAAATCTCATTTTGTTATTTGCTGCCAACATCTCCAATCTTTCTAGGTCTATTTCTTTTATTTCTCTGTCCTCACTGGTATTTACAACTTTCTCCAGTTTAGCATCATCAGCTAATTTCTTTAGTATGCTGTTCACTTTCCCTTAAAGATCATTAATAAAGACAATAATTACGGTCTCGAAGCTGTAATGGAACTAAGTCTATGTGACTATGTATTTGTACCAGTGGATCTCTTTACAGGACTGAGGCCTTAAACTGGACCCAAAAGATCTCGGCAGTTCCTCACTACACTTGTCCCCCATTCTTTGCTATTTATCATTTTTTGTTTATGGTTCTTCATTCAGTTTTTAATCCACAAGATTGGCTATATTTTTAAATAATTTGAGAGTGAGATTTTGAGAGACAATATTTCAGATGTTTTACTCAAATTTAAATAAATTCAACTATAACTTTTCCATCATCCACTATGACCCCGTCCCCTGACCCTACAACCAGATCCAGCAGGCAGATGAATCTTTGCATCCATGCAGAAACCACTGATGCCTGTACAGGTCCAGTTGCAGGATTAAAACCTAATTTTGAACATTTTTTTTTTAAAAAGAAGGAAAATCAACATAGTTTGGCAAAAATCTGTTCTTTATAAATCCAGACTACTTATTGTGCATGGTTCCATTATATTAAGAGGGGAATTTTCTCAATATTTGCTCCATTCTTTTATGAGGAATAGAGGTTAGATTTTTTTCTGAGGGTCTAATTGCTAGGATGATTCTCCTTTTTTGAAAATCAGAACTATATTTGCTTTTCTCCAATCTTGTGTTACCTTAAAATTCAGCAGATTTATAAAACTGTTCAGATTTTTCTTCAAGTATTCTACCTACTCTTCATGAATAGCTATATTTAAGGTTTTCCTCAGCTCTTAATAGTCCAAACTTGTTTATTTTTCTCATTAAAAAGATAAAATTTGTTTAAGTGGTTCAGTATGATGGTCTTTTTTAATAATTAATTTAATCCCTTTCCTCATTTATTAACTGACCTACTTCCCTTTACTACTACTTCTTCCCCCTTGATATTTATTAAAACCCTTCTTATTCTCCTATGCCCCTAACATTAACTCATTCTGCTTTTTGCTGCCTTTATCTTTAGCATGAGTTCACTTACAAACCAGCTTCACAATTTCAAAAAAATTACTTACATGACCGAAATTTAAACTCATTCTACCTAAAAATAAATAAAAAATAAATAATTGGAGATATACCAATCTCCTAGAACTGGAAGGGACCTTGAAAGGTCATTGAGTCCAGCCCCCTGCCTTCACTAGCAGGACCAATTTTTGCCCCAGATCCCTAAATGGCCCCCTCAAGGATTGAACTCACAACCCTGGGTTTAGCAGGCCAATGCTCAAACCACTGAGCTATCCTGCCTCCGCCCCAATATCTGCTATCTAAAGGAAACAACAATCTTTAGCCTAACTTCTCTAACCACCACAAATATATTAAAAGAAATAATTCATGTCTCTGTAACAGTGATTTTTAATTCAGCCACCCATGTTCCATCTTTGGTTTTAAATTCTCTTCCCTCCTACCACCTGGTCCCCATATACAGCTACAGAACCTACAAACAGATACATCCCTGTAGGTTTATGCCCACGTGAAGTTCCACTAACAGGACTCCACATGGATGGAAGGGCCACATCAGGGCAACTGTTTGTATGACTGGTGGCCTATCCAACCATTACATGAAACAAACTTCTGGTTTTTTGTTAAACTTCTCTTTTGCCAACATGTTTAGCAAGGTATAGATGACAAGAAATGTAAAAACATGCTTTTGACCACCATTTACATGTACTGCCCCATATTAAAATGTCTCCTTTAACACTGTAAAGTACCCACATAGATTTGGAAAATGCTTTACTAATTCATCTCAATTGACATGAAACATCTAATTTGCACTAAGATTCAAGGGAATTACACTAACTGCTACTGTAGAGACTTACACCACTATATTAACAAATTATTGGCACTGTGGCTTTTGACTGCTCACTACAGAATCATAGCACATGAATTGCTGTACCTGTCAGACAGTTCAAAGCAAATGTAGTCAAACAGTTAGTGTGATTAAGGCAGTCTCTCACACATAATTTTTGGAGAATTTTTTTTAGCTTATTTGAATTGTTTATCATGGGATCAGGAGCGTATCCCGTTTTAAATTTATGTTTTTAATGAAGGCTAAAACACATTCTTACACTCATCTGGCAAAATTCCACAACAGTCAACATGAAAAAATAGTTACAGTTTAAAAACAACAACCCTCCTCACTACCTGAAAAAGGGTGTGGTATGTCTTTGACAAGACATTCAATTTGATGGAGACAAATGGATCACCAGTGTGTCATACAAATAGCTAGCTATTTAAGCAATAATTTTAAATCAAAATGACACAAACCTAAGAGATGATATAGTAAAACAGGCTAATAGTCCACCTAGTTTGAGATCTTATCTCAAACAATGTGCAATGCCAGATACTTCACAGAAAGATATAACTTCTTACCATCACAAACTATCAAGGCTCCAAACCTGCTAAGGTATCCACGTGATTCTGCTTTTTGGTGTATGCACAATGTGTCTCAGGTGGCACAAACAGTGAACATCAATGAGTGCCATAGAGTTGACCAGGGATCCTGTAAACAACTGCCTGTGCAGGTCTCTTTACAGGATCCAGGCCCAATGTTACATACTGTGAAAAACTTCTAAGGTTGTTAGGCCCAAATTTTGACCAGTTCAGTTTGCAAAAGTCCTTAAAATTTGTGGGACAAGATTTTGAAAAGTAACTAATGATTTTGTGTACCTAAACTGAACCCCCTCACAAGGGTCTGATATTCAGAAGGTAGATGTCCAACAATTCATGAAAATAAGGCCCCTTTAAGGAATATTAAGTCAGGCACTGAGGCACTAA
The DNA here is from genome assembly GCF_020497125.1 of Mauremys mutica. NCBI lineage: Eukaryota > Metazoa > Chordata > Testudines > Geoemydidae > Mauremys > Mauremys mutica. Next base: position 57,815,441 of record NC_059072.1, on the reverse strand, counting down.
ATATCACTAGTTATTTTTCAAAATGTGTGTGTTGGTGTCTTTCTTCCTTCTCCTCACCTCTCCCCCCCCCCCAAAAAAAGCCTGAACAAACAAACAAACAAAAAGTCAGTACCCCAGCTACAACCTTGCAATAACAAACCAATGAACGTGGAGTGGAGGGAAAATAAGTTAATTAAGAAAACACTTCATCTTCCAATGGAATTACCAACAATGAGCAAAACAAGAATAGCAAAAATTATGAAAAAATAATTGATAGGCTGTTCTTGAACTATACTATCTAAAAGATGGAAATCTATGAAAAACGTAAACTGTTTTTAAAGATTTTTCATTTTAACAAATTTTTTTAAAAATTTCTTTTCACTAAAATAAAATCAATTACAATTCTTTTAAAGCTGTTATGACTGTTTATGCACATCTTTTAGAAAAAAAAATGGTATTTTTAATACCCTTTCAATACTACTATGGTAACAACATACAAACTTTTAGTGATTTGGTCTACTAAGAATCCAATGTATTTTTAAATAAAAAATGGCACATTATATATTTTAAATTACTTATTATTTGGATTGTGTTAAAGACCACAGAGCACAAGACACTTTCAAAACACAGAAGAAGGCACAGTAACTGTCCCAAAGAGTATACAACCTATTACCGCAACAAGCTTGAGTATTCTGACATTTATTGATTTGAAAATATGGACACGAAAGAAGGAGAGGTCAGACAACAATCATCATATTACAACTTTAGTACATTTTTCAGGAGTTTGAGATCTCATAGTCCATTAGGAAAACTCAAAAAAGCAAAAACCAATTCCTGTCATCCAGCACATCTTTAGCAAGATTCTCCCAATGCTGCACATTAATAAAACAAACAAACAAAAATAGATGGAAGACACCCAAAAATGAGATTCCCAACTTATTCCTAGGCCCACTAGTAGCCATTAAAATAGTACATAGTGTTAGAAAAGTTTATTTCTTCAGTTGGTAGGGATTTTAAAGAAATAACATGCCATCACAAAACAAATCCAGTAGCTACAGATATCTGACTAAGGTTTTCCAGACTTCACTGTAACTCAATAACTGCTCTACACAGTGCTGTGAACTCTACAGCTTCAAGCTGGAAGTCAATCTAGGACAGCCAATAGAAAGTGCACCTGTGCAATTACTGCATTTTCTAATTCAGAATGCTAACCTGAGACAGATATAACTTGTGTGCATTGTGAGAAAACAAAAATCAACAATTAAAACAACACACAGAGGATATACCACATACAAAAAGCACAGCCTGTATCTATTTTGTCATTAAAAAATTTGAAAATTACTGTAATATATATAATTTAAAAACATAAATGTTGGCTCCTTAAACATATGGCAAACACTTTTAGAATATATATAAGAATATTTTCATGTAGATTACAGTTGATAAAAGTTATAATTAACATTAATAAAAGACCATTTAGTAACTGAACAGTAGCACATGCACCAAACTGAAAGATGCACTATAAGGTTCTTAAAGGTGAGAAAAATAACCCTTAGCATTACTTTAAGGAACTTAATAAGATCACTGGGGGGGGGGGGGGCAATGCAGGAAACTGATATTTTTAAGTAACTGAAAAAAAATATTCTATTTGACAACTCTAGATGATAAAAATCAACTGAAAATATTGTATACTACAAATAGCTGATAATTGTGTATTTATATATTGTTGAGAAGCAAACCATGTTTCCTCAAAATATGTATTTTTAAACCAGTCTAACTTCAAAAACAGGTAACCAAGTCTACCAATAGACATTTTATTGCGCTGAAATGAAACAAAGTTTCAATAATTAATATACTAATTTGGTTGCTAGTATCAGTTTTACTGTACTGTCAATTTAAAATAATCAATAAAAATGCCTCTGACTATTGTTTACGTACTTAAGTTTACCTGATAGGTTTAAGGCTGGCAGATGTAAAATACAAATATAAACAATAACAAAACAGATTACAAATATAAACAATCTCAACACAGTTATTTTCAACTGACCTGTGAACCAGTTAAATAATCGATTAGGAAGTGCTTTATTTCAGAGTATTTTTGGTGGGTGGGGTTGCTTTTAAATTTACACACATTGAAAATAAAATGCTATCCCATGCTCAATAATACTATTGAAAGAGCCCTTATCAGCACTTACCGCAAGTAATACTGTTTTAAAGCGAAGGCAGCGTTAGAACAACTTCTGGGAAAGTTAAACTCCTCTACAATTTCTCCCCACTGATTCTTCTCAGATACCTGTCAAAAACAACATACAGACAGAGATACACAACATACACAAATACATATCCTCGATAGTGAACATCACAAGGAATACGGGCTGCCATGAAACATAAATATATGAAAACTATATAGAGAAAGATCTATATCTATATATATGGGATATATGGCTATATTTCTCATTGACAGTCCCTGGTGGTCTCCCCTCAGGTATAATCCAGCCCCTCACCACTATTTTACATTTTATTTAATGTATTTGGTTATTCTGGGGGAAACGGAGGGATTATATTGTTTTGGGGTTGTTTGTTTTGTTTTTACTGCCTGGACAATAACCAATCGGGAGTCCCTCTATCGCCCCCTTTTAAATCCTAACGCGGTCCGTTAAAAACCCAAAGAAGTTTAAAATGATTCACGAAAGTCTTGGAGGGGGCGCCCACTGGTGTCCGGGGTTCAGGGGAGCCGTCCCGGTGAGTCCCCCCAAGACAGATCCATAGACACAGAGAGGCCTTTCATTTGAGGCCTACATTTCTGTCCCTAGCCTTGAAGCCTAAAGATGGCTATTTGATTACACACCGTCTTGGGTGCCCCTTTTGTTATTTCTCTCCGGGAAGGGCTCCGAGGGCAGCGCCTAGTCCCCCCCGGCTGCGAGGATCATTTCCTAGCCCATGCTCCGTGCCGATTATCGATGTTAAACATGCCCGCTAATTTTGAGTTGCACTAAAACTGCACTCAGACGCTCCTCTCCGTCTCCGCCTGTGTGAAACACACAGAAAGCAGCAATCGCAAGCGAGAGAAACAAACTCACACGCACACCTACACACTCTGCTCTCTCTCCTTCTCCCAGGAAAGAGGGGAAGGAAAAAGGGGGCTGTGGAGGAGGAAAGGGAGGCACAAGCAGTGTGTACGCTGCACCCCCCAACGATCCCCCTTCATCTCTCTACCAACAAGGCCAAGCCACCAACCTGCCTGCCTGCTTCCTTCCTTCTTCCACCCCCCACCTTCCCTTACCGGCTTTCAATGGGACGCTTCCCGGCCACCCCACCTCCCCTCTCTGCCCCCGAGGTTTTGGGAAGAGGTTACTGGGAGGGAAACCCAAATTAAAACTTCCACTCACCTTCCCAAATCCGCCTAAAGTGGTGACTCTGGTGTAGAGAGCGTGAAGATCCAGCTCCTTCCCACCCACCACAGGGATCTTCTTAAAAGGAGACCTGCCAAAGGCGATACACACAAAACAACACAACTTGTCAACTCTGCCCCCTTTTCTCCCCTCATAGGGGCTGCCGTGTCCTTCAGGGAAGGGGCTGGAAGTTGGATCTGGCCGGTTTAAAAGCCTCCCCCCCTCCCCTTCCATCTCCCCATTTTCCTCACCCTCTGCTGTGGTGAAACTGCCGCAGCTCGTCCAGGAAAGCGAGTCCCTTTCTCCGCTGGTCCGGTTGGGTTTTACCCGTCGAATTTGCCATTTTTTGTATTTAAAAAGGTTTTCTTAAAAAAATCCAATTAAAAAAACAACAACAACAATCCCCGGCTCCTCCTTGTCTTTACGAGACCCAGGTGCCCGTGCTCGGCCGGGGATCAGCCATGGAGAGGGGCTTGTTTAAAAAAAAAAGTTTAAAAGGAATAAGGGAGCCCCCGAGAGCGTGGTAATTGCGAGTCCCGTCTTCACACAACACACAAGCAGAGACACACAGGGAGGGAGAGGGGCACCTCTCAGTAATTCCTGCCGCTGCCTGTCTCAGCACCACAAACCCAACCGATCCAGCCTGCACATGAGACTCAACATGGTGCTGCTGGATCACACAATGAATTGGGTTAGTGTTGTGGTGGGGCGGGGGGAGCTAGAGTGAGGTATTGACAGTGTGTGTGTGTTACAGACGCGGCTCCATGCAATCTCCCTCTCCCTCTCTCTCACACACACACACACTGTACAGCGGCGGCGGCGGCGGCGGCAGCGGGATTCACTTCTCTTCTCTCTCAGACAAAAAGATCTGAGGCCGCCGTGCGGCTGCCTGGGCGAGAGCGCAACACAGCGAACCCCAGAGGCCGGCCCAGGTACTGCAAAGGCAGCTCGAAAGGCAAAAGCCAGCACAGCCCCAGCAAGCAGTTCCTGGCGGGGAACAATAGGCTCCTCTCGCCACTAAGGGCTCATCTGCAATGTGCCGCAAACTTCACACAAAGCCAGGCGGAAAGAGAAAAGGGAGAAGGAGAAGAGGGACGGGAAAAAACGGCTACTACCGGTTGTTCCAGCGTTAGGGATAGGGGAAATGTGCCCTTCTTCCCAGGCTTTAAAGGGACGAATCATTCCAGTGACTTATTCGAGGGAGAAACAAGGAAACAGGAAAGTTTGATTTGAAATCTCTGTATTAAATTGGCCTAAATCAAATGTATTGAGTTAACAAAATTAAGGGGTCAAGGGAGGATTTTGACTTAAAACTAAACTTTTGGGTGTCTGTCTCTAAGGCATTTTGAATGATAAGGGGGATTTTACATACTTCATTGAAAAGCCCCCAAACTCCTGTAAGAGATTAAATATTGTAAAATATTCCCAATGAGGAAGTCTGATCCCTTAAATGAGTGATATCTTAGGCAGGTATGTCACTAGGGGAGTGAATTGTTTTGCTAGGTAAATATTTTCTTTCTGGTTAAGAAGTGATATTCTTTGTAATTAAACAATTTTATTAATACTACACCCCAGACAAAGTCACATATATGCCTGTGAGCAGTTAATGGGATTCCCATGTGTATGCTTCTATCTAATATTGGTCCTCATACAATTCATAGGGAGGGAAACTTGTCCCTCATATACATTGAACAGGACATCTCTTATAATGAGGCCCAGCATCTAGGCCACCACATGTCCCCTGGCATACAATAAATGAGACTCCAGGTAAACTCTTGTTCCTCATATAGTATGTAGGAACCCAAGTGAATGCTTTTATAGATTTTCATCCAGGCCACCATTCTGCTCCCATTAAAGTAAGTGGGGGTGGGTGGAAGGGGGAAGGGGATCATACAGTAAATGGGATCCCAGCTGAATCCTCCCTAAAATCATCCCTCATTTACAGACCAGTAAGTGATAATCCAGGTGAGCACTTGTCCTTCTCATAGAGTAGATAGAACTTGAGGTGAGCACTTGTTCCACTTTATAAGACTACGGAGGAGCATTTCTCTCTCACAGACAATAAACTGAAATCCAAGGCCATATTCAGCAGTTTTTAAGCAGAATTCCTCATTAAAATCAGTAAGAAGTTCTGTTTTAAAACTGATGGCACATTATGGCTTCAAGTGAGCACTTAAAGGAAAACTATAATGCCCTTATACTCGCTGTACTAACTTACTTAAGGGAATAAACCATTTTTTTACGTAAGATTATTTTTCTTTTAATTTGACTGCTCTTTCAGCTTGAATATACCCAGAGATATAGTAAGATGTTCGAAAGGAGCTGTCCTCTAGGTCACACTCATTGTGGAGAGGGGGAGGCAGAAATCCCTCTGTTTGGAATTAACTCTCAGGCAGTATTTCAAGCCTCTTCCTCTCTGGATGGAGGATTTTGTTGTGTATTCTGAGTGAAAAAAGGTATAAAGTATCACTCAGCCTTGTTTTTAAAATGTCCCTCATTCAATTTAAACCCAAAGAACATTCAGATCAGCACCCCTATGATATTTTGAGGGGGGTTGGTATTTCAACAGTAGTGTATACAAGGCTGCTAAAGCTGAGACAATACGAATGAGAGATTTAAAACAAAATAAAGACTTGGGGTCTAAATATCTAATTGAAACATACACAGCAAAAGCCTTTCTCACGAGCTGGAAACAGTTTTAAACATGCCTTAAAATGCTTCTGAACTCAGAGGGGTGGGTCTCCCTAAGTGAGTGAGACTTGGCAGAGGTGAATCATTTTTCTAGCCTGTATGCAGTTGGGGGGGCAGAGAGAAGGATAGTCAGATTGCGTAGCAGGGTTAGGTGGGTTTCCGTGCTAAGCACAGCAATTGCGCACGGTCCCTTACGTAACTGTCAGCTGGGGATTCCCTAGAGGGGGTCACTGTATTCAACCATTACACAGACCCCTGCCGCCGTTCCAACGCGCCTGGGCTGCCGTTGCCGCAGCTACTGAGGCTGCGGCTGCAGCTACAACGGCGGCTCCTCACAAAATGGCGGCGCCCATGGAAGCGGCAGCAGCCCCATTTTGTGCCCACAGAGCTGTCAACAAAACACGGGACTTGGCCGGGGCAGAGACCCAGAAGGCGGCGGCGGCGAAGCAACGTTATGGGTAGCGAGGGACTTCACCAGCCCCCCGCCCCCGAGAAGAGACTTTCTATAAAGCGTGCGCGCATTGCGCGGGGGAGGCGAGCAGCGGGCGAAGCGGCGATTTGAGTGCTGGGACCAGCCGGCAGCGAGAGCTCTGCGGGGACCTTCCGGAGCTGCGGCTCCGTGGTCGGGGCGATGGTCCTGCCGGTGCGATCCGGGATGCTCGGCAGCAAGGCGCTGCCCTGATCTCGCCGGCGGGGCCGGGGAGGTTCCCCGTGGGGGATAGGTCTCGGGCACTGGGTGTGCACTGCGAGCGGCAGTGGGGATGGGAGCGGATTTGCTGTCTCCTCCTGGAGACCTTGTTCCGGGCTCGCTCCTTGCTCTTAAATCTCTCCACTCTTGAGCTGGTGGTTGGCAGCCCAGTTTATGTAACTTTATTGCTGTAGGAATCTAGCAAACCTGCAAGGAGCTGCAGGAAGATCTGGGTTCTTAGTTTAGTTAATTAGGTCAATTTCAGCACTTAATTACTGTTTGCTTCTTTTTAGTGCGTGCCTTTGGAATCGGCCTATTAGGTTGATGCTTCAGTTTACATTAGCTAACAGCAAGGTACAAAATGTCTGTGTTAGACTCTAACCCGTGACTCTGACATCTTAACAATATGTGTTGTTTTAAATTTAAACAATGTTTTGATCTTTATACTTTAATTTGGTATAGCTAGGTTCCATTTCATATGGTTTTGTAACTAATGTTTGCAATATTGCAATGCTTTTTATTTGTTATAGTAAAAATGTAGCTTCCTCTGGGATAAGCGATGGGGGATGGGTTGGAGGCGGAATTAAATTAAATTAAGATTTTACCCAATTTCTCTAAAGGTGACTTTTGTCTAGGTGCATTGTTCATGGTTCTGAAAGGCAGATGCTGTCTTACTGATAGTAGAAAGGGTTTGTTTGTTTTTTAATTGGAATTCTGAATATACAGCAATCACTTGAAATGAGTGGTGTTCAAAGGTTATGAAATATCTCCTAGTGTGACACATTAAAAAGTCATAGATCAAATGTAGGTAGAAAGAACAAAATACCACTGCCTTACTGTAGCTTTCCTTCATTATTATTATTGTATGGTTCTTATAATCGTAACTTAAATTGATATAAAATGTAAAATAAATCCTAAACTACAAAAATTGCTTATATTATATGTACAAGGCAGTTGATTTACTTTAATTTTTTATGTTAGTATTATCTGTGGAATCAATGTTTTTTAGATCATGCAGATTTAATGATTGATCTAGGATTATTTACACAGTAAAAGTTGTTTTGTTTTGTTTTTTTTAAGGGGGTGGGGAGACAAGTTTAATTGTGAAACAAAATCCCCACTGCTCTACATCATCGTTCATTAGTCATTTTGTCTGAATCTCCACTACTATGTTGTGCTTGCAACCTATTTGTCCAACTGCTGCTCTCTACAGGCCAGGCCACAGCAGCATTTGTTAGCATGCCACTACTCTACTGTGTTTCTCCTTTCTGGAGGGTGAAATGTTGTTCACCTCTTCTCACTGTCCCTTTTCATCCTTGTTTTTGCTACTCTTGCTGCTTGGAAATGTTAGTTACTGCTAATCAGAAATGTAATTTTGCTAGCCAAATGTTGATAGGAACTACTATCTCAGTAATTTGTAAATTCTTGAAATTGAAGTGCTAGTGTATTTTCTCAGCTAGTATTTTTTGGTAATTGCAGCCCATTATATGGGCTAGAGAGGGCAGTTATATAGTGCATTTCTTAAGTTGTGCACACAGTACTGTGCAGTATAGGATGAAATCTTGGAAAGGAATACGGTAACCATAATTGTGGGTTGAGCATTTGGCTACAGGAGAAATAGTCAGACTCTTCACATGACAGTCAGATATATTTCAAGCATTTTTAGTAACAACACATGTAGAAGTGTTGGCGTTAACATCAAGACTTCTATGTTTGCACAGCTCACAATTACTGAAAAGTGTACACTCTCTAACAAGGGGTATTTACTGAGCAAAAGTATAGAATACTTGCCATTTTTCCTTCCCCCTACGTACTATTTAATGCTTTTTAATTCTTTATTACACTTTAGAGTACTGGCTGTTTTAAAGAAGACATTACTAAAGACCTGCAGATCATTGATAAATATCTTTACTGAACTGTGCAATATTATCCTATTTAAAAAAAATTGGGGCTCTTAAGCATATACTGAATTTTAATGTACCATGCTTGTTTTATCATATTTAAAGTGGAAAAGAACCTGCAATATGATGGCAGGTCTGTAAATTCTTACCCATGAGTAGTCCCACTGAAGGTGCTGGGACTCTTCATGTAAGTAGGGGTTTGCAGAATTGACCATTTAAATAATCACAGTAACAAATACCATCATCTCAAAACTAGTCAATTTGAAAACCTTGGTTTAAGTAAATTCAGGAATTATACTTCCTAAATTCTCCTAATCTGTTTTCTACTTTCATATTTTTTTAAAAACTAATTGTTCATTGTAGTGTTACTGTGTAAAATTCTCCCTCCATTCCTCCCCACACACAAATAAAAGGAAAAACTCACTATATACAAAGTCTTGTTGCATGCAAGTAAACTTTTAAAAAAAATTCTTGTTGTTATATGTAACAATATGTACTTACTATTAAATAGTAAGTACAAAATTTTCAGACTTTTTTTGAAAAACAACTTTTGTGTATAACACAATCAAAGCAAAAGTACTTGCAGTAAGTAAATTCAAGACTACCATACCTGTAATGCAAAGATATTAAATCTGAGGCCCTGAATGATGTGAAAGTGGTGATACTGTGGTAAATATATCCGGGGAACGGTAGAATTCAGAGATTTGCATATGGGATGGCCAACTGGTACAATTCTTAAAAGAAATACTCAGTTGCTTACAGTCAATTCATTTGCTTAATCTCTAAAGTAAGCATGACTGGCCACTGTGAAAGCATTGCTTTGCAATTACACCTGAGTTGGTCTGGATTGTTTGGTGGTAGTAGTAATCTTTCTGAAGCCATGACAGCTGTAGTTAAATTTAATCCTGGTACTGTACAGTGTTATATGGGGGACTAATTTCTTATTGCGTGTGTGAAAGTTGAATTGAAATAAGAAATTGTGGGGTAAATTCTGTATTGCTGAATGTGTTTCTGATGAATGTTAAAAGAAGATGATTGGGTTATGCTTCGAGCCAAATTTAAGGGTTATTCTTTTATTTATTTAGAAATTTTATACAAAACTAAAGACCAATAAAATGTTATGTTATGGGGTGGTGGGGGGAATGTCCACTGGAACTTTCTAAAAAACTAACAAACATTTCCCCCATAGTATTTGAAGTCCAGATGTTCCAACATCGTACTAGTGTAAAAGATCTCAAGATTGTGGATTGTCCAGTTTTCCACTAGTGGTCCATGAAACATTTGTTGGTCACGTGATGCTGGTTCATCTTTCTTGTATTTCCACCTATTAAACAGCAGTAAAAGATAGCTAAAATACATTAAATGTTCTCTGAATAAGCAATTGCTGTGGTTAGCAGAGGGATTTTATGTAATTGTAAATGAAAAGGGAAGCAATTCCTGCAATCACAAATTCAAGGCTAGGTGGTCATGAGACAATTGATGATGAATTTCAGCCTTATCCATACTATGAAAAGAGTTGAGAACACTGCTAGTTAAGGGAAACATGAAAGCGAATCTGACAAAAAGACAACTTAATAAAATTGAACTAACTAGTCCAGTCTCATTGTTCAAGCTGATTTGAAATGCTTAAAATAGTGTCGCTGTATGGTTACCTAAGGGCACTTAATTATTTTTTAAAATTACTGTATGACTTTTTAAGCTATTGTCTATTAGGCTATGTAATATATATTCGGTATTAACTGTTAGCAGGTTAGCAAAGCTGCACTGAAGATGCTTAGCAGGCTGCTGTATTTACCTGAATAATGTGGTAGTACATGTATAATTTTTTTTTTCCAGCTAAAGGAAAAATCTCAAACTTATTCATTGGTCAGATAGTAAAGAGACACTACCTCAAATATCATACTGTCTGAAAACATTGTACTTACTGTAGTTACAAGTTACACTTAAGATTACCAAAACTGAAAGAAGCTGGTGGAAAAAACATTTTTCTTTGTTTGAGGTTCACTTTTCACATTTGATAGCACTTCGTGTATAGTCAGTTTCGGATCCTCTTTCGTGCACTAGCCCGATGGCATCACTCTTGCACTGCTCTGGGAGGAGCACATGGGCATGCTCTTCTCCAGATACTTCACTTGTGTTTATCAGTCCCATAGAAACAGAGCTCCTGCTATTTCTGAGTTTTGAGCCAGGAGGGTGTCTTCCTTATGATTCTTGCTTGAGAATGGTGGGCGTAAACAGGCCCAGGAGGCAACTGGAGCACAGGGACAGGAGGAATCCTGTTTTCCACCCAGCCTTGTGCACAGAGCTAAGGAGCAATTGTTCACTCCCAGAGACTCCCTGGCAGGTCTAGTGGAGAAGTTGTTCAGGAGTTGCTACTGTACACTTTGTTTCAGTTCTGCTGAAGAGGCAGGCTGGTGGAGGGATCAGAAGAAAGGGTAGGCCTGAGTATATTTGGTGGTGCTCTTAGTTATTGTCTCAGGGTCTGCAGGGACTTAGTAAGATAGCACTGCATATGTTCATGCTTGATTCATGTTCTTAAGGCTTTGCAGTTGTAAATGTTGTAACTTAGATTCTGGAGAACAGCTTTCTGGTAGCAGATTTTGTGCCCCCAAATCAGACTATGCAGGGACTTACCTGTAGTGTGTGCCATGATGCAAATAGAACTGTGAAGTCATTTTTTTTGGCAAGCTTGAGTTGAAAAGTATGGTCTTTCTCTAGATGAAACTGCTTTTAGTGTCATTTCATCCTTGAACAGATTACTCTAATTTATTAATTAGTTTACAAATGAGAATTCTTTAAAGCTACAAATTTCACTTGTGTATGAAGACCATAAAAGTGAAATATGCTTGGCTCTGGATGAACCCCCTGAAGGTTATTTGTTCTAGTATATACATTTCAAACAATCTGGGCTCATTCTTCACTCACCAGCTTAACTTTTAAGAAATTGTGGGTCAGACTTTCCCTCCATACCACCAGAGCTTGCTGAATTCTTATAGCTCCCATTGTCTTTAGTTGGAGATAGTGGTGTTTAGCACTTCTGCAAATCAGGCCCTGTGGCCATAATCAGATATATTTATTCAATATTTTTAATGTCAAGCTTGCAATACTGTACAGTAGTTCAGGGAGAATTCCATTTCTAAGCACTGTCTTCAGGAATTCTGGAGTACAATCTGTCCCTGGGCCGAAATTTATTTATTTATTTCAAAAGCAGTTTATTTCTAAATTTTGCTATCACTGAAACCAAGTTATTTGTTATGTGTTTTGTAAGAACAATTCTGAGAGGCATATTATGTGTCATAGTGGACAGAGCCCTGGTCTGGTACTCAGGAGACCTGGGTTCTATACCTGCCACTGGCATACTGTCACCCAGCAGGCCTCTCCCTGCCTCAGTTTCCTAATCTGTAAAATGGGGATGATGATACTGACCATCATTGAAAAGCACTTTTAGTCTACTGATAAAAAGCACTATATAAGAGCTAGCTATTATTGTCAAAATTACTTTTTTTTTGCATTAAAAATTTAAGCCTGTAAGCTGGAAGGGCTGACTAAACATCAACACTAGATATAATTACACACACACAGATTGCCTTGGAAGAATGTTAAGGTTTCAAAGTCAAGTGCATGAAGGTTAGGAAATGGCAGAATTAAGATTATCTTAATTCAGTCCCCTTGTGTATATGCATTATATGATCATACATACATTCTCTTCCACAGGACCACCCCCACATTCAGTTCACAGGGTGGATGGTGCTCAATGACTGACCAGTTATTCAATATTTTGTTTTATCATTGTTCAGTGTGTGGGCCCCATGCTTTCTTACCTGCACAGAATTCAAATTAAGAAACACAGTAAAAGAACTAAACAAAGAGCCACCTTGGCTTAACAACCATGTAAAAGAAGCAGTGAGAGATAAAAAGACTTCCTTTAAAAAGTGGAAGTCAAATCCTAGTGAGGCAAATAGAAAGGCGCATAAACACTGCCAAATTAAGTACAAGAATGTAATAAGAAAAGCCAAAGAGGAATTTGAAGAACGGCTAGCCAAAAACTCCAAAGGTAATAAAAGTTTTTTTAAGTACATCAGAAGCAGGAAGTCAGCTAAACAACCAGTGGGGCCCCTTGATGATCGAGATACAAAAGGAGCGCTTAAAGATGATAAAGTCATTGCGGAGAAACTAAATGGATTCTTTGCTTCAGTCTTCACGGCTGAGGATGTTAGGGAGATTCCCAAACCTGAGCCGGCTTTTGTAGGTGACCAATCTGAGGAACTGTCACAGATTGAAGTGTCACTAGAGGAGGTTTTGGAATTGATAAACTTAACAGTAACAAGTCACCGGGACCAGATGGCATTCACCCAAGAGTTCTGAAAGAACTCAAATGTGAAGTTGTGGAACTATTAACTAAGGTTTGTAACCTGTCCTTTAAATTGGCTTCGGTACCCAATGACTGGAAGTTAGCTAATGTAACACCAATATTTAAAAAGGGCTCTAGAGGTGATCCTGGCAATTACAGACCGATAAGTCTAATGTCGGTACTGGGCAAATTAGTCGAAACAATAGTTAAGAATAAAATTGTCACACATAGAAAAACATAAACTGTTGAGCAATAGTCAACATGGTTTCTGTAAAGGGAAATCGTGTCTTACTAATCTATTAGAGTTCTTTGAAGGGGGTCAACAAACATGTGGACAAGGGGGATCCAGTGGACATAGTGTACTTAGATTTCCAGAAAGCCTTTGACAAGGTCCCTCGCCAAAGGCTCTTACGTAAATTAAGCTGTCATGGGATAAAAGGGAAGGGCCTTTCATGGATTGAGAACTGGTTAAAAGACAGGGAACAAAGGGTAGGCATTAATGGTAAATTCTCAGAAGGGAGAGGGGTAACTAGCCGTGTTCCCCAAGGGTCAGTCCTCAGACCAATTGTATTCAACTTATTCATAAATGATCTGGAGAAAGGGGTAAACAGTGAGGTGGCGAAGTTTGCAGATGATACTAAACTGCTCAAGATAGTTAAGACCAAATCAGACTCTGATGAACTTCAAAAAGATCTCACAAAACTAAGTGATTGGGCAACAAAATGGCAAATGAAATTTAATGCGGATAAATGTAAAGCAATGGGAAAAATAACCCCAGCTATACATACAATATGATGGGGGCTAATTTAGCTACAAGAAGTCAGGAAAAAGATCTTGGAGCCATCGTGGATAGTTCTCTGAAGATGTCCACGCAGTGTGCAGAGGCAGTCAAAAAAGCAAACAGGATGTTAGGAATCATTAAAAAGGGGATAGAGAATAAGACTGAGAATATCTTATTGCCCTTATATAAATCCATGGTACGCCCACATCTCGAATACTACGTACAAATGTGGTCTCCTCATCTCAAAAAAGATACTGGCACTAGAAAAGGTTCAGAAAAAGGCAACTAAAATGACTAGGGGTTTGGAACAGGTCCCATATGAGGAGAGATTAGAGGCTAGGACTCTTCAGCTTGGAAAAGAGGAGACTAAGGGGAGATATGATAGAGGTATATAAAATCATGAGTGATGTTGAGAAAGTGGATAAGGGAAAGTTATTTACTTATTCCCATAATACAAGAACTAGGGGTCACCAAATGAAATTAATAGGCAGCAGGTTTAAAACAAATACAAGGAAGTTCTGCATGCAGTGTACAGTCAACTTGTGGAACTCCTTGCCTGAGGAGGTTGTGAAGGCTAGGACTATAACAGCATTTAAAAGAGAACTGGATAAAGTCATGGAGGTTAAGTCCATTAATGGCTATTAGCCAGGATGGGTAAGGAATGGTGTCCCTAGCCTCTGTTTGTCAGAGGATGGAGATGGATGGCAGGAGCGAGATCACTTGATCATTGCCTGTTAGGTCCACTCCCTCTGGGGCACCTGGCATTCACCACTGTCGGTAGACAGGATACTGGGCTAGATGGACCTTTGGTTTGACCTGGTACAGCTGTTCTTATGTTCTAAATCCTGGTGTAAATAATTATTTCCTCATAGGCTTTTCTGTGGCACTCATTAGGATAGTATCTAAGTGCTTCACAGACATTAATGAATTTATTTTCATAACACCCTAGTAAAGGGATATTATCCCCATTTGTAATGGGGTAAATAAACCCCACATTGTGACAGAAAGGGTTAGAGGACTATCCTGGGCCCAGCTAGCCTCACCCAGCCCCACCCCTCCAAGCCTACAGAGCATGTTCCAACTGGAGACAGGGTTGAAAAGGGAGCAACCCAGTTGAAAAGGAGGAAGTTGTGGAGGAGTGCAGACCTATCCTAAAGTCTTCTGCCAAAACGGAGTGGAGAAGCCTCCCTGATGGAACAGGACTGAATGTGGAGCCCAGCTGGGGCTGGCAGTTTGGTTTCCTTTTACTTTTTTCCTTGTCTAGGACCAGAAACAGAAGGAAGCAGTGGTAGGAAGCGACCCAGGGAAGGTAGCTCAGAGGGCCCCTCCCAGAGCCCAAACACAGCTGACCTTCCTAGGGTCATGGGTTGGAGCCTGGTGGAGTGGGTGGGCCTGGACTCCCCTACCACTACCCCACGACCAAATGGACGCTAACCGCTAGGCCCCCGCAAGAACCCCATTACACCATTTCATAGAGCAAGAACTGAGGCCCAGAGGCCTCAATGCACACAGGGACTTTGGTGCCTAAGTCCAACATTTAGGCATCACTGATATTCACAAAAACTACTGATGCCTAATCTTGGAGGTACGTTTTTGTCAGCAGGCATGTGCAAAACCACTGAAGTCCTGATGGTGCCAAGCTGCTTAACATGCTAGCTCAGGACTAAATCCCAATGGGATTCTCAAGATAGGTGTTCCCTTTCTTACAGGGCCAAATCCAGTTGGTGTGCTTAAAGCACTCCTAACCCACACAAAAAAGACTGCTGGGGTTGAGGTGTCCCTCCATCAATCTTCCATGATACCCAATAGCCCATTGGTTAGGGCACTCACCTGAGATGCAGGTGAGCTAGGCTTTAATTCCCCCTCTGCCTGGCTTGAACTCAGATCCCCCATCTCCCATGTGAGTTCCATAACCACAGGGCTATTGGCTATCATAAGTTGGGGTCTCTCTCCAGGTCTATCATGAGAAAGTGCTGACCTGACTTAGGTACCTAACCAGAGGAGAGGGTTCATGTCTGAGGGAGGCATCTCCTTCCAGCCTGTCAATTGTGTCCAGGTGTCTCTGTCCCTAAACCCTGCCCCTTCCTGTATGCTTCACTCCTGGCTAGCTTAAGTGGCTTCCTGCTCAGTATGTTGACTTCTTTGAGTCCTTTTCCTAGGCACCTAGCTTTTCCTATATAATGCATGGGGATCTTGTGTGCCTAAGGTGGGGCTTGGAAAACCCCTGGGAGGCATAGGAGTTGGTGTTACAATGTCCAAGTCTCCTTTGTGAATCTGTCCCAGAGAGATTAAGGTCAAAAGTGCCCACTAATTTTAGGTGCCCAATTTGAGATGCCTAGGACCTAATCTTTCAGATTATTTAGTATTATGTCACTTTATGTTCAAAGCACAGCTCCTTTTGACTTCATTTGCAGTTGTGAATACTCAGTACTTGTGCAAATCAGATTCCAGGGCCTCAAGTTGGGTACCAAGAAAATGAGAACACAATTAGTGGTCACTTTTGAGTTTTTGGTTTAAGTGGCTTGAGTGGCATCCCACAGGAGCTCTGTGGCAGAGTAGAGAGAGAAACAAATTCTCCAGGGCAGCATTTAACTGCTTTTAAACATGATTACCTTTTTCTTCTTGCAGTCCCCTGATTCATTCACTACACACCTAACTTCTGCAACAAATGAGGTAGGGGTCCTACAGGCAACACTCTTCTTCACTATACAACCCCGATTGAGCCCCAGAGCACAGTCCAAACTCTATTTTTTCTGTTTATCTGTTCCTCCTTGCCCCACAGGATTCTTGACCCAGTCTCCTTTCCCAGCCAATCTCATTCTTTGCTGTGCCCCCACATCAGCACCCAGTTTCATGCCCCCTTTCACCAGCACCCAGACTCCTTGTCCCAGTCCTTTACCTTATCCCAGTGGCAGTCCTGCCATTTCACGTCCACCTCTTCCCACCCCACCTCCCTGCAAGTCCAGCTCTTTGTCCCCTCTGTGTTCCAGTCAAGCATCCTTCTCCATGCTCCCTGGATGCCAGCAGGGGGAGCACTGAGCACAGGAGAGAGTCTCTCTGCTCTCTTGTGGTGCCCAGTGCCACAGCAGTCACCAGGAGCAATTACAGGGAAAGTCCCGCTCAGACCTCACAGCTGCAGGTTCGAGCATGCTCAGGGTAGACAGGATTTTTCAGAGAATTTAGCTGCTAACTTCTAACAAATCTCTGCTGACCAAGTGCAAACTGAGCCTTTTACAAAGGCTCATAACTTGGCCTAATTTGCTGTTCCTGTGGAAAAACTGCCTAAACGGTCCATCCTTAACACAAAGGCAAGCCCACTGTCAAATTTCAAGTCCCTGCTCCAAAGCATGAAGGTGTTAGCGCTTCTCAACTAAAAGGTTATAAGAATCTTTTTCACAGGGGCAAAACATATTTTTCTCTTATCTCATTCTTAGAAATGACTGAAACTCCTTTTCCTGAAACATTCCAAAACAATTCAGACTAGGGGAGATACTGAAAAATTTCAGCCAGCCACAATGGTTAAAGTTTGGCAAAGTTATAAGCAAAGAAAACCAGTTCTTATAATGAAAGCGTCAAGCAACTATAGGCAGAGATGGTGGCAGTGCCTATAATATTCAGTAAACAGCTCAATCCTGCAAACACGCATCTGAGTAACTATTCATGTCAGTAGTCATATGGAATCCAAAAGATAAATACATAGTTAATATAATACAGATTGAAGAAGCTAGTGTATTTTTTCTTTTTTAAATGAAGACTACATCAGTATATAAAATCCTGTTGCCTTAGTGGTCTTGCATGCCAGCTAATAAAATAGAAATTAAAAATGGACCATGTAATCTAGTTATTTCACAACTTTTAAGTAGATTTTCTTGATCATACCTCAAGAGCCATTTGAATTCTATTTGCACACACACTCCCTCCTCCTCTCCCCCCCCCTGCTTTTGAACCCAATTCTAAACATTTTTATAGCAACTAGCTAGGAAATACATTGTCTGAGAGCCTGGGACAACCATGATCTCTACGTGAGCAAAGTGAAAGTTGTGAATTATTGATCTGCAGACAAGTTTTTGCATGCACTTAAAAATCATAGGTATAGTGGTTATCCATGGATAACCCAGAGGTCTCTATTCTGGGAGGCAAGGCCACAGCCCTGAGTCTCAGCACGCTACAGACAGAAATTCCTCCCCAAATCTATGCATCTCTGAATCCATTTAGTCACTCATCAGAAATAACTATGGTTTTTGAGACAAGAGGCAAGATCATCGTCTACTGTAAGTCAGCATTGTTCTACAGGCTTCAGTGGAGATACACCAACTGACAATTTGGTACAAAACCTTTAATGTGGGGTTAAGAAACGGCTTGATTTTTTTTTCAGTTTGTGGGAGGTGTACTTCAGAAAATCAGGCCCTTGAATTTGTAATATTGATATGGCTGGTTCTAGATGAAGTAACAGTATCAGTATTACAAATTCAAGGGCCTGATTTTCTGAAATACACCTACATAAAGTAGATCTAGATGAATTAACAGAAGCAGATCCCCCTCCGCGCCTCTTCATACCCCTGGAGAAGGCACCATCAGTCTCCTCTGTGCATGAAGCTCACTCCCTTTAGGCTGTGGTGGCTTCCACCCTTCATCTGCAATCTTAATGAGCCCACTGCATGGAGGTGGAGTCAAAAGGCAGCTTTCAGAGCAGAAAGAAGAGGCAGGTGCTTTGGGCATTGGAGCTCTGGCACTAGAGTGAGAGCAGTAGATGGGAAAATGGTGACTGGGGCAACTACTTGCTGTGTGGATCCTGGGAAGAGTGAGATCACAAGGATGCTGCAGAGGAACACCGAAACATGCTGGGCCTTAGGATTGAATTTTCAAGTTTAAAAATGGTCAGGCCACAATTAACTCTTTACATTCTTGATACAATTAAATGTTAATCAGCAGTACTCACATCTTCTCTTGAGTATTTCAGTTCTCCCTGTGCTGTTGGCTTCTTTTATATTTTTCTTTATTCAGCTCATTCTTTCTTCCATGACACTGACTTCTTACATTCTACAGTGCTGCATATTCATTTTCCTTCACTTCCCATTTTCCCCCCTGCAAAAGGCCCTGCCCTGACTGTTATTTCACTTCTGTTTACTTTTCTTCTCAACAGTTAATTCCAACCGCCATGGAACCTTCCGATTCCAACATTCCATTCCTTTTCCTTCTTTTAAAGAGTCATCACCCAAACCATCTACCTATTGCTCAGACAGCAATAGAGAGGAGCAAAAAATCACTTTTTTTTTAATGTATCTTATTACGCATGGATCAGTCCAAGAGACCTGATGCAGAAAACAAAGTTGCACCCCCTCCCCTTCCCCCCACACACTTCTGCAACAGTTTCCTTGTAAATAGCACCAAAGAGGGTGGTGAAATGAGTTGATTCACCTACTCCTCTGCTAAATTCTCCCTTTAGCTCCACTTGGCCAGTCACAACCCACACTGCATTTTAGAAGGGGTGCACCTGGCTGGTTAGCTAACTGCATGCATTCCTTCAGTGCAATAGGAGATACAACTGTCATTCTGTGGTATTTACAAGGAAACTGAAGTAGAAAGTTAGATTTAATTTTAAGTGCAAGACCCTTGTGGGATGGACAGAGAATATACAGAATTAGTCAGATGAAATATTTTGGCTACAATGATCATCGCTACCATATTTTTCTCAAATCAGACTATGCATGCTCTCTGTCTGTACACCCTAGAAGGTGGTAGTATTACACAGCACCTAAAATTTGAAATATATAGTCCTGGGAGGGAGCTCAGAGACAGGCTGACATACTTGCTGGTAGTCTTCCAATGACACTTTAGAGGCCTTTGTGGATTGGAAAGTAAGCCTTAGTTCTTCTTATACCTCAACATTAACATGAAAGGATCCAGCAGGATCAATAGAGTTTCTGTACATTTTTAAATCTTGTGCATTCTGAGGTCTGTGCATATTTGACTTGAGTATAGAATCTAAAGCAGGGGTGGGCAAACTACGGCCCGCCAGCCGATTTAATCTGTCCCTCAAGCTCCTTCTGGGGAGTGGGGTCTGGGGCTTGCCCTGCTCCAGCTGAGGAGCAGGGTTGGGGGCTGCTTTGCGGGCGCGTGCCACAGCAGCGGCATGTCCCCCCCTCTGGTTGCTACCTTTAAGGGCAGCCAGGGGGCTTAGTGTGCCGCTCCTGCCCCAAGCACTGCCCCCGCAGCTCCCATTGGCCAGGAACTGTAGCCAATGGGAGCTGCAGGGGCAGTGCTTGTGGACGGGGCAGCATCCGCCTGGCCGTGCCTCCATGTAGGAGCCAGAGGAGGGACATGCTGCTGCTTCTAGGAGCTGCTTGAGGTAAGCGCCACCAGAAGCCTGCAGCCCTGAGCCCCTCATGAATCCCAACCCGCTGCCACAGCCCTGAGCCCCCTTGCATGCTCTGAACCCCTTGATCCCAACCCGGAGCACCCTCCTGTACCCCAAACCTCTGATCCCCAGAGCCTGCATCCCGAGCTGGAGCCCTCACCCACACCCCGCACCCAGCCTGGAGCCCCCTCCCACACCCTGAACTCCTCATTTCTGGCCCCATCCCAGTGCCCGTACCCCCCAGCCAGAACCCTCTCACACACACACCCCCGGGACCCAACCCCAATTTCATGAGCATTCATGGCCCACCATACCATTTCCATACCCAGATGTGGCCCTCAGGCCAAAAAGTTTGCCCACCCCTGATCTAAAGCCTGCTCATCCAGGTGTAGTATGCAGGGTTGGAAGAGATGGACAACAGGTCAGGTTGCAGGGTTGGCTTAAAGCAGTCAAAATTAATTAGTTTTATACTTTCCAATGTAGGACCTATCTTACCACAAAAAAATTATGTTCATTATTTGAAATGGAGTAGGGGATAGGGGAAGATGGAAATGAAAATGAAGGAGCAAAACTAAGTTATTGATCCTTGTTTTAAAAGTAAATATTACAGACTTCAGCTCCAAAGACAAAGTTGATGTCCTCCAGCCCAGCTATTGTGCTTTCCAAGAAACTGAAAAACACTGTAAAGAGGTAGGTTTTATAACTATATTTCCCTTTTGTAAGAACCTGAACTGGGAGCTCTGAAACAGCTCGTCATTCAGCACTGCAAGTAAAATCAAAAGAACCAGATGCTTCTGAATTGCTATCACTAAACTGGAAGGGAAGTAACAGTGGTTTGACGTCAAACACTGTCAGCAATGCCTCAGAAGCAGATAACTTCTTTTAAGATTTTTTATTTTACTTAAAATGCTGAGAAACTTACAAAGCAACTATCCTGCTGCAAATACCTCCTTAAACATATATCTGTTTTAATGCCTAAAAAGCACTCAAAATAGCTAGTGTGTATAATTCCTTAATTTATACCATGTCCTGCCCTCACACTTATCTGTTTTATTCACCTGTTGTTATTCTCACATGTTTAGGCCTTGAACTTGCAAACATTAAAAAATGCTCTTTAACTGTACACATGCGTAGCCTCACTGATGTAATGGGCTATTCATGCATAAAGTTAAGCATGTATATGTTTGAAGGATGAGGGCCTAAGAATGTAAGCACTTTGAATCAGGGACTATCTTCCTTATGTGTGTGTATAGTTCCCAGCAAAATAGGACTCTGGGGTGTCTAGTTGTTATCCCAGTATAAGTAACTAATGTTTCAGGACTCCAAGTTAAGTTATTTGACAAAATAAAGTGTAAGAGGAACCACAGCTGGGTTGTAGGGTGGTTGGAGGGACTCAAGAGAAAAACAGCATTTTAAAACCCCTTCTCATATACTTAGCTGCACTATCAAGTGGCAGTGTTTGGCCCTTTGACTATATTCCTACATTCTGCTACACCTACATATGGAACTCTTTAACATTGACAGTATAGTATTTGTAATTGAAAGAGACTATTGGTCTATATTCTGTGCCTAAAAGGCAGTCCAGCTTCAAAAGGAATAATAGCAGTAATAGTCTGAGGAAGAAACAATTTAATGTATACTTTTGAAAGGCTGATGAATAGGTAAAAGTTGTCTGGCTCTGTGGATGAGGGAAAAGCAGTGGACATGTTATTCCTTGACTTTAGCAAAGCTTTTGATACGAACTCCCACAGTATTCTTGCCAGCAAGTTAAAGAAGTACGGGCTGGATGAATGGACTATAAGGTGGATAGAAAGCTGGCTAGATCATCGGGCTCAACGGGTTGTGAACAATGGATACATGTCTAGTTAGCAGCCGGTATCAAGCGGAGTGCCCCAAGGGTTGGTCTTGGGGCCAGTTTTGTTCAATATCTTCACTAATGATCTGGAGGATGGCATGGATTGCACCCTCAGCAAGTTTGCAGGTGACACTAAACTGGGAGGAGTGGTAGATATGCTGGAGGGTAGGGATAGGATACAGAGGGACCTAGACAAATGAGAGGATTGTGCCAAAAGAAATCTGATGAGGTTCAACAAGGACAAGTGCAGAGTCCTGCACTTAGGACAGAAGAATCCCATGCACTGCTACAGACTAGGGACTGAGTGGCTAGGCAGCAGTTCTGCAGAAAAGGACCTAGAGGTTACAGTGGACGAGAAGCTGGATATGAGTCAACAGTGTGCCCTTGTTGCCAAGAGGGCTAACGGCATTTTGGGCTGTATAAGTAGGAGCATTGCCAGCAGATCAAGGGACGTGATCATTCTCTATTCAGCATTGGTGAGGCCCATCTGGAGTACTGTGTCCAGTTTTGGACCCCACGCTACAAGAAGGATGTGGAAAAATTGGAAAGAGTCCAGCGGAGGGCAACAAAAATTATTAGAGGGCCGAGGCACATGACTTATGAGGAGAGGCTGAGGGAACTGAGATTATTTAGTCTGCAGAAGAGAAGAATGAGGGGGGATTTGATAGCTGCTTTCAACTACTTGAAAGCGGGTTCCAGAGAGGATGGATCTAGACTGTTCTCAGTGGTACCAGATGACAGAACAAGGAGTAATGGTCTCAAGTTGCAAGTTATCCTGAAAGTTAAGTGCTTTCCACTGAGGAAGTGAGAGATCTGAGAGGATCAATTGGATGGATGTTTACCTACTCATGGATTTTTAAGGGTACGTCTACGCTGGCAGAGTTACATCGCCGCTCAGAGAGTGCTGAAGGGAAACCGCTGTTGTGTGTTCACACTTAGCTGCCTGCGCAGTAGTGTGTTCACACTTGCAGCACTTGCATCGGTATTCGGAGCAGTGCACTCTGGGCAGCTATCCCACAGAGCACCTCTTCCTCTTCTGCCACTCAGAGTTGTGGGAAGGTGGAGGGGGTCACGGGGCATCCTGGGTCCTGTCACAGTGCCCCGTGATGCATTGCTTTGCATCCCAGCAATCCCTGTGCTTCCATTCGCATTTGGCACCATCTTTCAATGGTTTGTGTACTGCGCGCTCTGCCTCTTCCATCTGCAGGAATGGATCCTGCACTATTGACCAATATGCTACTCGCTCTCATGAACATGTCACGAGTGGCAGTGGAGTTATTCCTTAAACTACAAAGGCAAGCGGAGTTCTACGTTGATCTCGCCACATGTAGTAGCTACAACACGAGATTGCTTGTGGCATTCACAGAGGTGCTGACCACAGTGGAATGCTGTTTTTGGGCTCGGAAAACAAGCACTGTGTGGTGGGATCAGAGAACTTTCGGAGGAGGAAAGCCACATTCGTGGAACTGTGTGATGAGCTCACTCCACCCCTGCAGTGCAAGGACACAAGAATGAGAGCTACCCTGTCATTGGAGAAGCGTGTGGTGATTGCACTGTGGAAGCTGGCTACTCCAGACTGCTGCCGATTGGTCACTAACCAGTTTGGAGTGGGAAAGCTGACTGCTGGACTTGTGTTGACGGAAGTTTTCAGGGCCATTAATCACATCCTGATCCGAAAGACCATGATTCTGGGAAACATGGATGACATTGTGGATGGCTTTGCACAAATGGGCTTCTCTAACTGTGGAGGGGCAATAGATGGCCTGGTGCCAGAATTGGAATATGCATGCCACCTAGTACATTAATCTAAAGGGGTATTTCTCTATGGTTCTCCAGGCGCTTGTGGATCACCATGGGCATTTCAAGGACATTAATGCAGGCTGGTCAGGAAAGCTGCATGACGCACGCATCTTTCGGAACACTGGCCTGTTCCGGAAACTGCATGCAGGGACTTTCTTCCCAGACCAGAAGATCACCATAGGGGAGGTCGAAATCCTCATTGTGATCCTGGGAGACCCTGCCTACCCCTTAATGCCGTGGCTTATGAAGCCATACACGGGGCAACTTGACAGCAGCAAAGAGCAGTTCAACAACAGGCTGAGCAAGTGCAGAATGACTGTTGAGTGTGCTTTTGACCATTTATAGGCCCATTGGCGCTGCCTATATGGGAGGTTGGACCTGGCCGATGACAATATTCCTATGCTTATAGCCTCATGCTATATGCTCCATAATAATTGTGAAGGGAAGGGTGAAAGCTTCACTCAGGGCTGGACTACTGAGGCTCAGCACCTGGAGGCTGAATTTGAACAGCCAGAGACCAGGGCTATTAGAGGGGCGCAGCGTGGGGCCAGAAGGATCAGGGATGCCTTGAGGCAGCAATTTGAAGCTGAAAGCCACTAATATTTGTTGCTATGCTTGGGAGTGCAGTGCTTGTAATGCTAGGAGGTGATTGTGATTGGTGCAGACAATGCACTGTGAAGATTTAAGAAAATTGCCTGTTGCTTTGCAGGGCTCTGTTTGCTTTCAATTAATGGAATAAAGATTGCTTTCAAACCAAAACAATTATTTTATTAAAAAACAACAACTGGAGGAGAGAGACAAACAAACACATCAGCACTGTGGGGGATGGGGAAAGGGAGGGTCCTAGGAGAAGGTGGGGTCCCTGGACAGTTAAAGATTTGTGTATGTCCAGGTATCATATGCAACTTTGTCCTCTGGAGTACAGTGCAGAGGGTACTGTACTTCAGCAGGGCTAAACTGCAGAGAGAGGGATGTTGAGTGCAGTGGGTACTGGGAGTCCGCAGGGCTGGACTGTGATGGTGTGACAGATTTATGTTACCAATCTGCCTGAGGCATCAGGTGATCAGGCTCAGGCTGCAGAATCATTAGGGGAGGAGATGATGGAGAACACCAAGTGACTGAGTTTTAAAGCTTTATTAATAAAATAACAAAATAACAGCGCTGAGTGAGGGGGCTCCCAGCATCACTCAAAGGAAGAAAGAAAGCGTTAGTGCCCCAAGCTCTAACCCACTTTCATACTCACACACGCACTACCAGGGGATGGCCAAGCCTGGGTGTAACGTACGAAGAAGGGGGAAGAGGTGGACGGGAGTTCTCTCCTGTGCACAGGTCGTCCAGGGTCCGCTGTTGATCTCCGATTTGCTTCAGCTTTCAGGAGGGTTTTAAGTCCTTGGCTCTTTTTGGGGTGTTTCGTTCAGGGACCTCTATCGCCTGTGCTCTTTGTACAAGTCCAAACTGGCTTTCTGCTGCGTCCTGAGCTTTCCCAAAACACACTAGCCTCAGGGATGCAAGACACTGTTTTCCCCCTTGCTGGCATTCACCTTCTCGCTAGTTTTGCAATCTCCTGCCCAGCTGACCCCCCACAGAAGCAGAGCGGTGGCAGCACACTCAGGGGCAGAGGTGGAACGGAGGTTAGCTGGGGCAGGGTGGGGAGCGGCCGGTGGGTGCTCTGCACCCACCAATTTTTCCCTGTGGGTGCTCCAGCCTTGGAGCACCCATGGAGTCAGTGCCTGTGGTCCTGCCACTCCTTCAATTCTTGTTTTATGGCCGCAGAGTGCATCATGACATCACGCAGAAAGTCCTCTTTAGTGCTTCGTGGCCGCTTTCTAATTCTGCTCAGCTGTTCAGCCGACGATAACAAAGAGGGGGGCTGGGCTCCATGGTCATATCTGTGAAGCCAAAATACAACATTTTACAGAAGCAGTATTGTTTCCAACACAGAGACCACTGATTCAGTGATTTAAAACACAGCCACTGTTCACATACCTATCACTAACTGACTGACCCCTGGCAAGCATACATGAGCCACAAGACACCCAAAATGGAGAATAACCAGAGGGGCAGGGGAAATCAGTGTTCCAGAATGATACTGTACACTGGGCACATGGCTCTTGGGGAGAGACAGCACTGTAGTGGGAGACTTATAATCATTATTGTCTCCCACATTTTCCACAGGCTGTGTTAATTATGGAAGATATCTCGGTGCTGAGGGTGAGCAGGGAATCAAGGGAGGGTCTTCTCCAAGACTGCAGCTTTCACCCTGGCCCTTATGCAGCTTGCCTATGTGCAGCAATGGTTCTCCCCCACCCCCAGTGACGGCACAATGGCGTGGGAAAGTTATCCTTAATGGGGCAAGAAACAAAGCAGCTCTGCCAAAGAACCTGCAGCAGATTGCCCAGTATCTCCATGAGAGTTTTGAGGAAATCTCTGAGGCAGATTCCTGTGAAGTGAGGGGGTCAATCCGCTGTTCCGCTGCTTAGACTAGGCATGCAGTGGTATGCGCATGCGCATCAGTCAGACACAAGCCTGCTTTCTGCAACCCTCCTGCCCCCAACAACTCGCTTCAGCGATTTCCAAAAGCCACTTACCAGGGGCCTCCTTTCCTGTTTGCACTTCGCCAAGTTCCAACAGCTGTGACTGGCTAGTTTCCTCTGGGGTAGAGAAGAGCTCCTGGCTGCATACATCTCTGATCTCCAAGTCGTCCTCTGCCTCTGGGTCCCCTTCTCCATCCTCATCCAAGATTTTCTCCTCCTAGTTCGGTCTACTCTTGACTGGCACATGAGCCACAGAAGTATCCACAGTGGCCTTTGCAGTGGAGGTGGGGTCGCCACAGAGTATCGTGTCCAGGTTTTTGTAGAACCGGAAGCTTGTGGGCGCAGCACCGGAGCAGCAGTTTGCCTCCTGCACCTTGCAGTAGGTGTTCTGTAGCTCCTTCACTTTGACCCTGCACTGCAGTGTGTCCCAGGCATGGCCCCTTTCTGTCATGAATCATGAAATCTGTAGGTATAATTTCTACGGCTGAAGCGCAGCTGGGACTGGACAGCCTCCTCTCCCCAAATGCTGATGAGGTCCAGCAGCTCAGTATTGCTCTAAGTGGGGGATCGCCTGGTGCGTGGAGCAGGCATGGTTGCCTGGAAAGATGCACTGAGACCACTGCATACGTCACTGAACAAACAGGAAGGGGACTTTCAAAATTCCCAAGGAATTTAAGGGGTGGGGAATTTAAGGCGTTGGTCACCTGAGGGCAGGACAGTAGAGTTCAAACTGATGAACAGAGAGGTGAGAACAGGCATTGTGGGACACCTCCCGGAGACCAATTGCAGCACTGTAATCGACCAGGGTGTCTACACTGGCACTGTGGCGCTGTAACCCCCGCACAGAAAGCTGTATGCCTCTCATCGGGGTGTTTTTTTACAGCGCTGCTACTGCGCGGTTTTTGCACACTAAGTAGCTTGGCAGTGTGTACACCTCGGGAGTTACACTGCAGAAAGCTGCTTTACTGTGTAGAAATTTGCCAGTGTAGACAAGACCTAGAAGTAAAGGGAAAGTGGCAGATGGGTTGGGATGGTCAAATCATGTGAGAATAAGACCTGTATGGGTGCTGGTTAATGAAATCATCTGTGGAATTGAATGAAGAGTAGTACTGATCTGCTGGAGACTTGCTTAGGAGTTACGGTATACTTTTAATGCTGTATTCTGCTTTCACTAACATCCTGCTTAACTTCAGTCTTTGTGTTTATGAAACAACTTAATGAGAATGCTGTTGTTGGAATCACTCTTTTGAGTAATTTAACATCCATAAAGGATTGTGTGTGCAATTAAGCATTTCAAGGATAATTTCTTAAAATGAAAAGGCTGGCTTAAAATAATATCTTCTCTTGCAAGAAGGTGTGTAAATTCTAAGTGTAAAGTCTGGGACAGATGCCCATTATCCCCATCTGACTATGATCAAGTTCTGTATATATAAAAAGATAGTAGCTGTAAAGAGTAAATATTTTTATAAAAATAAAGTGTATATCTGCTATATGTCCCGCTATGAGGCTAATACACATGGTACATTTTTAATGTTTACTTTAAAGGAATACAGGGCTCGATTTTTCCACTGCCCTTCAGATTGTGTACTTATTTACTAGTAACCACAATAGTCTCCCCGAGGGGAGGTGCACTGTTCCTGGAGGTACTGCAATACCAGGTCAATGCGTGAAGTGGATGGAGCAAGCTCCTATTCCATCTTCCTTTTCTAAAAAATCCTTTAATATATAATCCTGTGCAAAATAAGCTACCTTTCTGATTTGGTAGCACCTTGCACAGGTGTAAGTGATTATATAAGGTGTACAGCAATGAAGAACTCAGGGCCATGATCTTGAAGGAAATTATTAAGCAAATCTTAACTTCTGTAAACTTCTGCAAAGTGTTATTTGTATTTCTTTAAGTCTAGCATTTCATCTTTAGTTTAAGAAATAATAACTTCCATTTATGTGGCAAAGTAGTTAAAGCAAGAGCCCTCTGCTCCTTCCCTAATTACTGTAATAGCAATTAACTGACAAACACATATTGGTTCATACTCCATTAAAAACACAAGGTAGAGAAGGTTTTCCAAGTGGGAAACAAACAAGTCATGGGAAGGATGACACTGCTCTTTAGTTTTCTTTTAAAAGAGTTTCCATTGATCTAAAATGTATAAATTTGTAGTGCACTTAATAATACAATAAGTACCACTCAACCATTTTTAGAACATATAGTCAGGAAATCAGTCTTTTTCACCCTTTGTTCAAGAAAACATTCTCTATTTATAAGAACTTTGAAAATGATAGTCACCAAGATGATACTTAAGAAGTTGTATAAAGTTTGTGATATAACTTAAAAACAAACCAACAAGGAACCTTTGCAATGTTTCAGTCCCTGAAAATATCCTTGCAGTACCTTGGCTATATCAAAATACTACTTATGGCCATGGAGAATGCTATGAAAGGTGCCAACTATTATTTATATGCAAAAAGTATAGACTAGTTACAGAAATAACACCAGGTTAGTATATAAAACTGAATGTTAATGGACTGCTGCAGTTAATTAGCTCAGTGATTTGCGCATTGGCCTACTAAACTCAGGGTGGTTGTGAGTTC
The DNA here is from genome assembly GCF_020497125.1 of Mauremys mutica. Classification (NCBI taxonomy): domain Eukaryota; kingdom Metazoa; phylum Chordata; order Testudines; family Geoemydidae; genus Mauremys; species Mauremys mutica. The sequence continues at coordinate 57,786,522 of NC_059072.1, read as the reverse complement.
AATCCTTGAAGGGATCTGGGGCAAAAATCTGTCTGGGGATTGGTCCTGCTTTGAGCAGCAGGTTGGACTAGATGACCTCCTGAAGTCCCTTCCAACCATGATATTCTATGAATTCACAATTAGAGCAGTTAAGAATCAGGCATAATTTAAGAGTGCAATAAGATAGTCTAAATGGATGCTATACATTAAAATTTGTATTTATGGACTTAAAGGTTATTTTGTAGTTAAGATATTTTGCTCCCTCCATGCACCTTGTATCAAGCTCACTGAATTTGTGGTCTCATGGAAGAGGTAAAAGCAGTTGACAGGACTGGAGCCTGTAGAAATGGCTACCTTTACTGAATTGGGACAGCTCCATCCTTTAGAAATTGCTGCTCATCAACTTGAAATTGGGCTGAAGGACTCAGCAAATACTGTCTAGCACCATCAATTCCTGTGAGTGAGAGACTTCTTCATGGAACATTATTTTCATGGGCTACAAAACAAAATCTTTTTGGCTCTGAGGTGCTGAATGGAAGTTTGCACAGGGGTAGGAATCAGGAGTTTATTTTAATCTCAGATCTGCCATAGACTTTTGTGTAACTTGTGCCTTGATTTCCCCATCTGCAAAACGGTGATATTTTCCCATACCTCAGCAATATTTTGAGACTTATTTCAGTTATATCTATAAAGTGCATTGAGATCAGATGGAAGAAACTAAGCTAGAGAAAAATTTTCATATTATTTCTCTATGTGAAACAACCTGAAGGCCCTGACATCTTTGAGGTAATTTTTGGAAGCCTCTCCACCCTTTGGCCTTTTCTTTACTAGAGAGAAACTGACTGTTTGATGAGCCATTCTACCAGAATGCTTTTTAAGCAGCTCATGTGCACATGCAAAAGCATTTTAATCCAACTAATTAATATATTCCAGGAACATTTGACTGAAACTTGTTTTCAGCAGGTCTAAGGACCATTTTATTTTCAGCTGTTTTACTACTAGTGTGGATACAAATTAGCCAAACAATTCATCTAATCATTTTGCTGTTGTCCCACAGAGTGCTGGTGGCTACTTGAAACTCCCAAAATGCACTGCTTCTAGGAGCTGGTCCAGGAATTACAGGCTAAATACTCTGACACAGACTATTTTAACGGATTGGTTTACATTATACATATCACTTTCTGTTTGGAGCTAGGTGCTGCTGACTAACATGAAGAGGAAGGAGAGCCTCCTCCTGCAGCTCTGGTTCCTGTGTCCCCTACACACCACTACTCTTCCCTTCTGGAGAGAGGTTTAAAGAGCTGTGTCAGATCTTCCAATAGATTTTTAGATAGGGGAGGGGCAAGAAAGGAGAGGCTCTGCTGGACTGCTCATAATTTCATAGGATGCGTAGGGAAGGATGGAGCAGAGCTGGGCTCTCTCTGCTAATCTGTTTACTCCCTACTTGTTCTGTGAAAAGTGTGTCAGACCAACAGAGCCACTTCCTTATCACCCATCCCCTTGTAAAATGGATGGTTTGTTTCCTTTGTAGCTCCTTACCTTACCTCAAAGGCTGCATGGAGGGGAGGGGGAAGAGAAGAGCAAAGGGCCCAGAACTGCAGCTGGGAGTTCCTGGGCTTTCACTCCTCAGTCCTAGGTAAGTAGGGCCTGGAAGGCATTAACATTAGCAGGGGGAACAGGTGGCATGTGTGTTTTTTGGGGAGCATGGAAAGATAATGCATTAATTGAAGGCGGCTGGCATGAATTGGGCAGGGGGAGAACATGACAATAGCATAAACTTTATGGAAGGGCTGCTTTAATGGTGGGTTTCATTAATTGTCTTTGGGGCTGCCTGAGCTGCTCCTCTCTCTCCTTATATCTCTCAGCAATGTGGGCAGGACAGGGGTGCTTCCAACCCACCCATCTAATCTCCAAATGACTGAAATGTGTGATATCTGTGTCATCTTCTTCAAGTAGTGTCCCTGTGGGCGCTCCACCATAGGTGTGTCTGCGTTCCTGCACTGCTGGAGAACTTTAGTAGCAGCGTCCATTCAGCCTGCACATGCACTGCCTGCCTCCCTCCAGTGCTCTGCCACAAGGCTAACCAGTGCTGCGTGGGCAAACCCTCTTCAGTTCCTTCTCAACCATCCCTGGCTAAAGACAGAGCTTTAGCTGTCCATTAGCAGATTGTTAATCTCTTCAGAATTGTTAATTTTAGCTAGCTTTTGGAGCTTCCCTTTCTTTCCTTTACTCCCGTTATCTTTTATTTTGATGTTAATTTAAAAAAACACAAAACTTTAATTTGAACTTTGTTCTTTTCTTCAACCCCCTGTCTGGGGATCCCACTGGACAGGATATGCCCGGCTCCCAGTGCTTCAAGAAATGTCTCAGTTGCAAGGAATCTATCCCAGTGACTGACGAACACACTCAGTGCGTCCCCTGCCTGGGAGAGAAACACATCCCACAGAAGTGTGGTTTTTGCCAGCAACTGAAGCCCAGTTCAGAAAGGATAGAGAACTGAGATTCAAATTCCTCTTACTAGAGGCACCCTTCAACTATCCGAGCTGTACCAAGACCCCAGACAGTGAGAAACCTCACTGCAACTCTACCTTTAAGGGAAGTGAGCCTAAGAAGACATCTACGAGCCACTCATACAAGGCCTCTAAGAAAATTGCTGTGAGTTCCCACAGTGAGTCCCGATCAAGCTGAAAGGAGTCATCGGTACTTACTGGGCATGAGAGACATAGAGAATCCTCCCCAGGAAAGGCTCCTGTGGCACGGACATTGACATCGTTACTGCCTGCGGCACACCAGGTACTGACAGACCATACCCTCAGGTCGGTATCACTGACTCCTTAGGAACAGACATCTCATGACTGACGATCACTTCCGGTACCAACACCTTGGGCACTGCTGGACCTCCGGTACGCAACAGACCTTTTGGTGTCTGATAACACCGGATTCACCTCTGCTCAGTGCCAGGGCCCCCGTACTGAGTTCATCTAGTGTTCCTGACTCATACTGTGCACCACCTTCTTCATCCATTGAGTCAGATAGTGAGCAAGAGGACGTGGTTTCCTGCTGTTTTTCTCACCCTCCATATGGTGCCCAGTTCCACTATGGACCACAACCATACCATCCATCTGATCCTCAGCCTCCCGGTATGGGCAGCCATGGTACCAATCATCGGGCTCCTTCTCTTCCCACCTTCTGAATGGTCCTACTGCAGGGGTCTCAAACTCCTGGCCTGTGGGCCCTCTGTGGCCCATGAGCCTCCCCAATGTGGCCCATGGGGCTCCAGCAGTTTTGGGGGTGGGTTTCTCCCTTGGCCCCACCTGCCGCCCCCAGGCTCTCCCCCCTCAGGGGCCCCAGTCCCCGGCAGCACAGCAGAGCTGAGCAGCATCTGCCTGCTCACTCCAGTGGCTGCCGGCCCCTCCCTGCAGCCCAGGGGTGGGGCAGGGCTGTGCCTCCATGTGTTGCCCCCGCCCCGAGCGCCCCTGCGGCCAATGGGACGCGTGGAGGTGGTGCCTGGGGGCAGAAGGGTGTGGAGGCCCCCCAGCCCGCCCCACCTTGGAGCCCAAGGTAAGCGTTGCACCCCCTAACCCCCTCCCAGAGCCTGCACCCCCACACCCTCTCCACACACACACACCCTTCCGCCCCCAAATTCCCTCCCAGAACCTGCACCCCCTCCCCACACACCCCCAGCCCCCAAATTCCATCCCAGAGTCTGCACCTATGACCCCTCCCCCACCCAAACTCCCTCCCAGAGCCCAACCTCTCACCCCTTCTGCACCCAAACTCCCTCCCAGAGCCTGCACCCCAGTCCCCTACCCCAGACCTCCTCCCCCACCCAAACTCCATCCCAGAGCCTTAGGCAGGTGGGGGATGGAGTTTTTTTGGGGGGCGGAATTTTTGGGGGGCGGGTTCTGGGCAGCATGAGTGACATTGGCCCGCTAGGAAGATTTGAGGACTGGCACTGGCCCTAAGGTAAATTGAGTTTGAGACCCCTGCCTTACTGGAATCCTTGGCAGGTTCATAGACAGCATGCCTCCCATAACTCCAGCGTGGCCTACCAGCAACCAAGGAGACATTCTCCAGCTGCTGCATTGAGGGCATCTGAACCCCCCTGAACAGACGAGAGGAACAAGAGACTGAAGTCGAGGAGAAAGCTAACCCTCAGGCTAATTTCTCATCATCACCAGACAAGAGGGTTATGCCCCCTTCTCCATTATTGGCAGATGATTTTAAACTATTTCAGGAGCTTGCCCAGAGGGTGGCAGAGGCACTGCAGATATCACTACAGGAGGTGACCAAGTCACACCACAAACTAGTGGGCATTTTACATTCTTCTCCCTCATCCAGAGTAGCCCTCCGTATTAACAAGGCACTCTTGGACTCTGCCAAACTCATATGGCAGACCCCTGCATCGGTCCCACCAACATGTAAGTGGGCCGACAACAAGTATTCTGTGCCAGCAAAAGACACAGAATTTCTCTTCTCTCACCAGCCTCCCAATTCAATCATAGTGGACGTGGTGAACTGAAGAGGCCACCAGCACCGTTTCAAACCTCCCCACCCCCGCGCCCCGCCACGACCGGGATTGGAAGCACCTAGATCTTTTTGGGAGGAAAGACATCACTCCAGTCTGCATTCCACGCAGCTCATGTGGCAACCTGCTCCATCTCTACTGCCGTCATGATGAGACGAGCCTCTTAGCTGCACCTATCCCGCTTCCCTAAAGAGTTTCAAACAACTGTGGAGGACCTCCCCTTTGAAGGGACAAAACACCAAAAAGACCATTGCTTCCCTTCACACTTAAAAAAAACTTCAGGGCTACTCTTTGATCACTCAGGATTTACACACCTGGGTACAAGGAAAGTGTAAACCAGGAGTAGGCAACCTATGGCACGCGTGCTGAAGGCGGCATGCGAGCTGATTTTCAATGGTACTCTCACTGCCTGGGTCCCAGCCACCGGTCCGGGGGGCTCTGCATTTTAATTTAATTTTAAATGAAGCGTCTTAAATATTTTAAAAACCTTATTTACTTTATATACAACAATAGTTTAGTTATACATTATAGACTTATAGAAAGAGACCTTCTAAAAACATTAAAATGTATTAGTGGCATGCAAAACCTTAAATTAGAGTGAATAAATGAAGACTTGGCACACCACTTCTGAAAGGGTGCCAACCCCTGGTGTAAACCTTTTTAAAAAATCAAGTCATTCAGTGTCAGTAAACTCAGGAGGAAGTTGATGAAGAATTGTAAAAAGCAAGAAGTCTGTGTGTATTTTAAAAAATACCATATTGATCATTCATATTTCTCTAGTGGAGATCAGGCACCTGCTCCAAGTGCTTTTAGATGTACATTTGCTTATTTTGAATAGGCACAATGATTTAGAGAGACAAGGTAAGTAAGGTAATTTCTTTATTGCACCAACTTCTGTTGGTGGACAATATAAGCTTTCGAGCTCTTCTTCAAGTTCTTCTTCAGAGCTTTGTGTAGCTTGAAAGTGTGTACCTTCCACCAACAAAAGTTGGTACAATAAAATTATTACCTCTCCTACCTTTTGTCTTATATATCATGGGACAAATATGGCTACAACAACAGTGCAAACAACCATGGATTTTTAAGCAGTTTCATAGCAATGAGATGTTTCATAATACCCATTAACTTAGATTATAAGTGAGAATCAGTTTACTGTATCCACTGTGGCTTGTGGGCGAACATTTTTTCTACTTTTTTCCCTATTCAGAAGAGGGATTTTTACTAGATTTTATTTTGTAAAACGTTCATATGAGTTTTTACTTTCTGATAACAAACTTGTTATACCCCAGAACTTCAGGAGAATGGGCATTTGAGGGATTTATGCTTCACAGAATTTTAATAGTTATGGTGTATCCTAGATGCTAATCAAAACCTAAAGGCTTTTTAACTCTGAAAAAGTACCTTGGCAGCAATTAAACTGACATTCTTGACTAGTAAAGATTTTAAGCTACTATTACTACATTTGTTGGGGGGGAAATTCTTGGAATTTAAGAAGCAATTGTGGTATTCCTTTTTTAATGTGTATTTTTTACTTCCAAGGTACATCTTAACATCACTTTTGTAGTAACAAAGAGATAATTCTACATACAAACTAGGGATAATACAGTACTAAAGGCAGAGTACCAGGGTGATGGTCACGGTATAAAACCCAAGATTATATAGAAATCAATCACTCAAGGAAATGCAGAGTTAAACTTTAAAAATCAATCTTAACTTTCCCACTTAGCATCTCAAATTTTGCAAAATAATATAATACATAATGGATTTTTATACAGCCTTTATATACCATAAGTTACAATATATGCAGTCTTCAAACTTGGTTTGATATTTTTTCCATCTCTTAATGAGTCCTACCAAACAAGCCAAATTTTAAAGAAAATTTAATTAATGGCTTTAAAAGTTCTATGCATGTTAAAGTTTCCAAATTTTGAGCTAGTCCTGAATTCGAGTTGATTTTAACTTTTAGATCACTTGATAAAGATAAGTGAACGTTCTAAACCATTCTGTATGTGTATTTCTAATGTACCTGTCACCATAGGCGGCAGGTTTGTATAATTTTTGGTGGGGCCCAAAATGGTGGTGCCCCCCTGCTCCTGCCCTGTAAGCCGATATAAAATGAAGCTACAATGCGTCAGTGCCACAAGATTCCACTTTTAATTGACCCTTGTAAAGTCAGAAGCAGCACTTGCCTACTTCAATATACATTTTTACCATCACTGTATAAAAATGATTCCCAATTGTCGATGCAATCTGATTAATGTAAGAGCACATTACAATTAAATATTTCAATTCTCAGTCATTTTAAGACTTTGCCACACACTAGTTTGTCTGTACACCAGTTTCAGACAATCCTTTATAGCAATTTTACTCCAGGTCCTATGTGAAACCAATCAATCACTTCCTCCTCTCACCCACATCGTTTTGTTTTAAGCTGTAATCAAAAGTGGCTTCATCTGCTTTAAAAGTCACAGAGCAGCAGCCACAAGTCTGCAGGTCTTAGGGATATTGTCCTGGTCAACTCAGTCAAAATTAATTACAACCTAGATGGGATTATGGTGAGGGGGCACGGCACGGCCCCCTCCACTCCCTTCCCCCTCCTGAGGTGCTACAGCACCAGCAGCTTGCACTGCTGTTATGCTGTAGCCCTTAGGCGGCAGCAGCAGCAGCAAGGGAGAGAGACGCGCGCTGCACGCTCTTTACGTTCAGGCAGGGAAGCTCCGGGCAAGGCCGGCTCTAGGTTTTTTGCTGCCTCAAGCAAAAAAAAATTTGGTTGCCCCCCTTCCCAGCCCTGGGCTCCCCCCGTACCCTCCTGCTGCCCCAATCCTGGGCTCTCCCCCCACCCACCCACACCCCCTGCCACCCCAGCGCTGGGCTTCCCCCTTTCCTCCCCACCAGTGCCCTCCCTCCACCCTGCTGCTGCCCCAGCCCTGGGCTCCCCCCCACCAGTGCCCCCCCACACCTCCTGCTGCCCCAGCCCTGGGTCACTGGTAACTCGCTCCCAGGGCGGGTCATTCTGCCGGAATTTTGGATGTGCACAAAACACAGACAGGATTGGTTCCCATATGATTACAGAGCTGCAGTAAAGTGGAACAATTTTCAGCTTGTGTGATTGGAGGATATCTGGATGCATATTATAAGACTGTCCTCCATAAATGAGGAAAAGTTGAGGTGCCTTTATTATTCTTTTGTTCCACTCTTTCTTTCTATGGGGAATTTGCCAATGCAATATCACTGTCTTCCTTTCAAACAAACAAAAAGGCAATGTCTGTTGAAAATAGCAATTCCAGTCCTAATAAGCATTTCTTGCTCAATTTTATCCTACTTTTTCTACAGCAAGTTACAGTGGATCAGTATATTTGATTTGGGAGAAATGAAGTAAAAGCTGCCCAAACCGAGCTTGAGCACTCCTGAATTTTGAGGTGTTCAAATCTGGAAGGCAGGTGCTGGGGGTGGGAGAGGGCTGTGGGCTCCATGGGGGAGCATGGCAGCAACTGTCTGGAGCTGCAGGGAGCCAGACACGCTGGTCTGAGTGGCACAGTAAGCGGTTTGGGGGTTGGAGAAGGGGTAGGGGGTTCCGGGGGGCAGTCAAGGGACAAGGAGCAGGGGGGGTTATGGGGCAGAGGTTCAGAGGGGCAGTCAGGGGACAGGCAGCAATTGGATAGGCATGGGAGTCCAGGGGGTTTATCAGGGGATAGGTAGGGGGTGGGGTCCTGGGGGGAAGTTGGGTGGGGTCTCAGGAGGGGGCAGTTGGGGACAAGGAGAAGGGAGGCTTAGATAGGGCCATAGGGGCTGGGGTCCCAAGGGGCAGTTGTCTCGGGAGGGGGTAATCGGGGGACAAGGACCAGTGGTGCTTAGATAGGGGGTGGGGGTCCTGGGAGGCAGTTGGGGCAGGGGTCTGGGGAGGGGGCAATCAGCGGCCAGGGGCTGGGATTCAAAGGGCTCTGGGCTGCTGGCAGCCACGGGGAGCCCTGAGCCCTTTAAATCCCAGCCGCTGCCGCGGCTGGGATTCAAAGGGCTCTGGGCTCTCTGCCCCTGCGGGCAGTGCAGAGCCCTCTGACTCCCGGCCGCGGCTGAGATTTAAAGGGCTCTGGGCTCCCCGCGGTTGCAGGCAGCCCAGAGCCCTCTGATTCCCAGCCGCAGCTGAGATTTAAAGGGCTCTGGGCTTCCCGCCGCAGCGGGCAGCGCAGAGCCCTCTGACTCCCGGCTGCAGCTGGGATTTAAAAGGCTCTGACTCCCCTGCGCTCCAAGCAGGGGAGAAACCAAGCTCCAAATATTGGTGGAGCAGAGCCCCTGAGTGTGAATATTCCTGGGGCTTTAGCCCCACGAGCCCATATAAGTTGGCGCCCATGCCTGTCACTGAGGGATTTGAACATCAATAATCATCACAGGTAGATAAATCAGACTTTAGACCTGTATAGCCACCATAGGCCTTTGTTTACACCTGAGGTTTGAGGTTTTTGTTTGTTTTTTGCACTGGTGTAACTATGCCAATGGAGCTGTACTGGTGCAAACTCCAAATATAGATGTGCAGGCTAGTGTAAAAAGTGACTTGCACAGGTGTGTGGGTCTTATCCCGAATCAGAATGGGACCATTTAGAACCAACTTTGTTCTTGTTTTACACTGGTGTAAATGACTACCCAAGGTGCAAGGATACAACTATGATTCTCAAATGTCTACCTTACCACCACATAAAGGCAACTCAGTGACAGGTGACTTGGATTTCAGCCCTTTTGTTATTCCTTTAGTGTTGCCATAACTGCCTCCTGACATCGGTGTCCTAGACTTCATAAAGTATTGTAAGGTTTGTAGATTTCAAACTTTGCATTAGTTTTTCTATCCAGTTATGTGATTTCTAAAGTTTAAGCTGCTTTAGATCGAGCAAAAGCCTAACAGCAAAGTCCATTGTACACGGGCACTTTTGACATTTGGTGACAGAGGTTTTGTTCCAGTAACTAATCTTATTGAATATTCATTAAAAGAACTTTCAACTTGCATAACTGCAAAAGTACTGAACCAGTTTTCTTCAAACTTGGGACATTGCTTAGATCATAAAACATGGCAAAGTTAAACAAAATTGGTTCACCACCCTTCTTGAGTTAGATGTGTTATGCCTCTCTGATCTGAACATGAAGTTATTTTTTTCTCAGTCTTTTAAAATACCGAACTCAAAATAGCTTGAACAGATTTTGCTTAAACTTTCAAAAATAGTATTTGTCTCTGGGATGTGACTAGGCAGGGAAAACTTCAGTCCAAAAAAATATTATGAGCATCTAAAAAAGGGGAAATTTCATATCACTTTATTGCATATACTACCAAATAAGCTCAAATAATCATTTTTCATTTCAATAGTGTTTTCCAGGAGAGGGGTCAAAGTGCTTGTATAAACATTAAGCCACACAGCAATTACTGTAACATGTTTTTCATTTTGGACACTTACCTAACTATGCAGTGTAATTGTAGCCAACCGTGTTGGTCCCAGGCTAACATTCCCAACCAAAAAAAAAAAAAAACACGTTAGGCTGGAGTTACTGAGATGTACTCCCAACATTACCTCAAGAATAAAAAAAAATCAGAAGAATGTTGTAATTATTCCCAAAACCAAGCATTGCAAACCCAAGAGATTCAGAGTTAAGGTTAAACTTAAAAAAAGGTCCTAATATATTAAGATACTAAAATGCATAATTAGGCTCTCAAGCAACCTTAACTCTGCCCTGTAGTGGTCCCATGATGGGAAAAATAATGCAAAACTAATCTCTTTTTAAAAATTGGTTTAATCTACTCTGGGACTCAAAACACTCATACTTTAATCACAACTGTATGTTTATTACATGGTTTCACAACAGGGAAATCTTAAATTAAAGCAGAATACAAATATGCCTCTTAAACAAATGTCTTTTTTTAAAAAATATTTAAAAATACATTTTAAAAAACACTATGAATGAGTATATAAATATTCTTGCAACATGTGTGAAAAGCAGGGGGAATGACAATCAAATTGAAAGCAGTATTTGAATCTCTCAGCCATACCAACAATTTCTATATAAATGTATTTTAAAATGCTGGTTTTAATTTAATTATTTTTGTAAGGCTTCCTGTGTTAACTTATCCCATTTAAACTTTAATTTTATTGCAAGTCACAATTGCACTGTCAATAGATGATAATAGATGAAATTTAGAACATCCAGGAAGTCAAACTTTCTACAATTTTTAATGATCATATTTTTGCTTTTGCTTAGAATTCTGTCTCTTTCCCCTTCCCCCCCCACCCCGATTTTTACAGCAGGAGGATATTCAGCTGAACAGTGCATTGCCAAGTAATCTGGGTCTTAATCTAGTAGAGAAGGTCCTTCAACTTCTAGATGAAGTCCTTTTTATATTGTCGTCCTCCCTCTCTGCTCAGTAATTCCTGTTAAACTTTTATTCCCAGAGTTATACTAATATCTGCATGCTTATAAAGAAAGATTATGAAATCTTAATGGAGGAGAATGGTCATGTTAGTCTCTGACTGATGAGAAAGGTGTCAATTGTAAGCTAGCAAAGGTCCTATTATCTTGCAGTAGTGGGAAACTAAAAACTCAGTATGACTAGTTGAAGTACATTTACTTACTGTCTGTTGGATGAAACACTAGCCTACGTGTGTATTACCAAGAAAGAATGATGCAAAGTCTCATATTTTCATAAATATGCCTGTAACCCCACTGTCCACACTGTATTATTAAAGGGTATCAGTACTGGCCCCTAAATTCAGTTTACCCCTCATTGGCTCTATGAAGTTACTATCATGCCAGAATTTACTCAATGGAGAAAATAAATTATGTTCTTATTCTTACAATGAACCAAAAGGCAAGTCAGGCAGCATTTCAAGCCTTCCCCACAGTCATTGCAGTGAGAGGAAGAGGAGGAACTGTTATGCTTTTCTGTCTCAAGGGGATTTTGGTCTGTTTTTCCCTGACCCTTTCTTTCTATTTATTTATTTATTCCTCTTCTGTCATGGGGTGTACTCACCCTTCACTGAACAAAGAAGGGGCTAAGGAAGCCATATTCCCTTGCCCCTGCTGGGCATGCTCTAACTGGAGAAGCACTATAAAAGGAAGCAGCTCAGCTCAGTCAGGCCTGACCATTGAGAAGGGAGGACACACATTACCAGCTCCAGCCTGGGAGCTGCTGAAGCCCCAGATTGTGGAAGCCAAACCTGCGAGATCTGGGCTGTTACCCAGCTACCTGAAGACACCCAAGGGAGGGCAGAGCTACTGAGAGCAGCATAGGCTGAGGAACTTGTAGACCCTGGAGTGGCCCAGACCGTTGCTTAAGGAGACAGAGTAGGAGGTTGCCAAGGGGGACTATACATTAATTTGGTTGCAGAACCAAAAGCTAAGTCAACGTGTTGCAGTAGGATCTCTGCTGACCCAGTGAGGAGTGTACTCATCATTGACAAAACTCATCACTGACAAGACCGGTGGAGTAGGGAGGGTCCAGGTCCCTTGGCCCCAGCCACCACCACCCCAGGCGGTGGCCCACCCCCCTACAGCCATTAAATCACACACCTATCTGATTGTGGCCATTAGGCCACACAGCCTTAAGGAAGGCAGCTATGCTGACTTTGGCCATCAGGCCACATCACTCTAAGGGAGAGGGCAGACATATTGACTCTGGCCATTAGGCCACACAGCTCTGAAGGTGTGATAAATGAAGTGGGGGTGAGGAGGGGCTCCCTTTGATGGACACCCAGCCAGCCAGTTAGCTATAAAACCCCTGTTAGGAGCTGTTCTCTACTTGCTTTACCTGTAAAGGGTTAACAAGACCACAGGTAAAAGGAAAGGAGTGAGCACCTGACCAAAAGAGCCAATGGGAGGGCAAGAACTTTTTAAAATTGGGGGGAAAAAAACCTTCCCTTTGTCTATGTGGTGTTCTCTGGGAAAGAGGGGAACAGGGATCAGTTATGGTGTGAGAAGCTTTAAGCTAGGTATGAAAAATCATCAATTCAGACCTCAAACTTGCTTATCTGAAACCCCAGATATGTAAGTAAATTAAGGAATGTCTAGTAAGACACGATTAGGTTTATTTCTTTTATTTCTTATTGGCTTGTGGACTCCTCTGTGCTAGCCCCAGATGCTTTTGTTTTGCTTGTAACCTTTAAGCTGAACCTCAAGAGAGCTATCTTGATGCTTAATTTTTGTAATTGTTTCTTTTAAGATCTAGCAAAAAGCTTAAGTTCCAGATGTATTTTCTTTCTTTTTGTTTTTAATAAAATTTACCTTTTTAAAGAACAGAATTGGGTTTTTTGTGTCCTAAGAGGTTTGTACATGTTTAATTAGCTGGGGGCAACAGCTAATTTCTGATGTTTTTCTTTCTCAGCTCTTCCCTGGATAGGGGGTGAAAGGCCTTGAGGGTACCCCACAGGAAGGAATTCCCAGGGGCACTTTTCTGGGTTCTCAAAAAAGGGTTTTTTTTGCAGTTGGGTGGTGGCAGCATCTACCCAGCCAAGGTCAGAGAAAAACTGTAACCTTGGAAGTTTAATACCAGCCTGGAGTGGCCAGTATTAATTTTTTAGAATCCTTGTGGGCCCCCACCTTCTGCACTCGAAGTGCCAGAGTGAAGAATCAGCCTTGACAGAGGGAGAGGGCACCTATACTGACTCTGGCCACTAGGCCAGGGTGCCCTGAGATTAAGGGCGGTCAGGTGGGCTTAGCCATGGGGCTGCAATGCCCTTGCCCCACCCAAGAGGGAGTACTCACCCCGCAAAATCTTGCTCTGTGTCCATTCAGCTCCCTGATACTGTACTTCTCATACTCTGAATTCAGTTTCCTAATAACTCCCTCTTCTCATGGGATCCTGCTGCTGCCACTCCTCTCTAGTCACCTCTCCTCTTCTAATTGCTCAAATCTAATTAGCATGAAACCTTGTCATTATAACATTCTATCTAGTCCCCTATTAAAAAAGGGTCACTGCCCAGAAGAGTCATCTTGCTGTTCAGATGCCTCTCCATGTGTATCCTGTTTCATATTGACTGACCTGACCAAAGCATTCAAGAAGAGGATGTAAAGGAAATTGGCGTTCCACTTTCATTTCTTTGTAGCTGCTTTGCCTCCCTGGCCTGCTGCGTTTCTGAATTCCTGCCATGGCTTGGCTCATGCAGTTGTATACTGTGCTACATTAAGGAAATTGCTAACTAAATGTGTGCTTTTTGTGAAGTAAAATATGGGTTAAAAATGCCATTCTGTGGTCAGGAAACTGAGTTGGGATTTATTTTCAACCACACCAATATTGGACACACCAATAAGTACACACCCAGAATTTTAATGCAGATCAGATTGGTAGCTTGTCCTTGAAAAATAAATTAAAACATATGAACTTACGGTACAACACAATTTAATTTATTAAAAGTGACAACCATATTTTATTGTCTTGATAACTAAATGTAAGATTCAAGTTATCCTTGGAAAAGTCATTTAAAAAATTTTCTAGTGTGGAAAGTTGTTGGCTTGGTTAAGTCTAACTTTCCACTTATATGCATACAATAACATTTAAAGTCTTTGGCTCCCAAAAGCATGAAGGAGCCGACTTAAATATTTTCTCTATTAATAGGTGTCACTTCCATGAGGCAAACGTGCGTGCATGCTCTCTCTCAAGTATCAGAGGGGTAGCCATGTTAGTCTGGATCTGTAAAAGCAGCAAAGAATCCTGTGGCATCTTATAGACTAACAGACGTTTTGCAGCATGAGCTTTCGTGGGTGAATACCCACTTCTTCTTCTTGCATCCGAAGAAGTGGGTATTCACCCACGAAAGCTCATGCTGCAAAACGTCTGTTAGTCTATAAGGTGCCACAGGATTCTTTGCTGCTCTCTCTCAAGCATCCTGTTATAAAGAAAGAAACTTATTTAAAGAATAAACTTCCAGTTTATCAAAAAACTTTTTTTTAACCTATCTTGATGAAAAAATAGGAGTTTAATACATTCTATGTAACAAATCAAACGAAAATAGCACAACCATATTATATAAACTTGTTGCACTGACATTCTAATAATTAATAACGATTAGTAATTAATTATTTCAGGGCCTGATTGAAGTAATTAGGGTTGCTTGAGGAGTAAGGTATTACTTGGCTTATGATTAATCTGCTGAACAGTCATAGGTCAGTGTGGCGACTGTGCTTTTGATGGGATATACAAAAGCAACAAGAGGTTAAGGAACTGCACTGGGCTCAGCCAGCCCTGCCCTGCCACACCTGCAAAAGATGCACAGACTGGGGGAGGAGTAAAAAGGGAAGCAGAACAGCTCACTGGTGGGCAGACAAGAGAAGAAAGTACACTGTTAATTTGCAGGTCCTGAGGAAAGGGCTGAGGGAAGGCAGGGACCTTCCCAACCGCAACTGCCTGAAGGTCTTTCTCAGATAGAACAGAGGACCTGATTCTAATAGCTCCTGAGACAGAAGCATTTCCGCCCAGGGCCATCCCTAGCCATTTTGGTGTCCTACATAGCCCCTCATGGGGGGGCTGTGTGGGGCCCCAGGCCTCTGTGGGAGGGATGGCCCCAGGCCTCTGTGGGGATGGGGGGCAGGGTTAGGGGACGGGGGGAAACTGCCCCCCAGCACTCACCAGCAGAAAGGAGCAGGCTGGGGCCTGGTCGCTCCACTTCCTGCCATCTGGTGAGTGTGGGGGCAGGCCTGGCCCCACACTCACAGTGCAGCGGGAAATAGAGTGACCCAGCCCCAGCCTGCTCCGCTCTGCTCCCCCGGCTCCCAGACTTGGAGAGGCAGGGGGGAACTGTTCCCCAGCACTCACTGGTGGCATGGAGTGGGCTGGGGCTAGGTTACTCTACTTACCGCTGCCGGTGAGTGCAGGCCCAACCGCTGCTGAAGTCCTCAGGGGAGTGGGGGCGCAGCTGGGGTGGAGCAGGATGAGGCGGGCCGGGGGTGGGGCTTTGGGGAAGGGGCGGAGGGGCTGAGGCAGAGCAGGGGCTGGAGCAGCATGTAGCTGCGTAGGGCCCCAGGAAATTTCCTGGGGCCCTACGCAGCTGTGTACCTTGCATGTGGGTAGGGACAGCCCTGATTTCTGCCTCTCTCATACTAACTCAGTTTGTTTGTGTTAATTCCCCTTGGTTTTGTTTATGGACTACCCTGCAAGGGGAGAGATTTGGAAGTGACCTGGCTGGGGGGGCCACATCACAGGAGGAGGTATGCCACTGCACTGAGGAGGCAGAGCAGCTGGTGGCTGCTTCCCCCAGGAGAGAGAGTTGCCATGCCACACCTGGCCATGGGGAGGCACCAAGTGGTGTGCTGACCACCTTCACAGTGCTGCTTAGCAGCTGCTCTACTCCAGTGGGTGGGAGGCAGTAGGTCATCAGAAAGAGAATATTCTCTGGCAGGTGGTGGGGAGGCTGGGTGTCAGGCCCTATTAGGAACATGGTGTTGAAGGCAGTTGGCAAGTTGCCTATTGGGACTCACCAGCTGTTGGGGCCCATAGAGCATTAGTAGCTCAAGCACTTACAGTTCTTGCCTCAGCCATGGTACGCGTGGTATGCTACTGGGGACTGGTTCAAAACAAAGTTTGGTGCCGCAGTCCTCCAAAGACCCCACAAAGAGGTGATAATTTCATGAGTAGAGAGGTGGCACAGTCTGTCTCTTCCACTCTGTGACTGATCCAAACCTCTTGAAGTCAGTGGAAAAACTCCCACTGACATTAGTTGGCTTTGAATGAGACACAAACTTGATGCCACAATAACTTAGCTACATTTGGGGAACTGAAACTAAAGTTGTAAATGTGAGTGTATTCGGTGATAGGTCCATTCCAAGTTGCATGTTTCTGCATAATTCTATGAAAATCAGTATGTTGGTGTGAATTGGTGAAAGGCATGAATTTGTAGAAAAGGATTCATGATCTGTTAATTACATGGTCTGGATAATACTTAATCCTGCCATGAGTGCAGGAGACTGGACTAAATGACCTCTCTAGATTCCTTCCAGTCCTATGATTCTATGATATAAACATTGTTACAAAATTGTTATTTTTCCCAGAAAGATGGACCTGATTTATAATTGTTTGCCATCAGATAAAACTGTTAATGTAATTTTAGTCCTGTTGAGCATGTTTTATTCTTCACAATATGGTATAAATCCATGAGGAAAATCTGTACTTTGGAGATTTTAAAAATAATAGAAGAATCAGTGAGAGAGCTGGCAGTGCCCAGATTAAGGTAAAGTGGCTCTCAGTTAATGCCAGTCATTGTTTATTTTTTGCTTTAATACTGTTTTCTAACAATATAATTGTTACAAATGTCAATATTTGAAATGGGGAGAGCTGAGGTTCTTAAAAAAAAAAAAAGTAACATCTTGGCAGGCTTTTGATCTAATGGCAGAGTTTGTCTTTACTCTGTTAATTTGAACAGCAGAGTTTAATTTGCCTTTAGGGGAAAAAAAGGTGTTGATATGTGGGGAGTGAGGAATAGCAAAACCACAAACCAAATAGACAAAATATTATATTTAATATCTATATATTTTCATAGTGGGAGGGAAACTTAGACCAAAACAAAGAGTAACAAGGATCTACATTCTGACACTAGAAACAAGCAGCATTTCCAGATGTTAATATGCTAACCAGCTTTTTAAAAAAATGTTCTTGATAGAAATAAAGGAACAAAAAGGGAGAAAATTGAAATCTGTGTTTTGCCTAGTTGAGGCCTTTTTCAGCATTTAGAGTGCCAGAATCAACCCCCTTTAATACAGTTAATGGTATCAAATAGCTGTGTCAGCTGACAGGAAATAAGAAAGTTCCTATGGCAACTAAAAATATGCACAAGAGGAAAAATGCATCAAACAATATAGCAAACAAAGTAAAAAGGAGTATATTGATGATAAAAACAAAAGAATACACATAAGCCCTACCTTAGTAAATGCATACCTTAATACCTTATTTTTAGTTTTATTTCTTCCAGGTGGGAAGCAATTCTTATGGATAATGGATACTTTAACTATGTCAAATTGTTTTCCTAAGATACAATTCACTCTTACAGGTTGAGCAACACAGGAAACAGAATGCCACATATTTATTGCATGCTGTTTCTTGATAGATATATGCCAAACTACCCCTTCACCACAGCATGAGCTGGAAAGGAGGACTTACTCAACAAAAGTACAGGTAGCGTTAGCATTTAAACTGCAGTGCCTGTATTTCTACCTATTAAAAGATGTGTTTTGAAAGAACTAGATGTCTATAACTAGACACAAGTGGCTTAAAGCAGAAATGAAAAAGAGCAATCCTGTTTATGTACCTTACTAGCTTACATACCTGGATAATCATCCTCTTGAGCATTACAGCATGTAGCAGTATCCACTCTCATGGCAAGATGTCACAACAACTGTAAGATTTTTAAGGGGAAGGGAACTTTGGAAGAGCTTCTTTAAGATAGGTGAGCACAGGAGGGCAACAATTACCTCAATGGAAGAGTCAGGTAGAATTAAGATGGTATGTGTTAATAGTGCTAAAGTACAAGACAGATTCTACTAGCAGCTGCAGAGACAACAACTACTGTACAAAATATCACTGCAGGAGGCTTGTTTCTTGAAGGACATCAGTATGGGAGTACAGTAGGTGGTCAGTACTCCACTAATTTACTCTTTAAGAAGGTATGGTTAGCAACAACAGTAAATATATAATACAAATACAGTAGGACGGGAGGGGACCCTTCTGAAGGGACCATAGCAACTGAGCATGTGCCTATTCTCATCTCTTACACTGGTGAAAGAAATTACATTCCTTAAGTAATCAAATTCTCATGGATGTCTACCACTTTCTCTCAGGATTAATTTCCAATATCCAATAGGATGCCTGGGTTCTATCCTTGGCTCTCAGAGAGGAGTGGGGTTTAGTGGATTAGAGCAGGGGGGCTGGAAGCCAGGACTCCTGGGTTCTCTGCAGGCCCATCCCATCCCGTCCCCACACCTCACCCACTCTAGGGCAGACATTTATCCGAGTCCTGGGCGGGGAGGTGGGGGTCACCCATTTCTACCACGTGTCTCTGTTTTATATGATGTATATAAACCGAGGAGCTGGAGGATTTCTCTGCTGCCTCCCAGACATTGACACCCCCTCACAACAGGCTGCTGATTAAACTGACTCTCAAGCCTGAGTGTCTTTCCTTGGGGTGGCCCTGAGCCACTGCTTCCATTGTAATGTACTGTAGCGGGGTGGTCACCCTGCTCCTGCCCTGAAGGGCTTAAAACAGCCCTGGGAGAGGGCCGTGGTGGGGAAAAACTTGGCTGATTGGGGGAAGCAGCCACAGGTGGGGCCACACCCCAATCAGGCCACAGCTGGCCCTATAAGAGGGCTGAGGACCAGAGACTGAGAGACATACTCTCTCTAGCTTATTTGAGAGAGAAGGACCTGATTGCCTGGGAAGCTGAGCGGGGGTACCTAGGGTGGAGCAGTGCTGGGGAAGGGCAGAGGGAGCTGGGGAGCTCCAGCTTAGCAAAGCCCCAGGCTGCAGGCTGAGTAGAAGGCCCACAAAAGGGTACTAGGGCTGCAAAGGGGCAGCCCAGGAATAGGCAGAGGCAGCTGGTCCAACCCGCCTTGCTGATAATGAGTGGTTTACAGGCTGCAGTCTGCCCCAGTGAGCGGGGGCTAGACAATGACTGGCAGTAGCCACTTAGGCGAGGTGGGGATAAAGGGTTGGGGTACTGTGGTGGGCAGAACCCCTGGGCAAAGGGCACCGGGGTCTGGGAAGTACACAGGACCAGCGGCAGGTGAGACACCGGCCTGCAGAGGGCACTCTGGGCTGGAAAGAGCTAATTCCCTGGATGACCAGCAGGAGTTGCCGCACCGGTGAGTCATCGCCCCGCCACATGTACATTAAACACTAAATGTTTAGCAAAAAAAAAAAAAGTCAAAGTATTTTAGAAGTGGTGAAAGGTCAAAGGGAGCAAGGAATGATACCCATATATTAGATTAGCTTCAATATGTTGTTGAGTGCTTAATCCTCATGCAAGGCTAGGTAGAGCATATTGAGATACAGGAATATTTATGTCATTCTGTAACTCACACAGGAAAGCATTAGGCTGAGATGAGATTGCTTTTCTTGGCCATTTTCAGTACATGAAAACCTGAAATGCAAGCCATGGGAATGGATGGAGGCTGTATGGCCTGGGATGTAGGTGGCGTGGCCTAGTAGTCAGAGCAGGAGTCAGTTCTAGTGGGTGGAGCAGATGTCCAGGTTGGAGAATGAAGCCAAGGGTCGGCACCAGAGTCCACTGCCAATTACCACAGCCAGGGGTCAAGCCAGAATCTGAACAAGGAATCAAAGCTGAGGGTCAGAGCAGAGGTCAGATACCAAATGCCCGAACTGAGGGTCAAGCCAGAGTCAGGGTCAGAAGCATAGGCATGCACAGCACATTTCATTAGGGTGTGCACCCAGGGATTTTTTTTTAAAGGTGAATATCATAAAGGTTGGGGTGCGGGAGGGAGTGCAGGGTATGTGGGGGGGAGCAGTGTGCAGGAAGGGGCTCAGGGCAAGGGATTGGGGAAGAGGAGGGGTGTGGAGTGTATGAGGGGGCTCAGGGCAGGGGGTTGGGGTGCAGGAGGGGTGTGAGGTGCGGCAGGGGGCTCAGGGCAGGCGGTTGGGGTGCGGCAGGGGGCTCAGGATAGGGGGTTGGGGTACAGGACAGGTGTGTGGTGTAGGCAGGCTTGGGGAGCGGAGTGCAGGAGGGGCTAGGGCCCTGGCCCAGTGCCGCTTGCCTGCAGTGGCGTGCTCCCTGCCTGCCTGCCCTGGCCCCACGCCATGCCATTCACCATGTCCTTGCATGGCCCCTGTGGGGGGGCACAGGGCTCTGTGCGCTGACCTTGCCACACCCTTAGATACCTCCCCCGAAGCTCCTATTTGCTGCGGTTCCCTGTTCTCGGCCAATGGGAGCTGCGGGGGGCGGTGCCTGGAGCAATGCACGGAGCCCTCTGCCCCTTCCCCCGGGGCCCCAGGGATGTGCTGCCGTGCCAGCCGCTTCTGAGAGAAGCACCATGGGGAGGGCAAATCCCAGGGGCTGGATACAAAGCCCTGAGGGTCCGTATCAGGCCCGCAGGCATTAGGGTGTGCCTGGGCACACTCCATGCGCACGCCTATGGTCAGAAGTCAGAGGCTGGGGGCAGAGCCAGACTGGTAATTGATGACTGGGTGTGATGCAGGGATCAAACACAGTGGGAACAGGAGTGAAGGCAGGAGTGAGGTAGGAGCCAGGGGAAGAGTAGGAATCAGAACAGGGTTGGCGCAGGAGGCAGGCACAAGCAGGGTCCAATGCAGCTACCATTGGAAATCACCTTGTTGCTCAGACAAATGTCCTGTGTCTTCTTAACATAAGAACATAAGAATGGCCGTACTGGGTCAGACCAAAGGTACATCCAGCCAGTATCCTGTCTACTGACAGTGGCCAATGCCAGGTGCCCCAGCGGGAGTGAACCTAACAAGCAATGATCAAGTGATCGCTCTCCTGCCATCCATCCCCACCCTTTGACAAACAGAGGCTAGGGACACCATTCCTTACCCATCCTGGCTAATGGCCATTCATGGACTTAACCTCCATGACTTTATCCAGTTCTCTTTTAAACGCTGTTATAGTCCTAGCGTTCACAACCTCCTCAGGCAAGGAGTTCCACAAGTTGACTGTGGGCTGTGTGAAGAAAAACTTCCTTTTATTTGTTTTAAACCTGCTGCCTATTAATTTCATTTGGTGGCCCCTAGTTCTTATATTATGGGAACAAGTAAATAACTGTTCCTTATTCGCTTTCTCCACATCACTCATGATTTTATATACCTCTATCATATCCCTCCTTAGTTTCCTCTTTTTCAAGATGAAAAGTCCTAGCCTCTTTAATCTCTCCTCATATGGGACCCGTTCCAAACCCCTAATCATTTTAGTTGCCCTTCTCTGAACCTTTTCTAATGCCAGTATATCTTTTTTGAGATGAGGAGACCACATCTGTATGCAGTATTCAAGATGTGGGCATACCATGGATTTATATAAGGGCAGTAAGATATTCTCCATCTTATTCTCTATCCCCTTTTTAATGATTCCTAACATCCTGCTTGCTTTTTTGACTGCAGCTGCACACTGTGTGGACATCTTCAGAGAACTATCCACAATGACTTCTGATTAGTTGTAGGTAAATTAACCCCCATCATATTATATGTATAGTTGGGGTTATTTTTCCTAATGTGCATTACTTTACATTTATCCACATTAAATTTCATTTGCCATTTTGTTGCCCAATCACTTAGTTTTGTGAGATCTTTTTGAAGTTCTTCACAGTCTGCTTTGGTCTTAACTAACTTGAGCAGTTTAGTATCATCTGCAAACTTTGCCACCTCACTTTTTACCCCATCCTCCAGATCATTTATGAATAAGTTGAATACAATTGGTCCTAGGACTGACCCTTGGGGAACACCACTAGTTACCCCTCTTCATTCTGAGAATTTACCATTAATTCCTACCCTTTGTTCCCTGCCTTTTTTAACCAGTTCTCAATCCATGAAAGGATCGTCCGTCTTATTCCATGACAACTTAATTTACATAAGAGCCTTTGAGAGACCTTGTTAAAGGCTTTCTGGAAATCTTCTGCCTTAAATTGCATGGTTGGACCAATAGGTGGAGCCAGGTGATCCCCCAATCAAGTATCCCGTGGGTAGTGTGTTGGTTGAGACTATAGTCCTACTAGCTTCTTGGCCCATCAGGTTTCAGCAGATAATGGGTGGAGGCCAGGATGCAGCAGCCATGGTTCAAGACCCAGGACATGACAGAAGCAAGAAACAGAACAAAGCAATAAAGTAGAATCAGCAGTGGTCCTAATAAAAACAGATTCATCATTTGTGTATCAAATAAACTACTTTAAATACCTTAAATTACAAATAAAACAAGATAGTGTGTCTGAATATACTAGGTTTTTGTTTTCATCTTGTTTCCTCTTGGTTTGGTGGTAGGAAATGTAAGCATTTATCTGAGGTAAGCATCATTATTAAATATGCTTTAATGCCTATGAAAAGTTACAAATTGACCTTGATGGTACCAGGTTTACTGTACTAAACTTGCATAAAATATATTTTAGTTGCTCTCTTCTTTTTGTTTCCTGCTTTCGCTTTTATAGATCACTGTATATCTCTTTCCCTCCTGACCCACACCCATTAAGAGATCTCATGAACTGAGATTGCTGCTAAGTGGACTCTCAGGGAACTTTAGAGAAAGAGTCAATGATTTCAGATGTAACATACTCTAAAATGTCCTGAATCTTAGCATCTGTTGCGTTTACACCCCAGTGGCTGAAACAGATGGAAAAATGTTTCCACTTGGCTAAATAAGCAGATCTAGTGGAATGCTTTCTGCTGTTCTTTGAACCGCCAAAGAACAATGTTTCTCTGTTTCATCAAGCCACTCAATAGCCATGGTGTAAGGTGCAGTCTGTTCAGGTCTGGGTGTAATAACTGACTGTGGTGTTGAGACAGTAGATCTGGAAGTGTAGGTAGAGTCCAAGGAGGCGAAATGGAGAGGCTGTGAAGATCCGAGAACCAGCACTGTCTCAACCAGACTGTTGGTCATGAGAATTATTTTGGCCTGGGCTTGTTTTGATATGAGGATCACCTGTGGGATGAGGTGAGTGGAAAGGAATGCATACATGAGGTATGGCCCCCACCAAAGGAGAAAAGCATCAGTCAACGAGCTTGGGCTGTGACCTGCTTGACAGCAAAACTGACAGCATTTCTTGTTGTCATTCATTGCAAATGGGTCAACCAACAGGATTACCGAGGCGCGGAAGATAGTTCCAAGCACACTGCACTTCAGAGACCATTTGTGATCATGAGAAAATCTGCAGAGATATTGGCCAACAGTTTCTGTGAGCCCAGTAAGTAGGAGGGAGTGAGAGTAATGCCTTCCTCGATGTGAAACTCTGGAATGTTTGCCTCTTCATGATAAAACTGATTGGACTTTGCTCTTCTTTATCTGTTTAGGTAGTATACCATGGTTGCATTGTTGGTCAGAACCTGAACTGACAAACCCCTGATGTGAAGGAGAAAGGTATGACAGGCCTTATGAATTGCATAAAACTAGGGCATATAGATGTAAGGTTCATTTCCTGTTCTGACCATAATATTCAGGTTTGTAAATCCCCCAGGTGAGCACCCCATCCCATGAGTCACATCAATGATAATCGTCTTGGATGGAAGAAGGAACAGGACACCTCTGCACACATTGCTCTGATCCATCCACCACTCCAAAGATGCCAGACTGCAGCAAGTACGCAGACCAATTTGTCCAAGGAATGCCTGGTTGGTCGATAGACTTGAGCTTTGCCACCCCTGGAGGCTGTACCGGCAAAGCCTGGCATGTTGAGTCGCATAGGCCACATGGCATTAGGTACCTAATAACCTTAGGATCAAAATGTGGTGTTGGAGTCTGACTTGAGTGAAGTTCTCAGCTGAGGAATGTCCCAGAATCTTTCCAGGAGTAGATAGCCAATCGAATTTATAGAGTTGAGTAGGGCCCCAGTGAATTTTGAGTTTCTGTGTTGGGGCTAACAGATTTCCCTTTACTTTCTATGGGCCCCAGATGATTGGACAGACCAGTGTATTGGATGTTGCGGAGAGCCAATTGTTCGGATCTGCCTCAAATTAACCAACCATCCAGATATGGAAAGACATGGATCCTTTTTCTCGTCAGATAGGCTGCCATTTCTGTCATGCAGTTTGTGAATACTTACAGAGCCAACAACAGGCCAAGGGAAGTACTGTGTACTGATTATACAGCTCTTGCTATCACAAATCTTGGAAACTTCTTGTGACTTGACAAAACTACCACATGGAAGTAGACATCCTGCAAACCAGTTGGTACAATCTTGGGAAGGACTAATTAGTGCTAGAGACAATGTGAAAACTTATATATTTGACAGACTTGTTGAGACTGTGAAGCTCTAGAATGGATCTCAGGCCTCCCTTGAAATGTGGAATCAGAAAGTATTGTGAATAACACCCTCCTTTCCCAATGTCAAATGGGAACTTCCACTACAGCCCCCACATAGAGCAGAATCTGAACTCCTTGAAAAAGCACTGACTCATGAGAGGGGTTCCTGAAGAAAGATGGGGATGATGAGTGAGGATGTGAGATAGTCTATCCAGTTTCTTCCTATCTCAATCCCACAGTGTTTATGACCCATTTGTCCATAATTATGGACTTCAAAGCATTGAGGAAATGAGACAATATACCCCCAAATGGTGGGGAGGAAGAGGGTAGATTGCTGATGACTGTTTTGCTGTCCTTGAGTTGGAAGTCAAATGGACTGCTTCCCCATAGCTGATTAAGGATGGGATGCCAGTATAGTGGTAGAATTAGACTTTCCTCCATTGAGATTTATGACTGTTCTTTGAAAAGCCTGTCTATGTTGATGGGTAAAATAGCTGCCAATAATACCGCTGTTACTGAGGCCTATATTGGCATCTCCTGGGTGTTGGAGTGAAGAGTCACTTGAGAGTCCTTAAACAAATTTAAAGTCTCATCAATTTTATTAGCAAATAAAAACTGACTATCTACGGGAAGGTCTTCAATATTTTTTGAATGTCTGTAGCTATGCCTGAGTTTTGCAATCAAGATACTTTCCTTATTGTTGTAAGCAGAGTCAGGATGAGATCTACCCTGACATCTGGTGGTACATTATGAGGAGTGGGCAAAGGAATTTTAGGAATGTGCATTTGCATTGGTAAACCCACTCCA
This sequence comes from Mauremys mutica, assembly GCF_020497125.1. Lineage (NCBI taxonomy): Eukaryota > Metazoa > Chordata > Testudines > Geoemydidae > Mauremys > Mauremys mutica. The sequence goes on along the minus strand of NC_059072.1, from coordinate 57,761,279 downwards.
CTTAGCATAACACACAGCAGCATGGGATGGTTATTTTCACACTGTGGAATCCCCAATTTCTTTGTTATTGGGGCAGGAAGGAGAAAAAAGTGCTGTTACCTTAATTATGTGAATGAGGAACTATGAGACTGCTTTATGACAGAAATGACTCAACCTACATTAAATAGTACTTGCTAGACAAGGGACATGGGTTCCAAAACCCAGTGAAGAGAGAGAGGCTGGGGACTGGTGTGTGTACCTGATGGTATGGGCCCCTTTTGAGGGCCTGGAACACCAATTGCACATCCTCCTCTCTCCACTGTTAAAGAGCAGCGCTAATTTTGAATCCTTTAGGAGTCCATCTGGAGGCTGCTGACCTGAATTCCTGTTGGGCCAAGGTGGCACTGGGGCTCAAGTTGAAACCACTAAGAGCTGAAATCACTAAAAGAGCTAAGCTTACTGAGCTGAGATCACTGAGTGGGAGAGCCTGAAGATTGATTGCTAAGCAGCTGGCAGAGCGGAGCAGTCTGCAGCACGTTGGTGCAGCCTGTGGAACAGTGAGCAGTGTGGAGTGGTTTGCGGGGACGGCTGATGCGGTTCACAGGTTGGCTGGAGGAGCGGCACAGCTGGTGGAGTGGAGCCAGTCGTGGTGAAGGCTACAGCAGAACTCCACGGAGAAGCGGGGCAGTCGGCCCTGGCCCACGTAAGGTGTCCTTTAACACCCTGTGTGTGCCCCCCCCCCATTTCCACCCAGGCTGGGGGCGTAAAACTCTGCAGATAAACTTTTGAACTCTGGGGTGGCACTGACCAGAGACAGAGACTCTTGGGTTGTTGGACTTTGGGGTGATTGGACTTAAGACCCTAAGGGGGAAAGGACAGTGCCAAATGTACTTGGAGGTGGGTTTTTTTGCTTATGGTTTGTGTATAGTCCTGTTTGTGGTGTCTCTCCAACGTGATGCCGCATTGTTTCCCTCCTTTATTAAAAGGATTTTGCTACACTCGGACTCTGTGCTTGCGAGTGGGGAAGTATTGCCTCCTAGAGGCGCCCGGGGGGGTGGTAGGTAATTGTCCCAGGTCACTGGGTGGGGGCTCGAGCCGGTTTTGCATTGTGTTATTGAAACGGAACCCCTGGATACTGAACCTGGCCCTTGTTGCTGCCAACTCAGAGGGGCAGAAGGGTTACATTGTTATTGATGATGCCATCACGCTATAAGAAGCATCAGCTACATCAACATAGACTGTAGTGAGATCTTGGCCACTGTGTGGCCTTCTGCAAGAAAAACCTTATATTCTTCCCATGAATCTTCAGGTACCTTCTCAGTAATTTTGGACACCGCATGCCAGTTCACAAAGCCATATTTAGCTAAAAGCACCTGGTGAATCACTATGCACATTTGGAGAGAGGAGGTTTGAATACCTTTTTCTACCAAGTAAATCAAGTCTCTTGGGTTCTTTCTCTTTGGGAGTTGATTTAAGTATTCCCTGTCATGATCCCCCATTGGCAATCATATCTACTAGAGAGTTGGGTGCAGGATGAGAATAAAAACAGTTCTGGGAGTGGGAACATGATAGTGCTTATCTATGTGCTTAGAACTAGGGACCAAAGTCTTTGCCAGTTTTAGAAGAACTTCATTAATAGGGAGGGCTTCCCTCCCCAGTGTGGAAACCTGGAGAATATTTAATAGCTTATGTGTGTGTTTTCTTGTACACGCTCACTTTGAATGCCCAAAGATATAATCATTCTTCTCAGTAGTTCCTGATGAGATTTTAAAATAATCAGGAACTGGAGAAGACTCATCCAGAATTATAAAATCATCTGTGAGAAGGAGGAAACTGCTCCAGCCTCTCTCATGATGCCTCACCCATTTTATATATGACTAAAAGAATTTGAATTTACTATTGAGAGAGAGAGATTCCTTTACATTAGTAAATAAAGGGGAAACTGAGACAGATGCACCTCTCTTTCCACAGGAGATTACCCCAGGAGGAGCTGTCCTATGACCAGACTGACATTTCTTCTCTCTTTAAATGTGAGAGAATAGAAATGACTTACTATCTTTTTAATTAGATTGTCAACTCTTCAAGGCAGGGACTTTCATTCCATGTTTGTACAAACGCCTAATGCAGGTGACATAATCCTGATTGGGGGTCTCTGGGTGAAACTGTTATGCAAATAATAAATAAGGGTGTCAGTTAATTGCAGTTAACTCACATGATTAACTCAAAAATTAATAAAGATTCAAAAATTAATTGTGATAATCACAGTTTTAATCACTGTTAAACAATAGAATACCAATTGAAATTTATTAAATGTTTTTCTACATTTTCAAATATATTGATTCCAATTACAACACAGAATACAAAGTGTACACTGCTCACTTTATATTATTTTTAAACAAATATTTATATTGTAAAACTGCACTACACTACCTGTATGAGGTGAATTGAAAAATACTATCTCTTATCAATCTCTTTATCATGAAAGTGCAACTTACAAATGTAGATTTTTTTTGTTACATAACTGCACTCAAAACCAAAACATATGCTCCAAAGTTTTACATTAAGTCCACTCAGTCCTACTTCTTGTTCAGCCAATCGCTAAGACAAACAAGTTTGTTTACATTTACGGGAGATAATGATGCCCACTTCTTATTTACAAGTCACCAGAAAGTGAGAACAGGAATTCTCATGGCACTTTTGTAGTCTTCATTGCAAGGTATTTACATGCCAGATATGCTAAACATTCATACGCCCTTTCATGCTTTGGTCACCATTCCAGAGGACATGCTTCCATGCTGATGATAGGTTCTGCTCAATAACTGTCCAAAGCAGTGCAGCCCGATGCATGTTCATTTTTATCATCTGAGTCAGATGCCACCAGCAGAAGGTCAATTTTCTTTTTTGATGGTATTCTAATAATTGTTTAACAGTGTGATTAATCACAATTAATATTTTAATCACTTGATTGGCCTAATAAATAATTTGTGCTGAATTTCTCATATTGTTGTTAACTCATTTACAAGCTACATCAGTCAAAAGGTGTAGAGACTGCAGCCAACCAATGGATCTTTCACCACTGTGCTGCTGTACAACCCTGAACAACATGGTGATCATGGACCAACATAGTCTGCTGCTGAGAGCCTTGCTTACATTAGCATTTCCACTGCTTTGTTGCAATGGTGGGAAACTCCTGTGACAGGGTGGCTGGGATGGGCCGTACTGAGAAGGCCACACTCAGGGCAGACTGCAAGAAATAGGGCAGACTATCCCCAGAGTGGTGATTTATTCTGTAATTCAGTTCACCAAGCCAGTAACAGAAGAGCTTCTGAAGTACTACACTTGTTAACCAGAAGCCAAACACAGTTCCCTTTAGGCATTCCAGTCCTTGGCTATGACCCAGACAACCAAGTCAGTGAGGGGTTATTGAAAACCCATTTCACCATATATGAGGTTCTTACTAGTCCCAAAGAATCAGACACTTATCCCCAGGTCTATATGAATATCAGATCTTATTCAAATATCACGCTGTCAGCCAATCCTTAGTAAACTAACTAAAGATTTATAAAGAAGAGAGTTATAAATGGTTAATAGACCATATACATACAGATGATTGCAAAGTCCTTATATCAGGTTTATAGCAGTGATTGAATAGACTGCTGGCTTGCAAAAGTCTCTCTTGTAACTTCCAAAAGATTGGAAGGTCCATAGGTCCCGACTTCCCCTCTGCCCCAATTCAACCCCCACCCCATGTCCCTGCCTCTCCACCGCCCTCGCTCTGCCCCTGCTCTGCCTCTTCTTCATCACCTCCCCTGAGCGCACCACATCCCCACTCCTCTCACTCCCCCCCTGGAAAGTCCTAAGCGCTGCCAAACAGCTGTTTGGCAGTGAGCAGGAAGCGCTGGGAGGTACGAAGAGTACCGGGGATGTGGTATGCTTGGGAGGGGGAGGAAGAGGGGCAGGGGGAGCTTGGCTGCCGGCGGGTGCGGAGTATCTGCTAATTTTTCCCTATGGGTGCTCCAGCCCCGCAGCACCCCGGAATTGGCACCTATGGGAAGGTCCTCAATCAATGGTTCAAAATACTCCTTTTAGTTGTAAATCCACAGTCCAGAGAATTGGAGCACGAAAGAGGCAAAATGGAGATGTTTCAGGTGTCTTTTATGCCCTCTGCCATGTGCAAAGAAAGTTACTGTCCCAAACAAAGCCCACAGCCCCTTTGTATGGAAAGTTACTGGCCCAAGATGGAGTCTAGGGTCACTTAAGCATATCACATGTCCTTACATGTTTTGCTGAATCACAAGGAGTGGCCACTGGCTCTTTGCTGTCTGAGGCATCCACAGGAAAGGCCTGCTGGGTGGGATGAGATTCTTCAATGGCCAATTGTGAGAGTGGAGTGTCCTTCATGGGCAATCAACACATAGCTGTCTAGCTCTAATGTAAATCTATTTGGGTGTCAACCAGAAATACAACACACGTATAAGATACAAGCACATAGCCACTATTCATAATTTCAGACACAAAGATGATACATGCATATAAGTAGGATAATAATATTTAGCAAATCATAAGTTTTCCATTGATACCTTACAGGATACACTTTGTATAAGATTTATGGAAATTGTGTAACATTTTAACAACAGTGATACAAATGGTCACCTTTCTTACAACTTACAACTGCAGTCAAGAGAGCATTAAGTATTATCTAGACCATCCCTGACAGTTGTTTGTCTGACCTGCTCTTAAAAATATCCACTGATGGAGATTCCACACCCTCCCTAGGCAATTTATTCCAGTGCTTAACCATTGTGATAGGAAGTTTTTCCTAATGTCCAACCTAAACCGCTCTTGCTGCAATGTAAGCCTGTTGCTTCTTGTCCTATCCTCAGAGGATACAGACAACAATTTTTCTCCCTCCTCCTCCAATCTTTTATGTACTTGAAAACTGTTATCAAGTCCCACCGCCTCCAGTCTTCTCTCCTCCAGACTAAACAAACCCAATTTTTTCAGTCTTCCCTTATACATCATGTTTTCTAGACCTTTAATCATTTTTGTTGCTCTTCTCTGGACTTTCTCCAATTTGCCACATCTTTCCTGAAATATGGTGCCCAGAACTCGACACAATGCTCTGGCTGAGACCTACTCAGCACAGAGTAGAGCGGAAGAATTACTTCTCGTGTCTTGCTTACAATACTCCTGCTAATACATCCCAGAATGATGTTTGCTTTTTTTTTTTTGCAACAGTGTTACATTGTGATCCACTATGACCCCAAGATCCCTTTCTGCAGTACTCCTTCCTAGGCAGTCATTTCCCATTTTGTGTGTTCCTTCCTAAATGGAGTACTTTGTATTTAACCTTAGTGAATTTCATCCTATTTACTTCAAACCATTTCTCCAGTTTGTCTAGATGATTTAGAATTTTAATTCTGTCCTCCAAAGCATTTGCAATCCCTTCCATCTTGGTAATATCCACAAACTTTATAAGTGTACTTTCTATGCCATTATCTGAATCATTGATGAACATATTAAACAGAACCAGATTCCAGATATGCTCTACCCCTTTCTTGTTAGGTGAACTCCATCTCTGCTTAGCAGTTCATCTTAGAACAGCATCCCATGGTCAAGGAATCCTCATAGCCATCCTCGCAGCCAGGCATTCACCTCCAGGATGCATCTGTGTCTGTCTGGGCCCCTAAGCTTGACCAGAAGGGTCGAAGAGAACACCTGTGCCTCTAGGTCCTTCACCCTTACTTCAGGAGCCCTGTAGTCACTTCTGATCTGCTGAGGGTCATAACTCGCAGTATCATTAGTGCCCACATAGATGAGTAGCATGGGGTAGTAGTCAGAGGGCCAGATGATCCTCAACAATCCCTCTGTAACATCTCAGATATGGGCAGGGGCGGCTCTAGGCATTTTGCCGTCCCAAGCACGGCAGGCAGGCTGCCTTTGGTGGCTTGCCTGCGGAGGGTCCACTGGTCCCGCGGCTTCGGTGGACCTCCAGCAGGCAGGAGGTCCGCCGAAGCCGCGGGACCAGTGGACCCTCCGCAGGCATGCCGCCGAAGGCAGCCTGCCTGCCGCCCTCGCGGCGACTGGCAGAGCGCCCCCAGTGGCTTGCTGCCCCAAGCATGCGCTTGGCGTGCTGGTGCCTGGAGCCGCCCCTGGATATGGGCCCCTGGCAGGCAGCATACCTCCTGGGATGCCATGTCAGACTGACAGATTAGTGCCTCCGTCTGCCTCAGAAGAGAGTCACCAACCACCACTACTCTATGTTTCCTCCTGGGAGTGGTGGCTGCAATCCTCTCAGCCTTGCAGGTACATGGCTTCTGCTCCTCCACCTTTGGGGGCAATTCCTCATTGCTCATTCTTCATCACTATGGTGGGTGGGTTGGGGGTAGGGGTGGAGCACTGCCTGCTGCCAGAAGTAACCAGCAGCCAGTGTCCTCCCTGTGACAGAGCCATAGCCACCTCTCCTGGAGGCATGACAACAGTCCTCTCTATTTGGATATCTTTCTCAGCCTTGGACATCTCCATATGAATACTTTCAATGAATTCCTCATGTGCACAGAGGCTCCTCAGCATAGTCACCTCCTCTGTATCTCTCCCACCTGCTCCCTGAGAGATTGCATCACCAGGCACCTTTCACACTGGATGGTCCCCCCCCCCCCAGCTTTCTGAGTGGGAAATGCAGGCCACAGTCTCTGCAATATACACCAGGATCTGGGTAGAGGCATCCACAGTTAGGTTCTCCATATGGATATAAGTGAAGGTGGAGGAGACATTGCCAGTGCCAACACTGCTCCTGCAACCTTTCCCAACTGTAGTGATGATATTATGACTCTGTCTTACAAACTTTTTCTCAAGCTCTCCTGTTTGCAGTCCCTTGGTCGCTTAGCCTCTGGCTTTTAAGGCCTTTTCTCCTAGGTCAGCCTGCACCCCCTCATTAATCACACAGGGGGAGAATGATCAACGATGATCAAAGACAATCCAAGGAACAAAGGTTTAGACAGTCCCAAAACACAGAATTTCAACTGACCCTGTAACTTTAAGATAACCTGAAAGAGAAAGAAAAACACAAACAGCCAAAAAAGTGCACTCACCCCCAGATTAATACTTGCACCTTGTTCGTTCAACAGGGGAATCTCCTCCTCTTCCTCTCAAACTTCCTTGGTTGTGGTCCCGTTTGCTAGCGAAATTGAAAGTGTAGCTAAAAATCCCAGTGTGGACGAGGCTTAAGTCTACAGCCAGACAACTTGGCACAACAACCGTGCCAGCTGAATCACTTTATTCATCTCAGTTGTGGGACTTAAGTCTGAAGACAATTTAAATGTCAGAACTCTTTGCTTATCTGTTTATCCATTTTAACTGTATATGGTGGTAATTAGAGTGGGGCTCTCCCTGTTGTCATCACTCAAAACGTACACTACTGCACTATAGTGCAATGGAGGCCTGAAGTTTTTTTTTTCTTTCTCTGTCTTTCTGACTGTCAGGGATTTGATTTTCCACATAATTGTGTGTATATGCAGTGTCATCATAGACGGGGGAGAAAACTATAAAAAGGAACTTGTTAGCCTGAACTATTAAAGTAATTGAACATGTTCATTTTCATTCCAGAAATACGAATATGTTCATAGCATTGGGTGGAGGAACCACACCCCATCTCAGGTCCAAAAGCAATATGCCTCAAGAAGAGATACACAAATTCCACTCACATTAGTGGGAGAGTTTTATCCTTATTTGTAACTTTTAATGTTACCGAATTATTGTTTTGTCCATTTTGTATTCATTACGCCGGTTGTGAAAAGCATGTAACCCTGCTTTCAGTTCTAGCATGTGCATCTTACAGTGCAGCAACCTCATTCAGAAGATCTGAATCTTGCCCAAATTCATTTTATCCCCTATATTTTGCAACGAGATTAGTGCAGTTAGTAGGCCACGTCTATTGTTTCAGTGAGATTTTTCATTTTCACAGTTGTGCTGTGCTTGTGATATTACATTGCAGGTGTAGACCGTTATTACCAGGCTCATGCTGCAAGTCGCTGCATGTAACCACAGGCATGGGGAACAGTAAGTAGACATTAAATGCTGATGCTATTATAGCTTACCTATAGCAGCCTAAATAGCCAAAGCGCAGAGTAATTCTCAACCCTCATACAGGAGACACTGTCATTGGCTTCAAGAAAAGCACAAATACCTTGGCAGAACTTTAGGAACTGATCATTAAGTAATTCATAACAACCAACCAGAAACTGGGTAGTACAGCTGGACAATGGGAACCATTTTCTTGAAGTGGCTTGTGGCATCAAATACATGTTTTATTTTGTGTTAACAGAGACCACAACTGACATTGCCAAGAAATTATCACCCTTTTTACTGAGCAAAGATGTGTGCATCCCTTAAGTACGTCAGATGACAGAAGGGCTCTGAAATCACCTAAGCCAGGATGTATTTGAGAAGTGAAGTTGCACATTGTACACCAAAGCAATTCCAGGAACAACAGTTGGCTGTGTACAGTTACCTCTTGATTCACAAAAGAGCTGACTCTTACATACTGCCTTTGCTAACATAGTTCAGTTCACATTTGTAACACTCATAGATTATGCATCATGGAATGTTTGATTTCTGTAACTTGCGTTCATGTTTGCAAAGTCACACAGGTGTAATCAGAAGCACAAATCAAAAGGTTCAGCAGTACTGATTCCAGCATTTGCCTCTCTCCTCATCAGCGCTTACTGCTGTGTGTGGCTGAGTAAGTACTCCCTCCCAGCCAAGATTGTACCTGTAACTTGAGCTGCAACAAGGAAAGCAGAGGGCTACTTATCAATTGAGCAAATGGTTGGAAGCATTGAGATGGAGGAGCCTAGGGTAGCTGACCAGGTAGATGGAATAAACATCTTCATGTGAAAGCTGAAGTAACATTCTTTTTCCCTCTGAGAGCAAGGCAACAAGAGAGGAACTATGCAAAATACACAATTTGTCTTGGTGTGCTCGTGGGGTGGTGCACCTACATGCCATCCCTTACTCAGGGCAGGTGTCCAAGTTACAGACTAGCTCAGACTGAACAACAGGAGCAAACTTTTTTTTTTTCCTGGCTAGGATAGTTATCTTCACCTTGCGTGAGAAAGCAGGACCATGGAAACACACAGCTTATTTTATATGAAAAGCAAAATTTTGTTTAACTCAGTCTTGCAGAATTTTATTTGCCCTTACATGGAATTTTTTTGACAGATGAGTGAAAATATGGGCGCACAAGTAAATATTGTGCCAAGGCTGGTAGATATTCATGACTATTTTGGAAGGTTGTGTCAGCTGAAGAATCATAAAACAAGACAAGATTTGGGAAAGAAACAGTAAGACAAGAAGTAAACGCAGCTTTTATATTTGAATTGGAAAGAAACAAGCTTTAAAAAATATGCAAAACAAAGTTAATAGATTCCCTCCCCTGCCAATTAAAAACACTTTCATTAAAAAGGACAATTTTCATTTTGTACCTCTCAGGAAAGTTGGCTGTAGGCCAGAATGGACTAAGAAAGATGTGCAACATACAAGTAAGACCTGCGCAAAAACTTACTTTTAATATCTCAAATATGACTGCCTAAATGCTGATGCTGCAATTCAAAATGCCAAAATTCACCAAAGTTCAGATTTTAAAACTCTCTTGAAGAGCAAAAATCAGTTTCTCCTATAAAAAGTGTAGCGTCTGTACTGTGAATACACTGAATTCCAAGAGCATTAGCTGCAGATATAACATATAAAGGCTCATTCTTGTCTTCTGTGAAATTTGTAACTTTGTCCCTCCATAGAACACCACACCACCACTGAATCTGGTCAACTGCACCTGAGCCTGCAATAGCAAATTATTTGGTTTATTCATTCTCGTCCCAAAATGCATTCTTCATCAATAGCTAGCAACCACTGAATGGTAATCTCTTTCATTAACTCTTGTATATCTTGTCTATACTAGGAAATGACACTGTTTTAACAGTTGGGACTCAGCAATCAGATTAGCTGATTGCTGGCCATGGTTTATTTCCTAGTGCAGAAAAGAGAGTAGTCTCACAGTGAAGGAATGGGTGAATAAATCTGAAGTACTTGCATACTACACAGTTCAAAAGCATGATCAGATTGCTAGGAAAAGAACAGCACTCAGACTCTGAGTAAGAAAACATAACACAGCCATATTGATCTTCACTGTGAATTTTTACTCCCATCCCTAGGGGATACTTGGACTTAAACTATGAGCTTTATTATAAATGATTCTGTAATTTTTTAATAAATCACTTTAGATTTATTCAGATTATTTATGTATTCAAATTATATTGGAAACTTCACTTTCCCTCCCATCTCTCCCCAGTACATCTATGAAGCACAAACAATTATAATTTGCTTTATCAGTTACTCAGTCATTAATCATTGGAATTAAATACCTTTCATTGATTTTGATATAACTTAAAATAATGCTAATGAAATTAAAGATAAAAAAAGGGACATGGAAATCCAGCTCTATGCAAGAGGGCCTTGCTCTGAGAAGGAACACTGGGAATTGGACTCTACCAACAACACTACAAGAAGGAATTCCATCATCACACTCCAAAGAAAAATCAAACACTTTCATTTACCAAACCATATTTATAGCAGAGGTGTTAGGCACACTGTTCTTATGCATGTAGGAATATTTATTTATACATCTGCAGATGAGACAGTGTGACAGCGCATTGTGTTTTTTGTCATCCTCATAAATTGAAAGTTGTCTCTGAAAGCCATAGACTAGTGGCTCTCAACCTTTCCTGACTACTGTACTCCTTTCAGGAGTCTGATTTGCCTTGTGTACTCCCAAGTTTCACCTCACTTAAAAACTACTTGCCTACAAAAATCAGACATAAAAATACAAAAGAATCACAGCACGCTATTACTGAAAAATTGCTTATGTTCTCATTTTTACCATATAATTATAAAATAAATCAATTGGAATATAAATATTGTACTTACATTTCAGTATATACAGAAGTATAAACAAGTCATGGTGTGTATGAAATTTTAGTTTGTATTAACTTCACTAGTGTTTTTTATCAGGGCTGTCAAGTGATTAAAAAAATGAATTGTGATTAATCGCACGATTAAAAAAATTAATCGCGATTAATCGCACGATTAATCACACTGTTAAACAATAATAGAATACCATTTATTTAAATATTTTTGGATGTTTTCTACATTTTCAAATATATTGATTTCAAATACAACACAGAATAAAAAAAGTGTACAGTGCTCATTTTATATCTATTTTTGATTACAAGTATTTGCACTGTTAAAAAAATAGTATTTTTCAATTCACCTAATACAAGTACTGTAGTGCAATCTCTTTATCATGAAAGTTGAACTTACAAATGAAGAATTATGTACAAAAAAAACCTGCATTCAAAAATAAAACGATGTAAAATTTTAGAGCCTACAAGTCCACTCAGTTCTACTTCTTATTCAGCCAATTGCTCAGATAAACAAGTTTGTTTACATTTGCAGAAGATAATACTGCCTACGTCTTGTTTACAACATCACCTGAAAGTGAGAACAGGTGTTTGCATGGCACTGTTGTAGCCAGCGTCGCAAGATATTTATGTGCCAGAAACGCTAAAGATTCATATGTCCCTTACTTCAACCACCGTTCCAGGGCACATGCATCCATGCGCTTCTGCTCAATAACAATCCAAAGCAGTGCAGACCGACGCATGTTCATTTTCATCATCTGAGTCAGATCCCACCAGCAGAAGGTTGATATTCTTTTTTGGTGATTCAGGCTCTGTAGTTTCTGCATCAGAGTGTTGCTCTTTTAAGACTTGAGAGGATGCTCCACACCCTGTCCCTCTCAGATTTTGGAAGGCACTTCAGATTCTTAAATCTTGGTAGGTTAGAAATCTCACATTGAGTCCTTCTTTGTGTTTTGTGAAATCTACAGTGTGGTGAGCCTGGCACTGCAGCATCCCTTTGTGGCAGGTGTGGGATGCAGGGCCGGCTCTAGGTTTTTTGCCACCCCAAGCAAAAAAATGTTTCCCCCCCTCCCCTTTTTTTTGGCTTTTACACGTTTGCACTTTGCAATGTTGTCGTTTTGTTTTGTTTGACTGGGTGCGGTACTGATGCAGCATTGGGTAACGACTGCATCTGAATCTGCTTGAGCTGGGTGTATCTTCCTGAATTTCTTATGGAGACAGAGGAGCTGAAAACCGCATGGGCCAGCAGAGCGCCTGAGTAACTTGCCGCCTGTGATATGTGCGGAGTGGAAATACAGAACAGAGAAGGACATTTCAAGAGGCTTAAATCACCGCGTGCTTTGCTGCCCCCGTGTCACGCCTGAGTCTCTTGAAGGAGGGCTACAGGGTTGTGCAGCTGCAATCGGAGACAGCCCTTGGCTTTCCTGGGCACGCTCCATATTTCAGTCTTATTAGGAGCTGGGATACTGCTTCTGCGCACTTTCTGCTCCTTTCACTCATTTAAAAGGAGCCTGACGTTCCCCAAATCATTAACTGACATGGGTAAGGAGCGCGCTGGAGAATTGCCTGCTGTGTGATGGGTGCTAATTCCGACACTGCCACTTGATCAAAGGGTCGGGTCATTATGTTTAAAAAGTTGTGCCTGAATGAAAGGATTTCTCCCAGCTCAGATTCATTTCCAAGGAGGTGGGGGCAGGAGAAAAGAAGGGGAAAGCCGGGCTAACCCTTGGGCGGGTATTTCATGGCGCTCTCTCCCGGTGCATCCCCCTGAGCCCCACCGGCTGTATGGCAGCACAGAGTTACCTGGCTGGCGGCACTGACAGTGTTACTGGCTGCTTGGGGCTTCCTTCCCCACCCTGGTAAGTTCTCAGCGGCTTTCTCGTTGTTCCTCGGGGGACTCTGGCTTTAGGAACATGAAGCTGCTCTTGGTGGACTCCGGAGTCAGGCAGACTTTGTAGCTGTAGCCTGGAGGGCCTCTGCCCGCCACATCCAGGCAGTTGCTGGGCACTTTGTTGCCCCAGGAGAGCTGGGGCATGATGTTGGACTTCTTGAAGAAGGCAGCCAGAATGCCGCCCCTGAAAATGTGCCGCCTCAAGCACCTGCTTGTTTTGCTGGTGCCTAGAGCCGGTCCTGGTGGGATGGGGTGTTGGCCCCTCACCACTTTCCAGTCTTTGCATCCGCCTCCCTACGGTGGGCGGTTATGGCCTCCTGGGCTTCTTTTCCCCTTCGGCTCTGTCTGGAGGGGTAGCATGGCCTAGCGGCCTGAGCCCATACAGCCCCCCACCACGAGCGGGGTAGCATGGCCTAGTGGCCAAAGTGCATACACCCCCCCTTACGAGCAGGGTAGCACAGCCTAGCGGCCAAAGTCCATACACCCTGTGGCGAGCCTGGCACCATGGCGTCCCTTTGTGGCAGGGGTGGGATGGGGTGTCGGCACCTCACCACTCTCCAGTCCTTGCGTCCACCTCCCTGCAGGCGGGCAGTTACGACCTCCTGGCCTTCTTCCCCCCACCGGCTCTGTCTGGTGGGGTCGCATGGCCTAGCGGCCAAAGTCCATATCCCCACCCTTACGAGCGGGGTAGCATGGCCTAGTGGCCAGAGTCTATATACCCTCTCCTTATGAGTGCCCTAGTGATCAGAGTCTATACAACCCCTCTTACGGGTGGAGTAGCATAGCCTAGTGGCTGGAGTCTCTAGGATTCCTCATGGTTCAGGGGTGGGAGGGTAGGGGGACTCAGGCCCACCCTCTCCATCGAGCCCCGACCCAGGACCCTGGTAGTGGCAACCTCTCCTTGCCACTCGCTCGGCAGGGATCCACCCGCAACACGCCGAGCATCAATACAGCTCTAATGCCATATGTCTCTAGAGTTCCCCTGGGTCACTTCCTACCATGAGTACCAGTTCATCTGCAGCGGGGGGTCCTCCAGTCTGTTCCTCCCCTGTGACATCCTCCGTCAGGGTCTCAGGTAGTTCCTCAGCTTGGCTGGATCCTGGCGCACAGGCTCTCCCTCTTCAGGAGCTGGCAGTGAGCATCCTTCTCCTCCAGTGGTCAGCTCCAACTGAGCTGGTCTGCAGGCTTTTATACCTGTTCTCCAGTTGGAGCATGCCCAGCAGAGCTTCTGGGGCGTGGCTTCCTCTGCTAGGAAGGAAGGGTTAACTCCTGCGGTACCAGTGAGGGGCCACTCTGCCCCGGCACATATAGCAAAAGTGTTCTTAAAATGAACATGTTCTGGGTCATCATCTGAGATTGCTATAACATGAAATATATGGCAGAATGTGGGTAGAACAGAGCAGGGGACATTCTATTCTTCCCCAAGGAGTTCAGTCACAAATTTAAATAATATATTCTTTTTTTAACAAGCATCATCAGCATGGAAGCATGTCCTCTGGAATGATGGCCAAAGCATGAAGGGCCAAACAATTGATTAGCATATCTGGCATGTAAAAACCTTGCAATGCCAGCTACAAAAGTGCCATGCAAATACTTGTTCTCACTTTCTGGTGACATTGTAAATAAGAAGAGGGCAGCATTATCTCCTGTAAATTCAAACACACTTGCTTATCTTAGTGATTGGCTGAACAAGAAGTAGGACTGCGTGGACTTGTAGGCTCTGAAGTTTTACATTATTTTGTTTTTGAGTGCAGTTATGTACAAAAAAAATCTACATTTGTAAGTTGTACTTTCACGTCAAAGAGATTTCACTACAGTACTTGAAAAATACAATTTTGTTTTATCATTTTTACAGTGCAAATATTTGTACACTTTGATTTCAATTACAACACAGAATACAATATATACGAACATGTAGAAAAACATCCAAAATATGTAATATGTTTCAATTGATATTCTATTGTTTAACAGTGCTATTAAAACTGTGATTAATTTTTTTATTTGCAATTTTTTTTTAGTTAATTGCGATTAATTGACAACCCTACTTTTTAGGTAGCCTGTTGTAAAACTAGGCAAATATCTAGATGAGTTGATGTACCTCCTGGAAGACCTCTGCATACCCCCAGGGGTACATGTACCACTGGTTGAGAACTCCTGCCATAGACCAAATCCTCTGCTGATATAATTCTATTGAAGTCAATGGAATTATTCCAACAAAGAATTTGGCTCATAAAAACACTCATAAGTGCATGTACATTTTCACACATGGAACTGAATTCTTGACTAACTTATGACTTGACCCTTCAAGGCACATGTGGTGGGATCTACAAAGGGACTTAGGAGTTGCAATGTTTAGCATCATAGCACCTAATGTTTAGGTGCCTAGAAAATCTCAGAAACAACACTGCAGTCCACAAAGCCAAGTTAGGCACCTTTTAGAGTCATTCTCTCTTGCTCTCTCTGGCCCAATAACTGATCCACTGTGGACAAATACTTAAACTGTCAGGGTATGTCTACACTGGAATAAAAGACCCACGGTTGTCCTGGGTCATCTGACTTGGGTTCATCGCCTCAGGCTGTGTGGCTAAAAATTGCCATGTAGACATTTGGCCTCAGGATGGAGCCAAGGCTCTAGAGCCCTTCCCTCTCACGGGGTCTGACAGCCTGCACTCCAGCATGCTCAGAGGCCACCTACCTGAACGGGTTCCCCCCTGGGACTGAGGCAGCTGAGTGCTTATCTTCCCCCAGTTCATGGATCACTCTGGGACTTAGTTGGCAGATAGACATCTGGATGTCCAGAGGGAGGAGGCAATGCGCATGCCCAAGGATCTAAAACTTAGGTGCCTAGTGAGTGGAAAGTTAGGGGCCGAGTGAGTTTAGGTGCCTAAAGGGATAAGTGGCAGTTAAGCTGGAGTTTCCTGGATCACAGTGTGGCTGAGTCCATGGATTTAGGTGCCTAACTCTGGAGTTTAGGCATCTATGTTGCTTTGTGGATCTCATCATTGGCTCCTCCTGAGAGTTGCTATGTGCTCTTGACTCCCATTTGAAGTTACTCAGCACCTTGTAGGATGGGGTCACATTAGTAATTAGACATGATTACTCATGTGCTGCGCCTCAGGCAATGTTGTATGAGATTGTATTGCAGACTCTCTATATAATAATCTTTGCATTGTAAAATATAACAATCCTATAAAAGGCTCATTGCACATATTAACCTGAAAACAAACAAATGTTTTATTCTATCAGTAGATTAAAAATATTCAATTGTCTGTTTAATACACTGAAACACCAGAATTGAGAGTTAATTTATTTTAACTCAGGTACACATTTCTAGCTATCACTGTAGCTATTTTTCTTCAAAAAATTATACTTTGGGAAGTAGCAGAAAGGTGATTTATAGGTTAAAATCAATCACAGTGGCAAATTCAATATCTAATGAAGTCTTTTTTACTAGCATCTAAGATTTGTTAGTGATTGAGAAATATGAACAAATATCCCCATGTGCTTTGTAACAGTTAATTTTGCTTGCTATTTTAAGGTCAGGAATGCACTGTCGCTCAATTTCCATCAGAATTACAAGTAGGGTGACCATATTTCCCTATGCTGAATACGGGACACCTGGTAAAATTACTCATATCCAAGTGAGTTCAACGACAATTAATCAGAACTATGCACTACAAACGTTCAAATTAACGTCAAGTTGACTGAGCCCCTGTTAAAAAGAAATACTGCGTAGTTGGATTCTTTTTATTTACCTTCTTCTCTTTAAGGCTTTAGGGTTCGCACAGGGAGAGGTGACACACACATACACTCCCATTCACCTCTCTCCCATGGGGGGGTGACCAACCCGACCCTCCTTGCCCAGCACTCTTCACCCTCTATGCCTGGCTGGGCCCCGGACGGACCTGCCTCTCTTAGTACCTGATGCTGCATCTTCCAGAGTCAACAAATGGGGGGGAGGGTAAAGTCCCAACCTCCCCCACCCCCCGGTTTCTGCCAGGGTTCATAACAGAATGTGGCCAGCAGCAGCCTTTCAGCACTGTGCGGGAGGGAAAGGACGAGAGCTGCTTCAAGCCGTGATGGGGAAGGGGGTGAGGGCTAACCTGGCCTGTGTCTTTGCAGAGTTCATCTCTTCCCCCGCCTGCCCCTGCTCCCCTGTGGCTGGAAGCAGCTTGTCCCTTCCTGCCTGCAGAGTGTCGAAAGGCAGATAATTCCTCCAGGCTGCTGCTGGTCACCGACATAACTTAGCCACCTCCTGTTCCCTTGCTACAGCATGGTTCCTGGCCAATGGGAGCTGCGGAGGTGGCACTTGGGGCAGGAGCAGCCCCCTGGTTGCCCCTATGCATAGGAGCCAGAGAGGGGACATGCCACTGCTTCTGGGAGCCACAGCACATGCGGAGAGGGGCAAGACCGTGACCCTGCTCCCTGGGCGGAAGCTCGAGGGCCAGATTAAAATGTCTGGAGGGCCGGATGCAGCCCCCGGGCCATAGTTTGCCCACTTCTGCTCTAAACTAAGGGGAATGACATAAAGGTTGCACAGAGCCCAAAGAGGGTGAAGAACTTTCTTTTGGCTTTTGTTTGTTGTGTCTTATTTTGGACTTTGTTTATCTTGGAAGGGCCAAATCACCTAAATCTTCCCTGAGGAAAACTGAGTCAATGAAGAACGAAAACTGAGGCAGGGCTGCAACCTGATGCTGGAATGAGGTACGCTGTGTTGTCACACCATGTTTTGCTCACATTTCTTTAGAATAAAACACTGACTTCTATATGAGCTGTTAAAATGATCTTGTGCTTTGTTTTGGCTTCCTCCAAGCTTCAAGAGTAAATCGTCTACAACTAAATCAGTTTTCCATGTTGCTTAGCTTCATATGTCACACAATAAAAGATCTGAGAGTTGTTTTATATTCAGGGAAGTATCTCAGCAGGTAAGATTGTCAGTTTATAAGTTTCATTATATCCTTTGTGTGTTTTGTTATCATTCATATGTGTATTATGTAAGCAGAGTCTGAATGAGCTCTCCCATGACATCTAGTGGTGAGCTGTGGAAAAGGACTTCATTTGCATGGACACACCCACCCTGCCTAGGTGCTCAGCATGATGAGATTGCTTGCCCAAATGATCACTTGTGACTGGTGTTGGATCCCCAGTCTCCTTATTATTGGGGCAAGAGTAATAAAGGGTAGTTATCCTTGTTGTGTGAACCAAGGGGAGCAGAACTGTTCCTGGTATACCCCCAATGGAGGAACTCACCCTCAACGAAATAGCACTCACTAGGCAGGGGCCATGGGTTCCAAAGCCCAATGAGTTGAGAAAGAGTGGGTGTTTAACTCTCTTGCTTGTCTATCATGATATACAGTAAAAGAGCTAATTTTGACTTCATGGGGAGTCTTGTTGCATGCTGTAGAGCTGACATCACTGATATCTAGGTATTAGATCTATTCTGGGACAGTGTCTCTATTGCAAGAGACTGCCTAGTGTGCACCAACAGTGACCCCCACTAACAGCTGAAATCATTGAGAGCTGTGTTAAGTGAGGGGCCCTGAAGATATCTTGGCAAGTGTGCAGCTGGTGAAGAGATGTGGTAAGCAGCTAGCAGTGTGGCTGGTAGAGAGACATAGCAAGTGGCCAGCAGGGTGGCTGGCGGAGAGGTGGCAAGTGGCCAGCAGGCAGGCTGGTGGAGAGGGCCAGAGCAGAGCCCTGCAGAGAGGTGTGGCAATCGTCTGGTGGGGTGATGAGTGAGTGCCCGAGCAGTGGAGCATATAAAGTGCTTCCTTATCCCCTGCCCCTTCCACACAGGGTGGGCAGTGAACTCTGTGGATGAACCTCTGAACTCTGGGCTTGCACTGGCCAAGGACAGCAACTGTGAGAAGGGTACAGAGAAGGGACAAGCACGTTAAAGGGACTTTTGGGTTGCTAGACTTAAGAACCCGAGGGGAAAAGGACACTGTCCAATTTACTTTTTTTTTGTCCAATCTTTTGTTCCTGGTTTATGTTTATGAATCCTAGTTGCAGTGTTTTCCCAAATTAATGCTGAGTTACTTCCCTCCTTTTACTAAAAGTTTTTACTACACTCAGACTCTGTGCTTGCGAGAGGGGAAGTGTTGCCTCTTAGAGGCACTCAAGGGGTGGTGTGTAATTGTCCTAGATCACTGGGTGGGGGCTCGAGCTGTCTTTGTGTTGTATCAGTGAAAAGGAACCCCTAGACACTGTACCCGTCACTTGTTGCTGCTGGCTCCACCTGGCAGAAAGGTTACAATTATATAAAATAAAAAACACAAAAAACGATGCAAAAGAATGTTAAGGTTAAGTCAAGCAATTAAGGTTACCTGTACAATCTTAATTGGGCCCTTGTGCATCTGCATTATGACACAATCTTTAATTACATGATCACATACTAATTTTTTGATGGGACCCCGCCTTAATCACTGCACAAGATGGATGGTGCTCAGTTAATGAGCATATTCAATATTCTCTTTTATCCTCATTGCTCAATGTGTAGCCTTCACAGCTTATTTACTGCATACCATTCAAACCCTGCTGCAGAGATGACTCGTGCCTGCTGATATTGGTGGGGGGAGCACAATGTAAAAGGGGAGCCACATGACTGCACCACTTGTTGCCTCTGGGAAGAACATTAGCCCCACCTCCCTGGGCCAGAGCAGTGAATCCCGCTGGCTCCTGGGGAGCTGGGGCCATAGGAGTGGGAGCACACGTCTCTGGGCAAGGCTGGGGCTGTCCCTGGCCTGAGGAGACTCACAGCATCACAGTGTCTCTCTGACCTCCAGTGCCCTCACGGATACCTCAGCAGAGGAGGCACAAAGTGCAGGCAATGCCCCTAGCTCATGTTGAGCAGGGAACCTGCTCCCAGCGCCTTCACTAGTGACCCCCTCACCTATGCCCGGCCCGGGGCCGCTGTGCTCTCCCCGCCAGAGTTACCTTCAGGGAGGACTCTGTCCTTCTCCTGCTGCACTTCCTCCCTCTTTCCCCCCGGCACATTTCTGGCTCACTTGGCCCCTGTCCCCAGCAGCCAGGCCCAGTCAGGGAGTGGAGGGGGCAGGACGGAGCTGCTTCTCACACCAGGTGAGGGTGGCCACTCAGGGTCGCTACCTCTGTGCAGCATGGCGGCTGCCTGAGAGAGCGCAGGTGGGGAGGCGGTGGTGGCCTGCCCACTCTGCTCCCCACCTAAGCCCAGCTGCTGGGAATAGGGGCCAAGCGAGCTGGACCCCCCCCCCAGCATATTTCCAGCTCGCTTAGCTGCTGTCCCCTGCAGCTGGGTCTGGGCGGGGAGCAGAGAGGGTGGGCTACTGCCACCTCCGCAGCTGGGCTCTCGCAGGCAGTCGTGCTGTGCCGTGCTGTACAGAGGCACCAACCCTGATCAGAGTCAGCCGGTGTGAGAAGTGGCTCCATACCACTATCCACCCAGGCCAGGCCTGACTGCTGGAAGGAGGGGCCAAACAGGCTGGAAATGTGCCAGCAGGGAACAGAGTCCCCACCCCGCCCAACAGGCCAAGCAGAGCAAGCTCTGTGAGGGCAGTTCAGTGCTGTGAATACAGAATTATAAATTTCTTCATGGGCTTTCCTATAGCAATCATCCTATTGTATCTGAGCGCCTCATAAACCTTTATTTATTTACTTTCACTACACGCATTTGAGTTGAGGGGGTGGTATTATCCCCATTTTCCAGATGAGAAACTGAAGCACAGAGAGATTAAAGTCTAAAGTTTCTACTATTTTTAGTGCCCAATTTGAGGCACCTAGGGTCTGATTTTTTTCAGAGCAATTAGCATTATATAGCACTTTACATATTCAGTGCACAGCCCCCAGTGACTTCAGTTGCAGCTCTGAGTGCTAAAAATTTCTGCAAATCCGACCCCCAGGTCTCAAGTCAGGAAACACGCAGTTAGTGGCTACCTCTGAAATAGTGTTTTAAATGTATTGCCTAGCATTGGACAAAGGAACTCTGTGCCAGAGGTGAAGGTAGAATCCAGTTCTCCAGGGCAGCATTCAACTTTCTTAACCTTGAGACCATTTTTTCTTCTCCAGCCATTCCCCGCATCATTCACTACACACCTTTTAGCTGCTGATACAGAACAAGCAGGGTTCCTACAAACAACAATCTTCTTCACCAATCAACCCTGATTCATCCCCGGTAAAGGTCATCTTGTGCCGTACATGAGGCTAGGGTCCTATGGAAAAATAGTAGCTGATCATGTAGTTAAAGGCATAGAAAATTTCAGCCCAAACAATTAGTTTGAAAAAGCAACTGAGAACAATATCTTATAATGGGAAGCACTGGGTTGTAAGGTGGGTCTGAATGAGCTCTACCCTTACATCCAGTGATGAACTGGGGGGAAAGACCTCAGGAGCAGATTTTATTTGCATAGACACACCTACTATGTTTTGGGGATGTGTGTTACCACAGTGATCAATTTTGAGTGTTTTGGATTTGACCCTTCCCCTTTGGTATTTAAAGCAAACTAGACCCATTTGAGAGTTCTGGTTCTGTCTCAGCGATTGCTAGAGCTGAGCTCACTGATCTCAGAGGGCTGAATCTTAGTCCTGGCGTGGATAGTGTTTTGGTGAAGAGACAAAGGAGGAGAGGTAGCAGCAGAGAGGTTCCCCATTACACGGTGAAATGATTGACAAGCTGAAATCACTCAGAACTCTCACTGCAAAGTGGTGGCAGTCGTGATGGAGGCAGCTGTGAGTAGTGGTAGTGATGACAATGGTGGTAGTGATAAACAGCGTCAGACTGCTGAGTGGAGACAGAGGCATCAGCCAACCACCTTCTCCCCTCAGGGGTGGGAGGTGAATCCACCCAAATGCACCCCAGACTCTGGGGACGTTGGTGACCTCAGACAACAAGTTGTGAGTGGGGTTCAGTGATGGGAAAAGGGGAGCGGTGTGTTAGAGACATTGATCCCTTGGACTTTCCCACCACCACGTGCGAAAAAGATTCTATACAGCCTAAGACAATGTGGGGCCTGTGTTTTTCTTATTGGTTTTTTACTTTCAAATGGTTTTTGCAGTGTTTTCCCCAAATTAATACTTTTTTTTCTTCTTTTATTAAAAGTTGTCTTTTCTTATACACAGACTCAGTGCTTGCGCATGGGGAAGTATTGCCTCTTAGAGGTGCCCGGGGGGTGTTTAGTTTTCCTAAATTAGTGGTGGGGTCTCAAGCTGGCTCTGTTTTGTATTGTCAAGAGGAACTTCTACATATTGAACCCAGCCCTTGTTGCTGCATATACTACCTAGAAGAAGGATTACAAGTATAAACAGCACTACCAGATCAATCTATAATATGGATGGTAAAAACATACCGCTAAAAACTTAACATATATGCCAGTATATTATGATAACATTACCAGTAGTAATAGATGCTTTTCCTTCAGTACATATAATAATGAAGTCTCTCAGCTAATTTATTTCTCTGTTGAAAATCAGAGAAAATAAATCCAAGTAAGAAGTTATTTGCTTATGTATAAGTGATATAGTGATAACCTCTACTTTGATCATTTTATTTTGCAATCAGTATCAGATATGGCAGATTTAAGATACTTACTGTAGATTGCTGCTCAGCTTTTATTAAATAGGTCTGATGTGAGCAAGATACATACCACAATATTATCAATCTTGCTCTTTAGCTAAAGTTCAGTATGTACTAGTTATAGTGAATCATTTATAGGTAGGTATCTGATGAGATAATGCAGAGTATAAGTGTCATTTCCTTGGCTTGGCTCAATGAAACTCCAGGAGTGCGGTATCAGAACTTACATTATATGCTTCTAATTTTAGAACATGCAGAAAAGAGGTCCAAGTCCTTCCAGGTGTTGAGTCCTTTCAGGTGTGTATACCCTGCAGCTAGGAGTGAGCCGCCCAGTCCTGGTAGACAGACTCGTGATAGCAGGGCTCGAGCTAGCCCACTAAAAATAGCAGCATAAACAGGGTGGCTCTGCTGGAGACTTGGGCTAGCCACTTGAGCTCAGGCCCAGGGGGTCAGGTGGGCTTGAGAGCCCAAGCTGCAATATCCACACTGATATTATTAAGCACACTAGCTGAAGCCCCATTAGTGTGAGTCTGTCTAGCGGGGCTGGGAGGCTTGCTTCCAGTTGCAGTGTAGACATATCCTTTGACTCCAGTTGAAGCCAGAGGCTTGAAGAATCAGATCAAGAATTATCTAACAAGCGGTACAAAATGGTATTTTTTTACATTTTTTGAAGTTTTCAGTCATTTTGTTCATTTATTTCTCAGTCAGACTCCACTTAGAGGCTGCTAGAAAGCATGCTAATAGGAGTTCAAAAATACAGGGTTGAAGATATTATATAGTAGGGTATTATCAGAATAGTTTATGTGTAGATAGCAAGTAGATCCCTTTCATTTGACCTCTTCTGTCTGACCTAGTGATCTTGCTTGTGTTCATGAGGTTAACCCCACTACACTGATTCAAATAGAATTGTCAATGTGATCACATTCTTCTTTTCACTTGTGTGTGTCGTATTATAACAGAATAAAGGAAATCAATTTCTCATGGTGGCACAGAATCTATTGGACATTGTGAAGCTACAAAAACCAGCATCTTGAAACCACATTTTATCCTCTTGTAACCAAATGAAAAATTAGAGGGCAACAAGATATTCTTAGTAAGGTACCAGAAAAGGAACTAGAATATTAAATGGAAGATTTGTCTTTTTAACTAGGTGTTTCTCCCATATTTCAGTATCCTTTATCTTTAAAAATTCTAACAGCTTTCCTAGCCCAAAGGAACAACTTTTTGAATAGCTGTTTTTCATAGTGTTCCATTGCAAAACCACATCTACCCTCAGCAGAAGCAGATTACCTAGAATTTATAATGTAATATTGTTTCTCTGAGTCATTGTAATGAATCGACATTAGTTCATCATCACTTTCACTCAGCACCAGTACATTATCCAAATGGTGTTAGGTAGCTTGCATATCTGAATGTTGAAGTCTTATAAATGTTAGCTGCTGCTCTGATTTAGAACTTGAAGGGACAAAATGGTCTTTTTAATGAGCATTTGTTTATTAAAAGAGTGATAAAATCTTAGGCAAAGCTTTACAACAAGATCAGGATAACTGAAACGCAGTGAAAAGTTGTAAATAAAATCTATCTTAAGTTTTGCTTGAGTGCCTATTACTGTACTGTCTCAGCTGTGGTCAGATTCTAATAGCCAATACTAATATCACATCCATTCCACTAGAACATAAATAAAAGGGCTTGATGTTTGAATTAGTGTCTGGAATCATAGATCAGGTGCCACCAGTAACCCACCATTCAGTCGGTCTCATTCCCTTAATTTAAATCTTTATGGCCTAACGTCACATCACTGTCGACTATTTTCTACATTTTTAGTTTATATTGTAAACGTCAATGCCTAGCTCTTGGCTTTTGTTACTCTAGGCAAAGTGAAAAAGCACGTGCCTTGCAGTCTATAGCCATTAATGCAATTTCTGTCTCTAAACATTTTTCTTCCCTTGATAATCATCTGATTTCTCTGTTTGATAGAGCCAACTCTGCTCCCATGGTTGTCATGCCCTTTTGCTGCTGAACATAATTGCAACCTGCATTTAAAGACTCTTGCCATTGTGACAATTCATACATCAATAACTACATTTGTGGCTTTACATTAAAGATTATGCAGCCACAAACCCTATATATTGTATTATATTAAAGAATTTTGGATATCTCAGCATACGACTGGAAAATTCTTCCCAGCTTGCACTCAAGACATGGTAGATAAAAATCAATATGATTTTTTTTAAATCAAGAAAATTGGATTTTTAAAATTTAAATACATTTTTCTTTTAAAAAATAATTTCAATTTAATCTAATCAACTATTCTTTATTTAAATGATTTTAATAGATACAAATAATATTCTGCATCAATGAGCCATCTTCAAATTTTTTTGAGTTAAAAGGTGCTGCTTTTTTAATTACACACAGAATCAGGGAGAAAACATCTAACAGTTGAGGTCACCTCATGCTTTATAAACATGCCACAATGTCAAGCATTGCATTAAGTATCTATATATTTTGATCTTTAGAATGGCACAAATACCGGTATGTATAGTTTTCCAAATGTAAGTACTTTCAATTTGTTTTATGAGGAAAAGCTTGTGCCATAATTACTTTTATTTTAGTTTAGCTAGTAGGTGCGGAAAGAATATTTTCTTCATTTGGACTACTTCATTCAAAGGTGAGAAATTGATTAGGAGTTTAAAAAGCTGGAAAGCTTCATTTTCCTTTTTCAGTCAATGATTAAAAACCAGATAGTAAAGGAAGAGATTATTAATTCTAAAAACTTGAAGGAGATGGAGCAAGATTTTTAAAGGTATTTAGGTGCCTAAAGATGCAGCTAACTGCTTTATAGGATTATCAAGGGTGTCTAAATAGGTTAGGCCCCTAACTCCCATTGGATGCTTTTGAAAAATCTTACTGGGCATCTTTTTACCCACCTAAATTCCTTTGGAATAGGTATGGCCCATGGTAACCAGAAACAATCTGTCAATTGACTAACTATAGCTAAGAAGAGCCATACTGGATCAGACTAGTGGTCCATCTAGCCCAATATCCAGGCTCCAACAGTGGCCAGTACCAGGGTTTTAGGGGGAATCTACAGAACATGGCAATTTGAAGAGATCTACCCTGTCTTCCGGCAGCCAGAGGTTTAGGGTCACCCTGAGCATGAGATTACATCCATGACCATCTTGGCTAATAGCCACTGATGGACCTATGCTATGGACTTATCTAATTCTTTTTGAACCCAGGTATACATTTAACCATCACCAGGGCCGGCTTTAGGCCTATTCCACCAATTCCCCCAAATCGGGCCCCGCGCCTCAGAGGGGCCCTGCACCCAGTGAGAATCCCTTCCCTGGCTAGATGTGCCTTTTTAATTTTTACTCACCTGGTGGCACTTCAGGTCTTCAGCGGCACTTCGGTGGCGGGTCCTTCAGTGCCACAGAAGACCTGGAGCGAGTGAAGGACCCACCGCTGAAGTGCCGCTGAAGACTCAGAGCACCGCCCGGTGAGTACAAGCCCCATGTGGTGTTTTACATGTGTGGGTTTTTTGTGTTTTTTTAAAAAGTCATCCCTGCCGGGGCCCCGTCAAAACTGTTCGAATTGGGCCCTGTACTTCCTAAAGCCGGCCCTGACCATCACAACATCCCGTGGCAATGAATTCCACAGATTAATTATGCGCTGGGTGAAAAAGTACTTCCTCTTGTTTGTATTAAACCCACTGCTTAATAATTTCATTGGATGACCCCTGTTTTTTGTACTGTGGGAAAGGGTAAAAAACACTTCTCTATGCACTTTTCCCAAACCATTCATGAGTTTATAGACCTCTTTCATATTCCCTGTTAATCGTCTCTTTTCTAAGATGAACAGCCCTCAGAGTCTCTCCTCATATGGAAGCAGTTCCATATGTTGATCATCTTTGTTGCCCTTCTCTGAACCTTTTCCAATTCCACTATATCCTTTTTGAGATGGGATGACCAGACCAGGACACAGATTTCAAGGTGTGGGTGCACCATGGATTTATATAATGGCATTATAATATTTTCAGTCTTATGTTCTATCCCTTTCCTAATAGTTCCTAATGTTCTGTTAGCCTCTTGGACTGTTGCTGGGCATTGAGCTGAAGTTGTCAAAGAACTATCTGCGATGATTTCTTTCTTAAATGGTAACAGCTAATTTAGAACCCTTCATTATATATGTGTGGTGGGATTATTTTTTCCAATATGCATTATTTGGCAGTTATCAATGTTGAATTTCATCTGTCATTTTGTTGCCTAGTCACCCAGATTTGTGAGATCCCCATAACAGCAAATATTTCCTCTATTTAATAAATCAATTTTAAATACAAAACATTTTGATAAACTTATTTTTTCTTATGTATGCAGCACACTTAAGATTGTTTTTATTAGTTAAATAAAACTATTTAAAAATGCTTTAAAAATTTTAAAATTTCCATCCAAATGCAGCTTGAAACACATCCCAAGTAAAAAAGAGCATTTAGTAAATAAAAGCCTTATTCCCCATTTCTTAACATAATGAAAAAAGTAATAAAGAATCTGAATAAATGTATGTTAAGCTATATAATTACCTAAATAAATGTGTATAGTAGATATAGTGTATCCTCCTAGTTAGCAGAACAAAGTACCAGATTTAGTATGAAGACTATATTTGGTTTCAAATCAACATGTTTTAATAGTTGTACCAACCAATGAGAATGAGCCTTTCATTAGAAAGTAACTAAAAAAGTGCAAATGCAACACAAGATTCAATTGACTTAAATGAAGGTTTCCTATTTGCGGATTTAAATCATGATTAAAATCAGTGATTTAAATAAATCCACCCTGACCCAAGAGACAACATTTTAACAAATGTTTTAGGCAATTTTTATTATAAATCTGTACGACTTCCTGAGTTTAGAAAAAAAATTGGGCTTTGGAAATGGTTTCAATCATGCTAGGAAATATCTGACAGCAATACTTTCAGAAGGGGTCAGCAGTTTTGGGTGCCCAATTTGGGATACTCTGAACTTGTTTATTTCAGAAGTGCTGAAGGCCCACAGCTCCCATTTGAGTCAGGTAGCTGGGGGTGCTCAGCACTTCTGAAAATCAGGGTTTGTCTATTTGGTGAGTTTGTGCCTGGCAAGCCAGAATGTGAATCCACAGAGTGCAGTAGGCTGATGCACCAAGTGGCCATGTCAACTCTGCTGCTGTGCACTAAAAGTTCCATATGGTGCTTTGATCTACTGGAATAGTAATAACTGTTTAAAATATTATGCAACATAAAATAATTTTGAATGTGGATGTTATGTTACGATTTTTGTTGTATTTTTAGTGTTTTATGTAACTACTTGTGAAATAGTATCAGAATGCTGGAAATGAAGATTTGTAGGTTCTCTGCCTGGCTCTAAGAACAAAATAGTCTCATAGTTAGATATAGCATAGCCAAGAGTTATGATACTCCTGTTTGGGTCATCTGCAGGAACTGAATGTAGGACCTCAGGATCAAAAAGTACAAGCCTTCATCATTTGAGCTAGAGGACCAGATTTAATAGCATGGAGAGAAGGCAGGTGTAGAAGGGGACAAAGACATATATTGTGTTAATGTGGGTACACAAATATATAATTTGGTATATTTCTTCTTAAAGGCTGTGTGGCAAAATAAATGAGAGTTGGGTCTGTTTAGCTTAGAGTTGGGTGTTCTATTTGTAGCTCTGCCTAAAGTGATATTGCAGACACACTTATATTTCTTATTTGTAAACAGGTGAAGGATAATTGCCTCTCATAAGTGGAGATATAAAGCCTTGGTTAATAATAAAGTTTGTGAAATATGCAGAAATACTAATTACAATCAGTAGCTGAACTGGCATGAGTGCTGATGGATTCTGACTTTACATGTTAGCCAGTAGTCCAGGGGAATATATGTTATCTTGTAGATGAGCCTGACATTTTCCAGTTCTGTAGGAATGCATAACATGCCTATCAAATGTGAGATATGTGACACTAGGCAGGTCTGCAATGCCACTGGCCTACTTAGGGATCTGCAGGGTTTGGAATTCTCTGTTGGAGTCAGTTATTTCCTTCTGCACTGAGGGAGGAAGGGCTGAGGGGACAGCAAAGAAACTCTTGCGTTATTAGGATAAGTTGTTTTACAATCTCTGTGGAAGGGAATGATCTGGGCCCACCAAAGGACGACCCAGATTCCCACAATCTAGTAGTTATTACAACCCTGATGACCACACTGCGTTATTAAAGTGCCACATTTCCAGTAGTATTGGCTGCTGCTGATCCTCCCTCACTAAACGTGACTTGTTACTGTCAGAGGCAAGATCTTACTCAAAGAGAAAAAGAAATGACCTGCTAATTTTTAGACTGAACCAAAGGCAGTTCAGGCAGCAGTTCAAACCCTCTCTGTGGTTAGTGCAATGAGATATTGAAAAACTGCTTCACTTGTGTGTCTTCAATGGGATTTCAGCTGCTCCTTGCATTTTTTATTTCCTCTCTTGCTTTTTTCCCCATCTCCCTGACAGTGTTCTTTTCTCCCACTGAACCTGGCTTTCTATCAAGTTTCTCTCAGGGCCTGCTTCCCCTGTCTCTTCTCCTCACAGGGATCCAGTTGCTGCTGTTTGGTTATTCTCTCCAGAACTCTCCTATCTAATCTGAAGATCACTCAAGTCAACAGAGAGTCTCCCATTGACATCGGTGGTCTTTAGATTGGGTCCTAAATGACCAAATCCAACTTCCATGGAACCTTCTGACCTAACACTTTGTCGCATACCCTTTTACAAAGGGATAGTGCAGAAAGAGTCTATCAGCTGTTTAAATACCAGAAGAGAGGAAAAGAATCATTCCTTGTGCGGTTAGTGTATCTTTCTGAGACCAAAATGAAAACTGACGTTCTTCCTGTCCCCCGCTCTCATCCAGTTAATATTGCTATATGTTGATTTGCCTGCCTGGCTTAGCTCAATTTGTTTAGCCCCATAATCTACTTTGGGAAGAGTGTGCCTGACTAATTTTTATGTGCTCTCCATAGTCATTCTGTGGCATATACAAAGATATTGAGGCGTTACCATTTTTCACTTAGCTTCAAGAGGGTGATGCTAGTCAGCTATTATACCTGGGATCTTCGTTTCCATAGTTTATTCTTAATTGCATCTTTCTTTAGGACACAGAAAAAAGTAATACAAGTAAAATTCACAGACACTGTACAAATACTCTCTTTCCTCATTGCTAGCAAGGAACGATTTCAAAATCATTATCCTAGATAAGACACTTGGGCAGACAACCTGCTGGACTCCTTCCAAGAAACACTGAGACATCCATCATAACACCAGAGTGTAATTACTTTAATTATGTATTCTAATTAATCTGAAAACAGTCCAGACATTAAAGAAGTTCTCATCTGGCTATTTTTTATCGACACAATGCTCAGGACTGCCTATAGAATTGGATGTCCTTGATTTACCTGATTAAACAATGGGCTAATCAAGTCTTGCCTTTCTAAAAATACTTCCTGAGTATTGCAATGTGGAGGTGGTGAACTCCATCTCTTGAGGTTTTCTTATCCATGTTGTCCTCAAAGTTTTTTCTTTACCTGGCCACAGTACTGGTACACAGTGTATAATGTCAATATTTTACACATATCTTTCTTTAGAAACTGATTTCTGCTGGAAAATGTCCTAAAATGGAAGAGACTTTTTTTATTCAAGTGTACAGTACCTTGTTATGAACCGAGATCCAATCTAAATCCAGCTTTGGACACTTGCAAGATTTGTGTAAGACCATACCCTTTTCAGTAAACAGGAAAAGACGGTTACTCACCATAGTAACTGTTGTTCTTCGAGATGTTTTGCTCCTATCCATTCCAGTTAGGTGTGCGCGCCGCGCGTGCACGGCATCTCGGAACTTTTTTACCCTAGCAACTCCGGCGGGCCGGCTGGCACCCCCTGGAGTGGCGCCGCTATGGCACCCGTTATATACCCCAGCCGGCCCGTCCGCTCCTCAGTTCCTTCTTGCCGGCTACTCCGACAGTGGGGAAGGAGGGCGGGTCTGGAATGGATAGGAGCAACACATCTCGAAGAACAACAGTTACTACGGTGAGTAACCGTCTTTTCTTCTTCGAGTGATTGCTCCTATGCATTCCAGTTAGGTGATTCCCAAGCCTTACCTAGGCGGTGGGGTCGGAGTGAGACGTGGCGGAGTGTAATACCGCGGAGCCGAAGGCTGCGTCATCTCGAGACTGCTGCACCAACGCGTAGTGGGAGGCGAAGGTGTGGACCGAAGACCAGGTGGCCGCTCGACAGATGTCCTGGATGGGAACATGGGCCAGGAAGGCAGCCGACGAGGCGTGCGGTCTCGTGGAGTGAGCGGTGAGGCGGCATGGTGGCACGCGAGCAAGCTCGTAGCAGGTCCGGATACACGCTGTGACCCAGGAGGAAATCCGTTGAGAGGATATCGGCTCACCTTTCATGCGGTCCGCAACCGCTACGAACAGCTGGGGCGTGCGCCGGAAGGGCTTAGTCCGCTCGATGTAGAAAGCGAGCGCCCTGCGGACGTCGAGGGTGTGCAGCTGCTGCTCCCGAGGCGAGGTATGCGGCTTCGGGAAGAACACCGGGAGGAAGATCTCCTGGTTGAGGTGGAAGGCTGACACCACCTTTGGGAGGAAGGCCGGATGTGGTCAGAGCTGCACCTTGTCCCCGTGGAAGACGGTGTATGGCGGACTAAGCATCAGAGCGCGTAGCTCAGAGACTCGTCTCGCTGATGTAATGGCGACGAGGAAGGCCATCTTCCAGGAGAGGTAGAGCAAGGAGCACGTGGCTAAGGGCTCGAACGGAGGACCCATCAGCTTGGCCAGCACGAGGTTCAAATCCCAGGTCAGGGCAGGACGCCGCACCGGTGGATACAAGCGGTCCAAGCCTTTAAGGAAGCGGGAAACCATCTGGTTAGAGAAGATGGACCGACCTTCCACGGATGGACGAAAGGCGGAGACTGCTGCCAGGTGAACTCTCAAGGAGGAGACCGCAAGACCTTGTTCCTTAAGGTACCAGAGGTAGTCCAGGATGGTCGGGACAGGGACTACAAAGGGATTGAGGCCTCGCTGGTCACACCAGAGCACGAACCGCTTCCATTTCGCCAGATAGGTGGAGTGAGTGGAAGGCTTCCTGCTCTCTAGGAGGACTTGCTGAACTGCCGCTGAACAGTCCCTCTCTGCGTGGGTCAACCACTCAGGTACCAAGCTGTAAGATGGAGGGACTGGAGGCTCGGATGGTGGAGCCTGCCGAAGTCCTGAGTAATGAGGTCCGGCCACAACGGGAGGGGGATGGGATCCCGAACGGAGAGCTCTAGCAGCAGGGAGTACCAATGCTGCCTCGGCCAGGCCGGAGCTACGAGAATGAAAGTGGCTCTGTCCCTCCGAAGCTTCTGTAATACTCGATGGACGAGCGGGAACAGAGGGAAGGCATAGAGGAGGTGATCCTTCCAGGAATACAGGAAGGCATCCGACAGGGATCCCGGCGCGTGACCCCGGAACGAGCAGAACAGGTGGCACTTCCTGTTTGCCTTCGATGCGAATAGGTCTACTTGGGGAAACCCCCACCTGCGGAAGATTGTGTGCACGACGTCGGGACGGAGAGACCACTTGTGGGAGAAGAAAGACCTGCTGAGATGGTCGGCCAGCGTGTTCTGTACTCCCGGAAGAAAGGACGCTTCTAGGTGAATAGAGTGGGTCACGCAGAAGTCCCACAGGAGCATCGCTTCCTTGCAGAGGAGGGAGGAGCGGGCTCCGCCATGCTTGTTCACGTAGAACATTGCTGTTGTATTGTCCGTGAACACTGTCACACAGCGGCCTTGCAGGTGGGTGCAGAAGGTGCGACAGGCCAGACGGATCGCTCGCAGCTCGCGGACATTGATGTGCAGAGTGAGCTCCTGGGGCGACCACAGGCCCTGGGTGTGAAGGTCGCCCAGGTGAGCTCCCCAACCGAGCGCTGAGGCATCCGTGGTCAGAGTGGCGGACGGGCGAGGAGGATGGAACGGGACTCCCGCACAGACAATCTCCGGGTTGAGCCACCAGGTGAGGGACTCGAGTGTTGGCCTGGAGACTGTGACCACCATATCGATGGGATCTCGATGCGGCCGGTACACCGACGCGAGCCAAGTCTGGAATGGGCGGAGATGAAGCCGCGCGTACGCGGTGACGTAGGTGCATGATGCCATGTGGCCCAGGAGGCGGAGGCAGGAGCGCACCGTCGTGGTCGGGAAGGAGATGAGGTCCCGGATGAGGGAGACCATCGTCTGGTGTCGAGATCGAGGTAGGCAAGCCCGGGCTAGCGAGGAGTCGAGGACCGCTCCAATGAACTCTACCCGCTGCGACGGGGTCAAGGTGGACTTCTCGGTGTTGATGAGAAGACCGAGTCGTCGGAAGAGGGACAGTATGCCTGTCAACTGGCCCATCACCAGTTGTTGAGACTGTCCGCGAACTAGCCAGTCGTCGAGATACAGGTAGACATGTATCCGACGACAGCAGAGGGCTGCGGCAACCACCGCCATGCATTTGGTAAATACCCTCGGTGCGGTGGAGAGCCCGAATGGCAACACAGCGAACTGGTAGTGTGTGTTGTTGACCACAAACCGGAGGTAACGTCGATGAGGAGGATAAATCGCGACATGGAAGTAGGTGTCCTTCATGTCGAGGGCGGCAAACCAGTCTCCCGGATCCAGAGAGGGAATGGTGGTCCCCAAGGTGACCATGCGAAACTTGGGCTTGAGCAGGTACTTGTTCAGCTCGCGAAGGTCCAGGATAGGACGTAGCCCCCCTTTCGCTTTGGGGATGAGAAAATAACGGGAGTAGAATCCCCTGCCCCGCCTGTCTTGAGGCACTGCTTCTATGGCACCCACGCTCAACAGAGTCTGAACCTCTTGTAAGAGGACTTGCTCGTGAGAGGGGTCCCTGAAGAGGGACGGGGAGGGTGGGTGGGAAGGTGGGGGCGAAACAAATTGAAGGCGGTATCCCGACTGGACTGTTTGAAGCACCCAGTTGTCTGTTGTTAATTGGGACCACGCCGAAAAGAAATGGGAAAGGCGGTTGTAAATTAAAGGGGAAGGATCCGGTAGGGAGAGTGATGGGCCGTCCTCGAGCGTCCCATCAAAAGGCCTGCTTGGCCCCCTGAGGGGCCTTGGAAGAGGCCTGGCCCTGGCTACGCCGATTGCCGGAAGGACGACGGCGATTTTGAGCCGGTCGCCGGCTATTGTACGGTCGATAGCGCTGCTGGTAGAAGGGCCGGGAGGGTTGCTGCCGGAAAGACCTGCACTGTGTCGCCGGCGTGTGCATCCCCAGGGTGCGGATGGCAACGCGACTGTCCTTTAGGGTCTGGATCTGGGAATCCGTCTTCTCGGAGAAGAGACCCTGCATGTCAAAGGGCAGGTCCTGCAGTGTATATTGCACCTCCGGTGGCAGGGTGGAGGACTGCAGCCAGGCGATGCGCCGCATCGACACGCCGGAGGCCAAGGTCCGAGCTCCGGAATCCGCAGCGTCGAGGGCAGCCGTGATGGAGGACCTAGATGATTTCCTTCCCTCCTCCAACATCGTCGCGAACTCCTGGCGGGAGGCTGATGGCAGGAGCTCCGTGAACTTCGCCAGGGACGTCAGGATGTCATAGACGTACCTGGCGAGGAGGACCATCTGGTTGGCGATGCGCATCTGTAGGCCGCCTGCCAAGTAGACCTTGCGGCCTAGCAGGTCCATGCGCCGGGCGTCTTTGGACTTAGGCGCAGGGGCAGGTTGACCGTGCCTCTCGCGGTCGTTAACCGATTGCACGACCAACGAGTCCGGGGTCGGGTGGGTATAAAGATACTCATAGCCCGTCGGGGGAACTGAGTATTTACGCTCAACCCCGCGGGCCGTGGGAGGGATGGATGCGGGTGTTTGCCAGAGCGTGGTGGCGTTTTTCTGGATTGTCTTCACAAAGGGCAACGCTACGCGCACGGGAGCGTCCGCGCCAACCACGTTGGTAATGGGGTCCTCGTCCTCCTGGACCTCCGCTACTGGGAGATCCATGGCCGTCGCCACCCGGCGAAGCAGGTCCTGGTGGGCCTTCAGGTCAATGGGCGGCGGCTCCTTGGCTGAAGCACCGGCCACCGCCTCGTCTGGGGAGGACGATGATGACAAGCCCTGCACGACGGCCTCCGCCGCAGGGGCTGCTGACTGCGCCTCGGCTGGGTCGTGCTGCATGGAGGACTGGTGGTCCGGCGGAACGGAGGGCTCGCGTCGAGGTGAAGGGGCCGGCCGGCTAACCGTTGCCTCGGGGACCCTGCGCTCGGAGGCCAAGTGTCTCGGGGGAAACGGTACGCCCTGCGTTTCATACTGGGCCCAGGGAACCCAGTAGCCCCACCGTTGAGCCCCCTGATGTTCGCCGTGTGGGGTCGGTGGCAGGTGAGCGTTGCTGTCAGCGCCGGAGGCCACCGATGCTGGGCGGGATGGCCAAGGAGGCGCTGAGGCGCTGACGGATTGTACCGCCGAAGGCGGCAGTCTGTCCGCAGACGGTGCCGAGGAATGGTGCCTGTCCATCCGGTACCGGGACAGTGACCGAGACCGTCGGCCACCGCGGTGCCGGGAGCTCGACCGGTGCCGGGAGCTCGACCGGGAGCGGGATCCGCAGTGCCGGGAATGGCTGCGGGAGTTGCGGTGCCGGGAACGGTGCCGGGACGGAGACCTCCGGCGGTGCCGACGCGACGGCGATCGGGACCTGGATCGGTGCCGGGAGTGCGACCGGTACCGGGATGACGAATGGTACCGGGACTCCGACCGGCGTCGGGATGGCGACCGGTACCGGGACGGCGAGCGGTGCCGAGATCGGGATCGACGGGATGGCGACCTTCGTCGGGACCGGGAGCGTGACCGGGACCGGGAGCGTCGTTTGTGTCGGCGGTCCGTGGAGGGCGGCCGGATCATCATCGCCGGCTTTCCTATGGACGCGACAGCCCACACCGGCGGTGCCGGGGGCCGGAGGCTCGGTGCCTCTACGAGCTGTATCAGCTCATGCGCCGCGGAGAATGTCTCCGGCGTCGACGGTAGTCGTGGCTCAACCGCGGACGGTGCCGGGGAGCGTGGCGGTGCCGGACTCGACGGCCCTTGCGGCGCCGGAGTCAACGGGCCGGTGCCCGCCTGGTGCACGGCCACCGCGGGAGTCGCCGGTGGCGCAATAGTTTTGGCTGAGTCCTCAGCGCGGGACTGAGCGATCGCCTTCGCCAGCCTGCGCTTCCTAGCAGGCGAAAGGGAGCGGTGCCGGGACTTCGCAGTTGCTGGCTGAGGCTGCGGTGCCGCGGTGCCGGAGTGGCTTGGAGCAGCCGGTGCGCTCTGCACTGATGAGGCTCTCGGTGCCGGCGCGGCCGGTGCCGGGGGCTGCAGCGACGCCTCCATGAGGAGCTGCTTAAGTCTATTGTCCCGCTCCTTACGCGTTCTCGGCTTGAAGGCGGAACAGATCGGACACTTGTCTGTCCGGTGACCTTCGCCGAGGCAACGAAGACAGGCGTCGTGCGGGTCCCCGATCGGCATAGACCTCTGGCAGATTGTGCAGGGCTTAAAGCCCGGTGCCTTGGGCATGAGCCCGCACCGGGGGAGGAAAGGGAGGGGAAACCCCCCTAACCTTATCACTAAAACCTAACTAACTAACTAACTATAACAACTATCTACACGTACTATGAACGAACTATATACAAAAAACCTTTAGCGAGAGCTAGGGTAGTGGAGGACGGAGAGCACTCCACAGTTCCAACTGGCCGTCACGGGCGGTCAGAAGGAACTGAGGAACGGACGGGCCGGCTGGGGTATATAACGGGCGCCATAGCGGCGCCACTCCAGGGGGCGCCAGCCGGCCCGCCGGAGTTGCTAGGGTAAAAAAAGTTCCGAGATGCCGTGCACGCGCGGCGCGCACACCTAACTGGAATGCATAGGAGCAATCACTCGAAGAAGAACAAATATTCTCTTTAGGATGACAGGGGGCACTGAAAATCAAGTTATCTTTCTCTGAAATTCCCTCCATGAGAGAGAGAATGTATTGTAGTCACATGCATGTTGAGCATTATTTCTGACAGTCTCACTTTCAGGGTTCTCATTAATTTTGATTTTCTTCTTTATCTTAGATAAATCATTATATATTATATGCATTATTTGTTTCAATACTTGTCTTCATCTCTCCCAAAGGAATTTTTCACCCAAATCAAGTTATACATATCTAGGTTCCTTTGGAAAGGGACCCAACTGCTCTCTTTTGAGTTAAGGGCAGGTAAGACCATTCCCCTCTCCTGATCCCAAGGGTATTCTGGGAGCCAGGAATTCCATTCTGTTTAGGGTCTTATATCATGCCTATTTCTGTGGTGTCTGAGCAACTACTAGAGTTAAAAAGTTTCTAATGTCAGCCAAATGAAGTTTCTTGTACACTTTCCCCCTATGTGTGAATCAGGAACAAATCAGTGAATTTTTCATTTGGACCAGAAAGTGGTGTGGTTTGCAATCATTCTGGGCCAGATTCTCCGCTTTGTCAAGCTTATGTTCAGTGCAGCAAAGAGGATCAATTAGAGAGATAGAGAGAGAGAGTGTGTCATGGTGCGCTGATCATCTGTCTGCTTCTTGTGCATGTTACAGCAGCAGTCTGAACTAGAATACGTCCTTCTACATCAGGGACACTAGCAGTGTAGTATGCGGATTCTTGTACTACAGTGTCCACATTATGGTCCTGATCTTGCAGTTTTGGTCTACATGGGCTGACCCATGTCTCTCTGCAGAGATCCAGTGAAGACTATGAAGTTCTGCCTGCGTGGATCAGTTTGCAGGGCCGTATAACTCTTCTGTGGATAGAGAGAGGACATAGTTCTCTGCTTCTATTAATTTTGCACCTTCACAAACACTAAAGTAATTATGACTTTAATCCCTTCTTTCTACTGCATTCTCACTCATACCTTTGCTTGACCCCTCTCCCCTGATACCCTGGTCTATTCCAATGCTTAATTACTTTAACTGTTACACTTTGCCTTCCTTAGTTTTAGGCCATTACTCTTTGTTTTGTCATTTTTTGGTAATGTGAATAATCCTCTTCCTTTGAAAGTATTTATACAACATGATCTTTTCTCCCCTGAGTCTTCTCATTGGAAGTCTGTAGAATTTGAGCTCCTTCAGTCTAACCTCCTATTTGATACATCATTCACTAGATAATTATTTTTTGCTGTGTGTGTATTCTTTAGCTTTTCAATGCCCTTCTTAAGCTATGGGTCCAAACTGGGTGGGGTCACAGTGATTTTCCGAGCTCCAGTATTCTATAACCCAGCATCACTTTTATGATGTTAGTTTAAATTCAGTCACCCCTCTTGAACTCTCTCTACATATCTCCAAATGAGGACAAGGAGGAAGGAAAAGGGAGCATCCATTAACCCATCTGCCCTTAGCTAATGTAAAGTTTATATAAAATATACAATTGATTATAGCCATCATGCACCTCTCAGATCCTCAATAATGTATTAAGATTGAGAAATGTAAATGTATATATTTAAGAGTTTTTGGACTGAGCCTTATCTCACCTACATTGGCTAACTCTGTTGATTTAGGTGGATTTATGCCAAATATGCAGTAGTGTTAAACAGAATTAAGCCCTTTGTTTCATAAATAAAACTATTCTTCCAAAGTATAATTAGATAGAAAGCTGATCTCTTGTGAGTAGATAGGACTTTTGGTGAGGATACAGTGAAACTCTAAAAAAATCAGAAGCACTGATATCCCCCCCATGTGCTGGATTTTTCCCAACAGGGAAATTTGCAAAAACTTTTGAAATGTCTTCATTGATAATGACAATATGGATACCCAGTTATTCTGCCTCTTTGATAAGTTTGGATGAATAAACTCTGGCCAGAAGATGAACAATAATTTCTGATGTACACGTGTATTTACAGCAAGTGCTAAACTAATGTCTCTGCTGGGTATCCTGGGGCATTGTGTCTTATCTATGTTTATTTTTGGGCCCTGATCCTGTAATCGGCTCCATGTGGACACAGGACTCCACCTACATGGAGCTCACTGCAGGATCAGAACTTTAGACTGTAAGCTCCACAGGGCAGGGACTGTGGTCATGTGTGCTGGGTACACTGCTGAGCATATCACCTGCCCTTAACAAAATAAACGTTCAATAGTATCAGGTATCTTAGTTACCTTGAATCAGTCAGGACTTTTAAAATCCCTCTTGGTCCAAGTGCAATATACCTAGGTAATCAAGAAGCAGCCAATTACATTTCCAAAAGGCATGAATAAAGCTTGTTTAAAAATGTTTTATATATACATATACACGCACTCAATGAGCAATATTAAGTATCTCTGGAAGAAAAGAAAACTTGAAGCAATTATTTTTCTAGTATCCTTGTTTATCTCAGGACATTTGTGCTGCATTACCTTCTTTTAATATAGTAAGTGATAATTACACCCCTTGGGTACATCTTGGTGGCTGCCTAAAAGACATCTAGAGTTGTTTTCTTATTACTATGAAAAGTATTGGAAATGAGAGGCTATATATTCTTTAATATCAGGAGCACAAAAGGACACAT
Organism: Mauremys mutica; assembly: GCF_020497125.1. NCBI lineage: Eukaryota > Metazoa > Chordata > Testudines > Geoemydidae > Mauremys > Mauremys mutica. The sequence continues at coordinate 57,722,321 of NC_059072.1, read as the reverse complement.
GAAGAAACCTCCATCTTTTAAAAATGCTAAGTGCCTCTGAGATATGCTAAATACTAAAAATGAATGGTTCACCCCCCCCATTACTATACCTCCCTGTTTATTACTTTTATTATTTTTTTCACCTCTGCTTTTTAATCAACTTTATGCACTAGGAAATCTAGTACAGATGAGAAATACCCTGTTGAATACCCCAAATGTTTATGATCTGGCATAGAGATGCAAGCATTTCAAAATTTCCCACCATAGTGTTCAGTGACTTCAGTGGAGCCAGGATTTCACCTTAAGAGACTAACTTGTCTACAGAAATTACTCTGATAAAAGCCCCTGCCAAATAAAAGAATGTAATTAAAATTGTTTCCTAGCAAAATGTGGTTACATATTGTTTGGAATGTGTATGCTTCTGTATATGGGGTGAAATGTACCCCGATGTGGCTGGCCAGCACTAGGCTGAGATGCCCACTTACACCCTATTTTCAATGGTACTTAAATGGTGCATAGGCCTTTTGCTGGCACCTGCACGGGATGAATTTCATCCAGTGTAATAAAATGGCACATTCAGTCTATCTTAAGTTACAGGAGATCAGTAGCCAGCTTACGTCTGTCTTTCTAGAAAAGCGAGAAAGTTTTATTACTGAACAACAACTGAAGCATTCTTTACTTATTTGCAGGTCCGGCTCCAGGTTTTTTGCTGCCCCAAGCAAAAAAAAAAAAAAGGGCTGGAATGCCGCCCCTTGAAAAGGGCTGCCTCAAGCACATGCTTGGAATGCTGATCCCTAGAGCTGGCCCTGCTTATTTGCTAGTTTATTTAAATCCAGACTTAACGTGGAGAAATAGACAGTGGTATTTACTAAAGATCAAGGCCCCATGGATTCTGTGGCACGATGTGACCAAACTCCACAGCAACCACTTCTTAATTCTATGGTGACATTAATTTATTCTATCACCTTGAAGCAGGCTTCACTCGCTCCTCTCCTGCTCTTCCCTGCCCCTCCCCCCCCCAGCCCTGGTTCATAGTTAAAAATACTTGCTGACATAACATTGGTTGATTTTTCCACCACGATTATTTCTGAAGACGGGTTTTTCGTCATGGTCTCTTGGCAGCCCAGCTGCACTTCTCTGGCTTTGGTTCCCATGATATTGTTCAGGAGACCACTACCCCCTCAGAGCCTCTTTCTCTCCATGTGCACCTGGGAAGAGGGAAGCTTGTAGCTACCTTCACCAGCTCTTCAGCGCAGCTCCCAGGCTTTGGCTGCTGCATTGTTCTCCAGGCTATCTAGCTTGCCAGCCTACACATTTGTCTCCCCAAATCCCTGGCCACAAGCTGGATTCTAGCTCTTACTCCTCATTAAAATGGAGCAGTGCAGGGAGCATAGCTAAATGGTACAGGGCCAGGAGCATTCAGAGTAATCCAGTTTGTGACGGGATGGATCACAGAACCCCCCTTGGGAGCTGTCACCCGATGTGCTAAGACTACTACTACCCCTGCTTTCCCTGCCAGCTCGGGACTCCAGCACCCTGTCTTGCTGAGCCAGACACTCCTGTCTGCTCCAACAAAGACCCAGGGTCTGAATTACTTGCCCCAAAGCTGCAGGTTTACCTGAAAGCAGCTAACAGAAGTGTTCCTGTTTTTAACACTCAGATGCCCAACTCCCAATGGAATCTAAACCCAAATAAATCCGCTTTACCCTGCATAAAGCTTATGCAGGGTAAACTCATAAATTGTTCACCCTCTATAACACCGATAGAGAGAGATACACAGTTGTTTGCTCCCCCAGGTATTAATACATATTCTGACTTAATTAATAAGTAAAAAGTGATTTTATTAAATACAGAAAGTAGGATTTAAGTGGTTTCAAGCAGTAACAGACAGAACAAAGTAAGTTACTAAGCAAAATAAAATAAAATGCGCAAATCTATGTCTAATCAAACTGAATACAGATAATCTCACCCTCAGAGATGCTTCAGTAAGTTTTTCCCTCAGACTGGACACCTTCCAGGCCTGGGCACAATTCTTTCCCCTGGTACAGCTCTTGTTCCAGCTCAGGTGGTAGCTAGGGCATTCTTCATGATCGCGTCTTTCCTCACTTTGTTCTGTTCCACCCCTTTATATATCTTTTGCATAAGGCGGGAATCCTTTGTCCCTCTGGGTTTCCACCCCTCCCTCACTGGAAAAGCACCAGGTTAAAGATGGATTCCAGTTCATGTGACATGATCACATGTCACTGTAAGACCCCAAGCCTTCATTCCCCCCAGCCTGACTCAAAGGAAGGCTTGCCTGCAAACAGAGCCATCCAGTCAATTGTCCTGGTTGATGGGAGCCATTAAGATTCCAAACCACCATTAATGGCCCACACTTTGCATAATTACAAGAGGCCCTCAAGTTATATTTCATATTTCTAGTTTCAGATACAGGAGTGATACATTTATACAAATAGGATGACCACATTCAGTAGACAATAAGCTTTGTAATGATACCTTACAAGAGACCTTTTGCATGAAGCCTATTCCCGTTACATTATATTCACTCGTTATCAATGTTTTATAAAATCATATAGACTGCAACGTCACACCATTAACTCCCCCTGGTGGGGAAAGCTGCAGAGTAAGAGGCAGCTGCAGACTTGCAATGAGACCAAATATAAAATGGCAGATGCAGGGTGACAGCAACATTGGGAAATCCATGGCAGAAATGCTGGATTCTATGGCATCTTGGGAAAATATAGAATTGTTTAGTCCACGGGACCCTAACTGAGATGAACAGGCTGGTCACACCCCTCAGAACTATTTTTTCAGTCCCTCTGCAGACATGGGCATATAACATCACATTGGTTTACACTCAATTCACGTTGGAGGTTTCCTCTGCTACTATAAGGGCTAAAAACATAACCTTTTAAAAATGAAAGGTCTGATTCTGGTGCACAGTTCTGCAGCAAGGGGGCCTGGGTGGGAAAGGATTCTTTGGCAAATTGCATGGCCCTGACTGTGTGGAAGTCTTGTGGCCCTGCACATGATTAATTAGATTATGGAGTCAAGATTTCTGTGAGTTTGTTCTTACTCTTTAACAGGTTGCATACATCTCCAGCCTATCAGGGAAAAACCACCTTATGTGCACAAACCTTGAGAATTCAAAGAATAATGCACATATAATATGACAATCCATTATCTGCTTGCCACATAATTCTATGTTTTAGAAACTTACCCCCTGCACATAGCTTTCAGAGTCTGAAAGCCAAGAAAAAGCAGATGCAGTGCAAAACACAACCTACTGTTAAGTGAAGAAAAAATCAAATGTGAAAATAAAAAATTATGCTCAGTGAGCTGATGAACACAATTTTTAAAAGTTGGCTGAAGAAAGTATGTGATGTTGACTTCAGTATAAAGACATATTGAAATTGGAGAGCTGAAATAAGTGCAAATGAACAACTGTCTAGAAGCTAATTGCGCCTGTTTCCATATAATTCACAGTGATAACATTCACAATAGTTACTTCATCACAGAAATATTCCAGAAAAGAGGAAGAGTTCTGTGAAACTGAAAGAAGGATTTTGCCCTAAATCTCTCAAAGAGCCTTGGGCCTCCGTGCTCTCCTGTTAGGGAAAAACAATAGGGGATTGGAAATGCCACTTATTTGAATTCACTCTTTCCATAAAGGGTGGAATTTGCCCCATGAAACAGCAGGGCACTTGGCCCCCAAACTCTGTGGATCTTAGATGAGCTAACAGAAGAAAAGGTCTATCCACAAAGAGGTTCCTTGCCTCTACATAGCCACGTGCCTATCCCAGTACCTGCAAATGGTACACAGCTACCTGGCTACCTGCCTCCTCTTGACAGTATGGTTCCTGCAATCGGTATCCATGCTGCTAGGGACTCCCTATACTGCCTGCTGTTCCCAGAGTCCCTTGGAGTGTGTGGGTGGCACTCTTAGTGATGCATTGTAAGTTGGCAGGTGAGGGGAAAAGAAGGAAAAGGTAGCGCATGATGACACCCACAGGCCTGGATCAACATGAAGCACCCACACAGGGACTACACAGGAACTGGGGAACATGGTGTTGAGCTGGCACTCTCTGTCCCTTGAGCCTGGATTCTGGGTTTGAGGTTGCCTCCTATCACAAATGTGGAGGAGTGTCTCTTGGGTCTCTTGGGCTTAACAATGGAATTAGATCACAAAGAATACTGTGGAAATCAAATACCTGATAAAAATGCAAGTGACATTAGCAGATTGTCTGAAAAGAGCAAAATGACTTTCTAAGATTAATGGACTAAAAATGACAGCGAAAATAATCATATTTAGTCAAAAGCATATATCAAAATATGTTTTCTTTAGAAATCAATAGCAATTAATCCATAACCACAGTGACAGTATAAACTTAATAAAATCCAGAGCACCAAAAACATGGTAAGAGTAAAGTGTTAAAATATTAGTCAAGCGAATACAGCAGAAACATTAAGAACAAGATTTAAAAAATGATAAAATCAAGAAGAGAGTATGCAGGCAAGGGTTCAAACAAAGCATTTTCTCTAGTTCAAACCACATTTTGTGGGATATAATTTTGACCACAATCCAATTTTATGCATCTGGCAAAAAAACTTTGAGTGTTTTTTCTTTAAAGAAGAAGCACAGTGGCAGAAAGGAACCAGTTCTGATCAGGGCTCACTGGAGGGGCCTTCAGAAATGTTAAGGTCATAAGGGCCTGTGTGTCTGGTTCACCTCTTGTATCCCCTCTCACACCTACACTATAAAATGTGTAGGACAGGTACCATCTTCTTGGAGTCAGTGACCTAGGGCATTGGACTGTTACTCAGGAGACTTGGGTTCTGTTCCCAGCTCTACCATGGGTTTATTTTGGACAAGTTACTTTCCCTCCATGGGCCTCGGTTTCCTGATTTGTAAAATGGGAATAATGATGTTGACCTCCTTGGTAAAATGCTTTGAGATCTATGGATGAAAAACACTGTGTAAGAATTAAGTTTTATTATTATTGTTCGTTACTAGTTTGCACAGTGCTCCCCTGATTCTAATACTACCATAATAGAAATAAGAAACAACAACAGAAGGAATCCTGATGATCATCTTGTCAGACCTCCTAAATATCACAAGCCATAAAATTTCACCATTGAGTTTGATCAGAAGAACAGTAGACCTATTTTTCATTTATGTCTTTGTTTTAAGAACAAAGGCCCTATAAGTGGGTGTTGGGAAATTATTTCTTAGCTCTGAAGATAGAACCCAATATGCAGCAGGTGACGTGAGTGAGAGCAGCATGTCACATTTCAAGCTGACTACCTTTCTCACTGTATTTGCCAGTGGGTATGTAGGTTTTGATATACAGCAAGGAAAATAGCGCTATGTAAACGTAGCTCCCTTTCACTTCTTCTTTCTCCAGCTGGTCAGCCACAGTCTAACTGTTCCTTCTTTTTATTTCTCAGCACAACCAGGACCACTACAAAGCTTTTACCCTTCAGGGAGTAACTCCTCCAGTCATTTGAATCAGAAACGTAAGGAGGTCTGAGGCCTCCTCTGCCCCCTGCTGGAGGCATTAGTGCCCTGACACCTCCTTGCTTAAAAAAAATCCACTCAGCCTGGGCTACCAATGAGACTTAGGCTTTGGCTACACTTACACTTCAAAGCGCTGCCGCGGCAGCGCTTTGAAGCGCTAAGTGTAGTCAAAGCGCCAGCGCTGGGAGAAAGCTCTCCCAGCGCTGTCCGTACTCCACCTCCCTGTGGGGAATAACGGACAGCGCTGGGAGCCGCGCTCCCAGCGCTGGGGCTTTGACTGCACTGGCGCTTTGCAGCGCCGCAATTTGCAGCGCTGGAGAGGGTGTGTTTTCACACCCTGCTGCAGCGCTGCAAATTTGTAAGTGTAGCCAAGACTTTTGTTTTTGAGGCCTAGAAGGGAATGGAGGAGATGTGGACTAGTAGGGAGGTGGCAGTCCAGTTAAGAAGGCTTGCCTGGTTTCCTCTAGTGCTGAGTGAGCATGGGATGAGAGAAGAGCTGCTTAGTGCTACCCCAGGACCCTGGGGCCTTTGCTTAAGCACTGTGACAAGGCAGTCACCATTTGTGTTTGTTTATAGTTTAAAGGCACAGACAGCCAAATCTTGCATTTGTTTATTGTTAACCATTTAAGCCTGACACTGAACTCATAGCACAGGTTGATTTGCTCCAGCCTGGGTGCCACAAGGGGCAGGGAGGCTATCCTTTTTTTAACACCCCCCCCCCCCCAAAAAAGTCCAACCAAAAACCATAGCCTCTTCGTTTCATAAAAACACGATTTTAAGTATTACTAACAGGAAAGAAGGAATTTTGCCACCACCCCTTTTCCCGTCCAATAAACTGACCTCTTCAGGGTTATAGCTGCTAACTAAGGTTGACAACTATTTAATCGCACAAACCCAAACACCCTTGCCCTACCCCTTCCCTGTGGCCACACACCTGCCATGCCCCTTCTCCAAGGCCCTGACCCCTGCTCATTCCATCCCAGGGCTGGCTCTACAGTTTTCGCTGCCCCAAGCAGTGCGCCAAATTGCTGCCGTGGGCGGCAGGGGCAGTCCATGTGCCCTTAGGGCGGCAGGCGCGTTTCTGCGGCGGCGGCAATTCGGCGGCAGCTTCTATGTTTAGCTGAAGCCACCACGGACAGCTAAACATAGAAGCTGCTGCCGAATTGCTGCCCCCGCGGAAACGCACGTGCCGCCCTAAGGGACTGGCCCCACCGTCCGCAGCAGCAATTCGGCGCGCTGCTTGGGGGCAAAACAACAGGGACTGCCGCCCCTTGCAGATTGCTGCCCCAAGCACCAGCTTGGAATGATGGTGCCTGGAGCCGGCCCTGTTCCATCCCCCCTCCCTCCATTGCTCATTCTGCCCCACCCTCACTCATTTTCACTGGGCTGGAGCCGGGGGTTGGGGTGTGTGTGGGGGGTGCAGACTTTTGGCTGGGGGATGGGGCCAAGGGGTTTGAAGTATGGGAGAGTGCTCCGGGCTGAGCCTGGGGCAGAGGGTTGGAATTCAAGAGGGGGTGAGGGGTGCGGGCTCTGGGAGGGAGTTTGGGTGCAGGAGGGGGCTCAGGACTGGGGTAGGGGGTTGGGGTGCGGGCTCCAGCTGGGCGGCGTTTATCTCAGGAGGCTCCTGGAAGCAACTGGCATGTCTGGCTCCTATGTGCAGAGGTGGCCAGGCGGTTCTGTGAGCTGCCACTGCCTGCAGGCACTGTCCCCACAGCTCCCATTGACCGCGGTTCCTGGCCAATGGGAGCTGCGGAGCCAGTGCTCGGGGCGGGCAGTGCGCAGAGACCCCTGGCCAACCCTGCGCCTAGGAGCCAGAGAGATGTGTTGCGGTTGCTTCCGGGAGCCATGTGGAACCAGGGCAGGTAGGGAGCCTGCCTTAGCCCTGCTGCACTGCCAACCGGACTTTTAGCGGTCTATTAAAATCTCCCAGATTGCTTTCAGTAGCGAAGAGGAGATCAAGGCTGATTCCAGAAGATTCCTGGCCAATCCGGGAGGGTTGGCAACTCTACAGCTGACTGAAGTTATAACTGGAACAAAAGGAAGTGTCTGTCTGTGCAAAGGCAAAACTTTGGCTAGAGAAAAGCAGACAGACGCAGTCTGTAGCTATTCAGCAATTGGAATCCTGCTTGGTACTTTATAAAGCAAACACTTGCGCTTATCAAAATTATTATTGGTTAAGGTGTGAGTATGGATGTTTCTTTTTTCTGGAGGGAGGTGGGGAGGGAAGATTAATAAATGGCTTTGGGCCTATTTGGTGCCACAGATGTGGTGAGCAAATGCATGTGAGCTGAAATCCCCTTGATTTAAAAGGGAAGGAGCTGTTGCCAGGGAATTTTTCCACAACAGCCCCAAGATTTTAGCATACACTCTCCCACCCTAGTCTGCAACAGCCAGATCTCTCAATCTCCAGGGCAAACCACTAAGTCTTATATCTTCTCCCAGGCTTTTGAGGAAGGAGGGGTGAGTTGATGTTTGGGATGAGAGTATTGTGGCCTCCCATGACCAATCTCCCCAGTATTTTTGGGTTGCATGTGGAGAGGAGACAGTTTTTTGGGAAAGTTGTGTTTTGTTCCTGATTTTGGAAGGTCCTAAAAAACCTTGTTGCATCCAGAGAACATTTTCCTCAAACTTGAGTTTGAGCAGAATTCACTTCTTGGATCCTGGGTATCTTATCTTGGTTTATGGCTTGGGAAGATAAAATTTATACTTCCTTAGTCTTGGCCTATGAATTTTCAGTCCAAAAAAAGCTTTAATGTCTTTAAGTTTAACTTATTTTTTGGAACACATTAGTAAGGTAAATCAATTTCTGCTTGTTCTCTGATATTGCTCTATCTCAGTTTCTTTTAGATTATTTTATAACCCTTTTATTCAATTATTTTCAGATCTGGGTAAAAGGAGTACGCCTTTGAGTAATAAGACAGACTATTTCTCATTCTTGATACTTGCATTTCCTCCAGTATTTGGGAGGTTATTTAACTTTCCTCTGATTTAAATCTTTGACACCTTTGTTTGTTTTTTATGACAGAGAGATCCAGTACATTATGCTTTCTTAGCTACCCAAGTTTGCCTGATAATAGCTGTAGGTTTTCAGGATTGTCACCAATAAAGTTCAAAAGGAGAAAATTATGTAGATGTAGCTAGCATATGAAAAATAATCACATTCCCTAGAATCCCCTTGAACAAATTTTCTCAGCATCTTTTACAGAGCATACTTTAAACATACAGCCACATTATCAGTGCCAGAATGGTAAGAGTACATTTGTGGTTGTTTGGGGCCAGATTCTCAGTTGATATAAGTTGACTTATTTTTCACTGACTTAAATTGTTCCTATGCATTCATACCATTTTTATTTAATGGAATTATAGAAGTTGCCTGGCTCCTAATCTGTTAATTCAGAGGACATTTCTATCTGAGCAAAAAATTGTACTTTGTATTAGGGATGGAAATATTTCTGGAATGCATCACCTTTGAATATTTAATCATTTTAATAATGAATACCAAATGCACCAATTTCCCTTCTCTTCCTTTTTTGGAGAGTAATTATTTTTGCAGTTAGTTAAGCTTGAGAAGCACACACCTTTCTTTATACTTTGAAAGACTGATGATACAAAGAATCAAAAGAAGAGGAAAAGATTACAAGGAATGGTGGTGTTTAGAGAAAGGTTAATGAGGTCAATTGTGCTTGCTGTAGATGTGTTTTAAAAGCCCTAGCTCAGGCCTAATCAAAGTTTAAAGACTACCTAGGAAGATAAGCAGTTCTAACCAAGTGTCCATTGATTTTTACCTGAGTAGTTCAACTGTCAAAGTGGGTTAAAATCATCATGCCAACTGTTTCCAGCATTGTACTTCTAAGTGCAAGAGCTAGAAGTGTAAGTGTAGAAAGGATCACAGGATATGTTCAGTAGTGCAACTTTTTTGACATACTGTGGACTTCCCCATTTAGATATTCCTATGCAGGGGCTGGGCACATTCCAGTTCTTAGGCTTCTGGGGCACAGGATTATTGAACCTTAATACCTTCCATGTGCCTCCTCCTAAAACTGGACTGGCATGGAGAGCACATACTGCACCATGTAGAAGCATGAATGAGAAATCACTACTGAGTGTACGTCCCTAGTGCCATGGAAGCTGCCCTATCTTCAGTTCAGTGTGAGCTGTGGCTAAAACACACAACGAAGCCAGAAATGAGTGCAGGTCTGTTGGCTGTGTGGCCAGCTCCCTTATCTTTCCTATGGCAGAGTGGAGTAAGGTGTTCTGTCTTTGCAAATGGTTAAAAATAGTGTTTTAATTTTGGTGACTCTTTGATTTGCTTCCCTGGGCTAAACTGTATTATCTACATATTGGGGGCTGGGAAGAGACCTGTATAGTCTATACCTCTCCTTTGTAATTGTTCATACTCTTATCACATAAATGGGAAACTCTCCAACACAGAAACTGCTCATTTACCATTTTCTGTTACGTCTACAACTTGGCATGCTCAGAGAAAATTCTCAAGAATTGATCCATGATCAGCATGTTAGAGAATTCTTCCAAGCTTTTATTTTCAGACTATTAAATAAATAAATAAATAAATGAAAATTCAATCTTGCATAGCTTTTCTTTAAGGGCATCCACTTGAGAAAACGTGAATTCATGGAAACCCTGCTGTTAGATCTCTTCATTTACATCAAAGTAGATGTACATCTTATACTCTTTTTTACATGAAGTCACGAGACCTACTCTGGCACTGGCCAAAGTAGCCATCTACAACACCAGGAGGAGGATGCTGGATGGGGAGGTGCTCTGTGACTCTGGGGCCTATTTCCATTCCTCCCTTCTCTTACGTATCCGAGTAGAGTTCCTTTGGGCAGTGTCTGCAGGCTCCTTAAACTGCTTTGAGGAGCAGTGGGCACTGTCCAGCATTCTCTGCTCAGTGTCCCCTCTGGATCCCTAGTTTTGAACCTATGATCCCCACTCCCGACCCTGTTATTCCTTACTTGTCCCACGTCATCAGTTGAGTCCTGGGTCCAGTGGTTCCTTCCACAAGGCTGGGGGAGGGACCTTTAGACATGGGCGGGCTTGTGTCCACCTACCTCCCGGAATTTCAATAAGGATCATTTCCTCCATGGATCATTTCCTACTGGTCTCCTCTTTCCCAGTGGGTAAGGAATCAAGGATAGAATCTCAGACCTTCTGAGAATCACAAGTCTCTTCCATTTGGGCTTTGCAACAGCCAGACCTCAGATAGCAGGCACATAGCGTGTATTTCAGTTCTCCTCCACTGTCTGCTGGCTTTGCAGGAGTGGCAGGGTGGAGCTGCCTCGGCTCAGAGCAGCTGCTTAACTCCATTCTTATTGGTGGGGATTAAGAGTGGGGTCACAAAAACCAAAAACAATGTGATATACATAACTCACCAATACAGCACAAATTTGCAAATTGCTAATCTCAATGTACTCTTCATGGACAATCTCCAGAGCAAGAATTAGTCACAGAAGAAATTGTCAAACAAGAGATATACCTGAGAATTTTGCAATTTGTTTGCGGACAGTTCACAAAAGAAAAAAGTGAATAGTTATCATAAATTATTGAGGTTGAATTATTGGCCCAATGCTAATAAATAACACAGGGACAGAAGAATTACTGTCTTTTGACATACCAGAGGTCCTGTCTAGTCTGTATCCTGTCTCTGACTGTGGCTAGCACCTGATGCTTTAAAGGGCGGTGCAATAAATCCTATAATTAATATTATTTAGCTATCTGCCCACAATAGTAGTTCTTAACTTCAGGCAGTTTATGCTTGGCTTATGCCCTGCATCATAACACCAAACATCTCAAAAGGCTTTTATTTGCCTCCTCCCCTACTATGACCCTGTTTAAAAAAAAATCAGAATAAAAACTAACTTCTAGAATTTACTTATATATTGTGCTTTTTTTTTTTAAGTGAATCAAGGTATTGACTTGGCAGTCCCAGAGAATGAAGTCCTGTATTTAACCAAATAACTGATACAGCATAGGCAATGGCAAAGGAAACCTCCCCCTACTGCCGTGCTGTGTATTTTAAAGTAGTCCTTAAAGGATCAGCTTTGGGAGGGGAGGTTGGTTCGGCTTCCATGATCGCTTTTTCTTTGGCTGCTCAGACTGCTATCTCCTGTGAGATTCATCACCAAATGTCATGGTAGATTTTTGTGATATAGCTACCTGTTTACTATTAGCTGTATTGAGATCAACATTTAATTTCACATACAGGTTCTCTGCCAAACACACACAGGTTGCCAAGCATTAACAACTTTCAGGCACTACTGTGCAGATTCATTTTTCCTTGCTATTTGAAAAACTTTATTAACTTTTTATTATGCACGCATGTGACCTTTTCTCCTGATATAATTCAATTCTCACGTTAGTATTTCATGATAATAAATCTATAAACTCCATGAATTCTCTGAAACGGGACTTGTCACCAGATGATTTGAACATTCTGAACATGTTTTTCTTAATGATCAGTTATTATCATGTGAATTGAGTACTTTATTTTGTGGGTTTATGGTTGTTTCTGTAAATAAATGTTTGAGCACTGGTTAGCTATTCAACTAATACCATGAGTAGACACTGTGGACTGATGGACCATTACAAATAACTGTTTATAGAGAAGATTAATAAGACAAATGTGCTCACTAACCTAAATCCTGATACTCTCCCATTTTATTGAGTGCCCGACCATTTTCATTTTCACTGCAAAGTTAAGGAATTAGTTCTCTTGCTGTAATACATATATATATAAAAAACTTAAAGATATTCTTTACTGTTGAGAACCTATTTTAATGACTGCAAAAACAAATACATATAAATGAACAGAATGTTGCTTGTGCATTTCAGTGATTTCTCTTGTTATGGATGACCTTGATGACTTTTCTTATTTTCTCTAGTCCTTCTTCTATTTTCTGTCTCCTTGGGATTTTTGTGCCTTGTTCTCCTATTCTTCTGTTCTTTGAGTACTTTCAGATTATTTCACTCTTCTTGGGCTGTTTCCTTACTTCTTAAAGATGTCTGGTTCTTAACTCTTTCCGTTGGTGTTCTTTCTTGTGTCTCTTGTAGCATCTTTCCTGTCTCAATGCAACAATCTTAATTAATGAGCAGGTTTTCCTTAATAGATGAAGCACTCATGTCTTTGGAATATACATAATCTTGTTTTAGAACATTGAGTTTTGTTTCCCAACTTACTAGGTAAAGGTGTATTTACTTTCAGCCATTTTGTACTGCTAATGTATCCTGCCAGTATTTCATATTGAGTAATACATGAATGGCAGGCCAAGCCATTCCTTTTGTTTTCCTAAAATTAGATAGGAATTCACATAACTCGTGACTCATTAATAAGAATGGGCTAGATTGATACATGTACACGCCTCCATTTATATGGGTGGAGCAAGCAAGATTGGAGCATCTGGGGTGAGAGCATGGAAGAAGGACAGAGGTGAGTCTGGTGCATGCTATCCCACTTTGGAATCTATGGAAATCCCTCTGTAACTACTGGAGAGTGCATGTTGGGGGAGAGGTAGAGGCACCAATATCTGCACCATGTTCCCTAGACACCTGTTGAATATCCACTGAGGGTGAAATCCTGGTGCCTTTGAGGTCACTGTGAGTTTTGCCATTGACTTTAATGGGACCAGGATTTCACCCCAAGAATTCCTTTCAGAAGTTAATGTTAATGTAGAAGTAGTATTAACCCCCCTGCCACCCCCAATAGCTTCTGCAGCCATGGTGAATTAAAACTGTTCCTGCTAGGCCTTAATGCAAGGGGAGAGGGACAGGATTTGTCTACGCCTCCCCCCTCTTTTAAAGAGCAATCTGTAATTCCTCAGTTCTGTTCCTGCCAAAAGCTCTCCCCAGCCAATATATGACAATAGAGTTAAAAACTGTCCAAATTTTCTCACTAAAATGTTCCCATTTATAAGTTTCAAAAATCGGTAGGTATGGAAATACTGTAAAAAGTCTCAAAGTGATGAAATTTCTGAAAGATAGTTGGATTTAAGGTGAGAATTCATAAAAATGTCTTTAGTTAGGCATAACTGAAAAACTTACAGCTATCCATGACATACATTTATATTGATTTGATTTTTTTAATTAGGAATTTTTTTTCTTTGCATTGTGAAAACCTCTTTGAGCAAAGCATTAATCAGTTGTTTTTGCCTCTAGACAACTACTTGACTGTATTGAATCTGTAGAATTCTTCATAATACAATGCAGCATATCACAGAAAACATTTAGATGTTAAACTGATAATCATTATTAAATGTCAAATACATATCTGAGATAAGACCCTCCAGACTGGGGTTTGGCACTGTGGCCTTTAAATCACCCCAGGGCCTTTAAATCACCCCAGAGCTCTCAGCTGCAGACGTGGCTGGGAGCCCTGGGGCTCAGGGGTGAATTAAAGGGCCTGGGGCTCTGGCCGCTGTGGAGCTCCAGGCCCTTTACATCACCACGGGAGCCCAGCTGCTGGAGCTCCGGCAGGGATTTAAAGGGCCTGGGGATCCCCACAGCGGCCAGAGCTCTGGGCCCTTTAGAGCCCCACCTGAGCCCGGCTGCTGGAGCTCCAGCAGGGATTTAAAGGGCCCGGGGCTCCCTGCAGCGGCAGGAGCACTGGGCCCTTTAAATCCCTGCCTGAACCCGGCTGCCAGAGCTCTGGCGGTACTTAAAAGGGCCCGGGGCTCCACGCAGCGGCTGGAGCCCCGGGCCCTTTAAATCACCACCGTAGAAGCTGGTCCAGTCTGGCATGGTGTACTGGCTCTTGCCGGTATGCTGTACTGGACCGTACCGGCTTACTTTCACCTCTGGGTAAAACACTGCATAATTAGCTTATGGTACAGATTTCCACAAATATCACTGAAGCTAAACGTTTAGGAGGATTCAAACAAGGAGAACTTCTTTGTATGGATATTGAGAATATCCACAACTACATTGGATAGGACTTTATGGCACGAACTGACCACTAGCTGACAGATTAGGGGAAAAGAACCCATGTGTGTAGAATATTTCATGAGTGTCCATTACCGTGTTCCTTGCTCCTTCCTCTAACATGTCTGCATAATGGGATACTGAAGTAGATAGACCACAGTTCTGAACAGGAATAGCAGTTCCTGTGTACCTGGTTTTAACCATGGTTTCTGAAACAATGCTAAATACAGTTATTTGCATTTACAGTAAAACTGTGTTCAGCACCAGTTCAGTTTCACGAATTGCTGACACCTGTTGTCAGGAACAGGTAATTTTCAGGGTTGATAATTCTAGAGAAACTGAACTCTGGCTGGGAACTTAACTGAAGAGGAGTAAATTCATCCTTAGGATAAACCCATTGACTTCAGCGAAGTTACACCAGAGATTAATTTGACCTTAATCTGTTTTGCTGTAGTTCTGTCAGTGGAGCTGCATCTGCTGGCAGCATTGCTGCTGCTTTGGCTGTTCTATCTGTCTTTGTTCAAAGCAATAACAGGAATTAGATGGGGGTCAGAGAAGGGTGACGAAAATGATCAGAGCCACGGGAAAACTCTCTGTGGAGAGAGATTGGAAAGACTGGGATTGTTTACCTTAGGAAGCAGATTAATAAGAGGGGACATGATAAAAGCACATGAAATAAGAAATGGTCTAAAGCTGGGATTCTCAAACTTCATTGCGCCATGACTCACTTCTCACAACAAAAATTACGATGTGACCCCAGGACGGGGGACCAAATCTGAAGCCCGAGCCCCACCACCCTGGGAAGGGTGTGTGTGTGTCAAAGCTGAAGCCCAAGGTGGGGGAACTGTAACCTGAGCCTGGTCGCCCAGGGCTGAAGCTGAAGCCTGAGCCCCTCTGCCCCGGGCTGAAATCCCTGGGCTTTGGCCCCGGGCAGTGGGGCTTGGGCTACGGCTTCAGCCCCAGGCCCCAGCAAGTCTAACGTCAGCCCTGGTAACCCCATTAAAATGGAGTTGAGACCCACTTTGGGGTCTAAATCCTCAGTTTGAGAACCGGTGGCAGTTGGTTTCAACCTGTGGTCCTCAGACCCCTGGGGGGTCACAGACTATGTCCAAGATTTCCAAAGGGGTCTGCACCATTGAAGATCTGGGCCTCGGGGCCTTGGCTTGTGTTCTGAGTGATGCTGCTATTTTTTTCATTAATTTTAACTTCTCTCCTTTCTTCCTAAGAGATTCTTTGAATTTTAGAAGTTTATTCATGTACAGGGACTTACACAGATAACTCCTGTTAGCTGTCACTAATGGGAACTTTGCACTTAAATCCCTTGTGTGTTGAGGCGATAACATACCCTTTAGTCTTTCAAAGCAAACTCTAATTTATGATCATTCAACGGAGGAGTAAATACAAAACTTCTCCAATTAACTAAAAGTATGCAGTGTAGAACCCTAGACACCCAGCTATATTATGCTCATCAATCACTAATGTAAGTGACTAGGTAGAGAGCCCTTACGAAGGGGAATCTGTTGTTAACATTATAGATGTAACCTACAGACCTTCAAAAAAGATATTAACAATCTTCTTCAAAAAAGAATAACTTGCAGGTGTGCAAACTGCTCCCTGTTTTCCTTGTGTCATGAAAACGCAGTCCGTACTTTCAAGATCAGAAGATTCAGTTGCAAACGTTCCCAGGGTACTTTTCAGACAGACTGTGGTCATGTCTGAATCTTGCAGTTTGCAGGTGTGTGAGCTCCCTGTGGACACTATATACGGTTACTGCATCTTTAAAGCCTGGCACTTGCTGGACACAGAGTACAAAAAGACTTGTTAGGTGGACAAACATGGGTGAGGTAATACCTTTTATTGGACTAAGGGTACGTCTACACTACCCTCCGGATTGGCGGGTAGAGCATCTAGTGTAGACGCGATAAAATTGATCCCCAATCGCTCTGCCATCAACTCTGGAACTGCACTGCGGCGAGAGGCAGAAGGGGAGTCAACAAGGGAGCGGCAGCGGTTGACTCGCCACCGTCCTCACGGCCAGGTAAATCTACCTAAGATACACTGACTTCAGCTACGCTATTTGCATAGCTGAAGTTGCATATCTTAGGGTACGTCTACACTACGGGACTATTCCGAATTTGCATAAACCGGTTTTGTAAAACAGATTGTATAAAATCAAGTGCGCGCGGCCACACTAAACACATTAAATCGGTGGTGTGTGTCCACGGTCCGAGGCTAGCATCGACTTCTGGAGTGTTGCACTGTGGGTAGCTATTCCGTAGCTATCCCATAGTTCCCGCAGCCTCTTCCACCCCTTGGAATTTCCGGGTTGAGATCCCAGTGCCTGATGGGGCAAAAATCATTGTCGCGGGTGGTTCTGGGTAAATGTCGTCAGTCACTCCTTCCTCTGGGAAAGCAACGGCAGACAAGCATTTCGCACCTTTTTTCCCTGGATTGCCCTGGCAGATGCCATAGCATGGCAATCATGGAGCCTGTTTTGCCTTTTGTGACTGTCACCGTACGTGTTCTAGATGCCGCTGACAGAGGCGATTCAGCAGCGCTACACAGCAGCATGCTTTTGCTTTTGCATGACAGCAGAGATGGTTACCAGCCATACTGCACCATCTACCAATCCATAAATTGGTAAAAAGATGATCATGGCTACCAGTCGTTTTGCACCATTTGCTGCTGTCATAAGTGCCCCTGGCTGCTCTTAGCCAGGGGCGCAAAAGCCAAAATTGGGAATGACTCCCTGAGTCAATCCCTCCTTTTTGGTATCTAAAAATAGAATCAGTCCTGCCTAGAATATGGGCAAGTGTACTAGAGAACCACTGTATCAGAGAGCACAGCTGCTCTGTATCAGAGAGCACAGCTGCTCTGCATCAGATCCTGCAGAAATTATGAGCTGTATGCTATTCACAGGAGATGCTCCTGCAACAACCCCACCTGTTGAGTCCGTTCTTCCCCCAGCCTTCCTGGGCTACCGTAGCATTGTCCCCCCACTTGTGTGATGAAGTAATAAAGAATGCAGGAATAAGACACAGTGACTTGTTAGTGAGAAATGAGTGGAAGGCAGCCTCCAGCTGCTATGATAGTCCAGACAGGACAGTAAGGAGTGTGGAGGAGAGGAGCCCAGCATCCCTCTGCTAGTCCAGGGGCAATTGAATCTTTTTTTTACACATGAAGGGTGGGGGCTGACGGAGCTCAGCCCCCTGTTGCTATGATGACGATGGTTATCAGCCATACTGTACCATCTACCAGGAAAAATTAGGGCCAGGCGCCCTTGATCGACCTGACGGATGCTAGTCAGCATGGTTACCAGCCCTTTTGCACTGCCCCATGTGCCAATAGGCTGATGATGAGGATGGGTACCAGTCGTTTTGCACCATCAGCCACCCATGGCGGGGGGGGGGAGCAAGGATGTTGGTGTTCAGTGCTGCAGCATCGCGTCTATCTGCAGCATTCAGTAAAGATAGGGTGACATGTAAAAGAGTCAAGAGAGGATTGTTTTCCCTTTCACTTCTGGGGGTGGGTGGGGGGGTGCGTAAATTGCCGAGCTATGCCCTGACCCACCGCGGACACTGTGTTTGACCCTAGAAGCATTTGGAGCTCAGCCAAGAATGCAAATGCTTTTCAGAGAGACTGCAGGAACTGTGGGATAGCTTGAGTCCTCCAGTCCATGAGCGTCCATTTGATTCCTTGGCTTTCCGTTACGCTTGTCACGCAGCAGTGTGCTGAGTCCCTGCTATGGCGTCTGTCTGGAGATTTTTTAAAAATGTTTTTTAATTCGTCTTCTGTAACGGAGCGCTGATAGAACAGATTTGCCTGCCCTTACAGCGATCACGTCCGCATGGTCCATGCGGGAGCTCTTTCTTTATTTTGATTTTTAACTGCATTGCCACACGTGTTGATCGGTGCTCCACGCTGGGCAAACAGGAAATATTCAAAAGTTCGCGGGGCTTTTCCTGTCTACCTGGCCACTGCATCCGAGTTCAGATTGCTGTCCAGAGCAGTCAGTGGTGCACTGTGGGATACTGCCCGGAGGCCAATACCGTCGATCTGCGGCCACACTAACCCTAATCCGATATGGTAATACCGATATTAGCGCTACTCCTCTCATTAGGGAGGAGTACAGAAACTGGTTTAAAGAGCCCTTTATACCGATATAAAGGGCCTCTTAGTGTGGACGGGTGTGGCGTTAAATCGGTTTAATGCTCCTAAAACCGGTTTAAACGCGTAGTGTAGACCAGGCCTTAGGTTGACACCCCTCCACCTCCCATTGTAGACCTAGCCTAACTTCTGCTGGTGAGAGAGACAAGTTTCCAGCTACACAGAGCTCTTGTTCAGGTCTGGGAAAGGTACTCAGAGCATCCCAGCTAAACACAAGGTGGAACAGATACTTTAGCATAAGTAGTTAGCACATATTGTAAGGGACCATTCAAGGTAGAATGGCCTGTTAACACCTCTGCAGTCATAGGACATGGGACATAAAGAAGAGGCTGGTGGGTTACAGAATGTAAATTCAGTGTTAGGTGGAAGCAGTTGCAACTGGAATTATTTGGAGACTGAAATGGGTCTGGATGCAGCTTGTAAACAGGGACTCTCACCATGTTAACTTGGGGCTTGGCTACACTTGAAAGTTGCAGCGCTGGGAGTTACAGCGCTGGTCGTGCAGCTGTGTAGGGACAGCGCTGGTGTGTGGCCACACTCACAGCTACCAGCGCTGGTGTGTGGCCACATTTGCAGCATTTGCAGCGCTGTTGGGAGTGATGCATTATGGGCAGCTATCCCAGCGTTCAAGTGGCAGCAACGTGCTTTTCAAAAGAGGGGGGTGGGGGGTGGTGTAGTGTGACAGGGAGCGGGGGAGAGAGAGAGAGTGGATTTTTGGAGCCAACACTGTGTGTTTAGCTTCCTGCCTTGAAAAATCACAAAATGTTCGTGACCCCTTAGTCTTAACTCTTAATTGCAAACAGCCTGCATCCAAACGGACTCCCCGCTGTTTCTCTGTCAAGCAAACACTCACTCCCTGCCTGCCTCATTATCTCATTTGATTGTTCACAGCCAGGTACAGATTGATCAAAGCAAACAGGAGCTGTGTTATAAGCAGCTCCGGGATCAACGGAGCTCCAGAGCTCCGAGTTCACAACAAAACAAAGAGAGGCTGCATAACAAAGAGAGTAATTTATAAAAGCATTCTGGGATATCTGCTAATACCCTGGAGGCCAATAACAGCGCTGGTGCGTGTCCACACTTGACGAGCAGCGCTGGATCACCAGCGCTGCAATCGTTACACCCCAACCAGACCAGGTGTACAGCCAGCGCTGCAGCCAGGGAGTTGCAGCGCTGGATGTGCCTTGCAGGTGTGGACGGTTACTAATTGCAGTGCTGGAAAGCCTCCACCAGCGCTGCAACTTTCAAGTGTAGCCAAGCCCTTGATTTTGTTTTTACTTTATTCTCTTGTTGCTCTCCTGATCAAATTAGTCATTTTAGTTAAAATGAATTGCACAATTGGTTGATTGGATATTGGGAGGCATAACAGCTCTACTGCTTTATTTTAATTGGCTAGATAATTTTAATTTATTATAGAAGTAACTATTTGGACTGTGACCTCAAATGTTTGTGCACACACTTCATTGAAAGCAAGGGTATCGTTCCATTGACTTCATGGTGGCAGGGCTGGCCTTACCATGAGGCAAATTGAGGTGGCCGCCTCAGGTGCCAGATTGTGGGAGGGACGCCACTAGGACCCAGAGCAGGGGTGGGCAAACTTTTTGGCCCAAGGGCCACATTGGAGTTGCACAACTGTATGGAGGGCCGGGTAGGGAAGGCTGTGCCTCCCCAAACAGCCTGGCCCCCACTATCCGCCCCCTCCCACTTCCCGCCCCCTGAGTGCCCCCCTCAAAACCTCCAACCCATCCAGCTCCTCCTGCTCCTCCCCTGACCGTGACTTTCGGAAATGTGCATGAAATAGTGGTTGGCTTTGCAGAAAAGAGGTTTCCCTAACTGTAGAGGGGCAATAGATTGCACACATATTCCCATTTTGGCACCAGACCACCTTGTGACAGAGTACATCAATAGGAAAGGGTATTTCTCCATGGTGTTGCAGGGGCTTGTGGTGTTTCACTGACATCATTGTGGAGTGGTCTGGGAAGGTGCATGACACATGCATTTGCTGGAACATTGTCCTGTATAGAAAGCTAGAAGTGGGGACTATCTTTCCAGACCAGAAGATTACAGTGGGGAATGTTGAAATGCCCATAGTGATCCTGGGAGACCCAGTATACCCCTTACAGCTGTGGCTCATGAAACCTTACACAGGAAACCTGGACAGAAGTAAGGAGCGGTTCAACAACAGGCTGAATAGGTGCTGGATGACAGTGGAATGTGCCTTTAGCAGATTAAGGGTGTGCTGGTGATGCCTTTATGGCAGGTTAGACCTCAATGAGGATAATATTCCCATTGTCATAGCCATGTGTTGTATGTTGCATAATCTTTGTGAAGCTAAGGGTGAAAGGTTTGCTCAGGGGTGGAGTATTGAGGCAGACCACTTGGCTGCTGATTTTGAGCAGCCAGATACCAGGGCTATCAGAGGGGCCCAGAGGGGGGCAATTCGAATCAGGGAGCCTTTGAGGCTACACTTTGAAAATGAGAACCAGTAATTTATATCACTATGATTGGCACTGCAATGTTATGTTACATGTAGTTTTCCTAGGAAGCAATGGTGATATCTGGGGCCTTACATTCCAGTAAGCAAATGATTAAACTGTCTGCTATCTCAATTTGTAGAAAACAAATAATGATGAGTTACCATTCAAAAACGTTTCTTTTATTGCACAAGAACCAACGTACACCCACAAAGATGCTTGGTGGGAAAGGAGGTACCAGGGAAGGGAAGGGCAGACTTTGAGAGCTGTGTGTAGGTCCAGCTATTATTTTGAAAGTTATCTGAGGAGGTGGAGTGACTTTCTGGGGAAACCGAGAAGTCCCAGAAAGTGGAAAGGACTGTGCAGGTCGAGTTTGGGGGGGCGTGAAAAAGATTTCTGAATGTGCTGCAGGGGAGGGCGGGAATGCATCTGCTTAGCCTGTAGCATTATTAAGGACTTCAGCATCTGCATTTGGTCCTCTGTGACTTTAATCATCTGCTCAGTAGCATCCTGATTTTCCTTTCTCTCTTGCCTTTTGGCTTCCTTCCATTCCTTCTGCTCCTTTTTCTCTGCATTGGAGCAGTGCAGTATGTCCAAGAACCTCTTCTTCACTCCATCTTGGGCACTTTCTTATCTGGCGGAGACACTCGGCTGGTGTGTGTCGGGTGTTCCTGAAGGCCACATCTGCCGAAGCAGAAGGACCAATGCACAGAAGCACGATTGTTATGTGTTCATGCACAGCATTGAAATGTTTCAGTAAACTACACTTTTTGTAACATAACAATCACTTTCTCACTGGCCCTGCCAGCTTTGAACATTTCTATACCCTGAACCCACCTCTGCACTATACAAACCACAGCCACTTACCAGGCGTCTCCTGTCCTGTTTCTTATTCACCAGAAAGCAACTGCTGAGATTGGCTAGACACCTCTGGAGTAGAGAACAGTTCCTGGCTGCCTGCCCGCCCCACCAGGTGACCTGGCCATGGGCTCCACATCATCGTCTAACTCCACCTCTTCATCAATTACTTCGTCCTCCGGGTTAGGTCGTCTTTACTCTGCCTCCAGATCCACCAAAATATTCATGGAGCTCTTGGCGGTGGAGGTGGGGTCGCCACCGAGGACAGCATCCAGCTCCTTATAGAACTGGCAGGTCTTAGGTGCAGCACTGGAGCGATGGTTTGCCTCCCTTGCCTTATGGTACGCCTGCCTCAGCTCCTTTATCTTCACTCTGCACTGTTGCATGTCCCAATCATAGTCCTTTTCGCACAAGCCTCGAGAAATCTGCCCATAGGTATCACAATTCCTACGGCTCAAGCACAGCTGGGACTACACAGCCTCTTTTCCCCATATACTGAGCAGATCCAGCAGCTCCGCAATGGTCCAAGCGGGAGAGCGTTTGCTGTGATAACCTGCCATGGTCACCTGGGAAGATATGATGAGACCTCTCCATGCCGAGCCAACAGAAAATGGAATTTCAAAAATTCTGGGGGCTTCAAAGTGGTAGGGGTGGATGGTTGTTTACCTGACTGCAGGGCAATGGAGGTCAAATTGCTGACCAGAGCAGTCACGATGGTCATTGTGGGACACCTCCTGAATCCCAATTAAAGTGACAAAATCAAGCATGGTGTCTACACTGGCACTTTGTTGACAAAAAGCCTTATGTCTCTCATTGGGCTGGTTTTATTTTGTCACCAAAATGGGGCCTTTTTGCTGTCAAAAGTCACATCGCAGTGTGTATGCATCCACTGTTTTGTCAACAAAAGCTGCCTTTTGGGGACAAAACTTTGTAGAGTAGACAAGGCCTAAAATCAGAATCAGGGCTGCTGTTTTTCCATTTTGTTAAGCTGGAAGCTGTTAGTTGCTACCAGTATGCATGTCTTTGCTCTATAGGCAATCACAGAAAGTGTTAAAGCTGATGAGCACACTAACCATCCCCCCCATTCACGCAATTAAGCCCCTTTTTCAGAGTAAGCTGAAACAATAGCATCCACCATCCAAGGCACTGGGCCACATGGGAAGGCTTAAGCAAGAACTAACTCATAGAGAATAAGAGAGCGGTTGCCCTGGGGACTGATTGCAAATAAATACAGGGAGTGGGTCGTGGATTTGTTGGAGCTGTGTGTGGTGTTTGTGCCTTCTGTGTTTAGGGAAACAGAACTCTGTGTACATGCTTTGTAAATAAACAGGATTGTACCAAAGAATATAACTGACTCATATAATCAATTTCTTCTCCTGATGGAAAACTACCGGCAAGGCCCCGAATATTGGCTAAATGTTCACAAGTGTCTCTTTGCCTTATGGACCTGGTCTTCCCATATGTGTAGGAGTGTTCATTACTTGCATAAGTAAACATTTGTAGTACTGCAATGGCCCTGACTCTACAAACATTTGTGTTTAACTTTGCATTTGGAATCTGATTGCTAAATGAAAGAGGCACTCCCTCTACAGGACACTGTATAAAGTGAAAACCCTTTTTTTAGGAATAAGCATTCATGTTTCTTATTGGCAGGAAATTTGTGTCACCATGGTATTACTGCAGGTAGTAGGAAGCGCAATATATTCTTTTAATACTACTACAGTTTTTACTGTTACTGAAGGCGTTCTAAATGTAATCCAGTACTTTAAAAAGACACAGTATTGAACATAAAGATATGTTTTGCGTCAAACTACTTTACACTTTCCCCATTTTGTTTGTAATTTTAAAAACTGCTATACAATAACCAAAATGTCAGATGTATAATAACATATTATGAAATATTTTACACCATTTCAAAATTATTTTATTCACATTTTTAGAAAATAGCAAAATATATTTTCCATTTTACTTATTTGTAATTGCTGAAAATGTGCTCTCACCTAGAGTGACCAGACAGCAAGTGTGAAAAATCAGGACGGGGGTAGAGGGTAATAGGAGCCTATATAAGAAAAAGTCCCCAAAATCAGGACTGTCCCTATAAAATCGGGACAGCTGGTCACCCTACTCTCACCTTTGGTAGGTAACTAAGGTCACATCTGTACAGCTGCGCTGGTGCAGCACATCTGGTGACAATGTTCTATGCTAGGGGTTCTCAAACTGGGGGTTGTGACCCCTCAGGGGGTTACAAGGTTATTACATGGGGGGTCACGAACTAGCCTCTACTCCCAAACCCTGAGTGTTTTTAATTTATAAGGGGGGGAGGGGCACACTCGTTGGTTTGCTGTGTGAAAGGGGTCACAATACAAAAATTTGAGACCCACTGCTCTATGTTGATGGGAGAGAGCTCACCCACTGGCATAAGAAAACCACCTCCATGACGGGCAGAAGCTGTGTCGCTATGACATAGCGCTGTGCACACAAGCACTTATGTCTGTGTAACTTATGTCGCTCGGGGGGGGGTGATTCACACCCCTGAGCGACATCAGTTATGCTGATTTAGGCTACAGTGTAGACATAGCCTAAGTCTAGTCCAATCTCTCCCATCCAGTGCCACAGAGAAACTACACAACTCATAGCCCATGATCACATGATCAACACCCATTATCTAGGAATCCTCATATTGCAGTAAGCAATATACAGATTAACCAAGATTAGGCAAAGAAACACTGAGAATTTGGGAGCCATGAAGGGTGTCAAAGATGAAAACAGAAGAGTGTTGATGGAAGATGGCAAAATCATTAGAAGATAGCAGCAGTTTTATAAGAAACTGCTCAATAAAAAGAATCTGAGGAAACTGTTGAGGGAAGTGTGTGTAAGCAACAACCTCACAATTTCTTAGCATGGTGAGTTGTCAGGCAGCACTAAAGAGGATGAAACATGGCAGTGGGATTGGATGGTGTAACAGTTGAGGCATTTAAAGCATTAGGCCATAAGGGAGTCGTGGTGATGATGATAAACTTCTTCCACTTAATCTTGAATTGGAAAAATACCCAACAAATGGATGAAGAGCACATTGGTCCCAATCTTCAAAAGTAAAGGGGATGTTCAAGAATGCAGTAAATACAAACCCATCAAGTCAATGAGTCACATGATGGATGAAATGGGTGGAAAGAATTATGGAGAAAAGATTTCATGAGGAACCAGAACCCCAAGTAAATGACAATCAATTCAGGTTTATGCCAGGAAGGTCAACCATAAATGCAGTATTTGCAGCCTGAATGTTGCAGAGCAGAAGTACAGGGAGAAACACAAGGAATTGTGTTTGGTGTTTGTGGACTTGAAGAAGGCTTATCACAGAGTTCCTAGAGGATTGATATGATGATGTCTGTGGTCATGCAATCTGCTGGAGACATCATAGACATTTACAAGTGTAGCACAATAGCAGTGAGAAGCAGCTTCAGCTACAATGAGCCAATTATTATGCAGATAGGCCTGCATCAAGGATCAGTCTTAAACCAATGCTATTTGTGATTGTAATGGACATGAGAGTCCATGCAGCATGCTTTTCACTGATGACATTATATTGTGTCATGAAGATAAATACGCACTGGAAAAGGATATAGAACAATCGAGGGCTGCATTAGAAAAAAATGGTTTACAAATCAGTCAACCTAAGATGAATTACATGTAATGCTTCTTTGAGAGGGACAATGAGAAGCCAGTAGTTCTAAATAGTATAGAGTTAAAGTCTGTGGAACAATTCAAATACCTCAGTTGAGTGTCAAACTATAATGGGGATGTGGATGTTAGGAGCTGTATGAAGAGCACTTGGTGCAAATACATGGAGCTGATGGGAATTCTCTGTGTTAAGGATATGCCAAGTAAACTGAAGAACAAAGTGTATAAGACCATGATTAGGCAAACCATGACAAATGGGTCAGGATGCTGGCCAATGAAGAACAGAAAACAACAACTACATCAGAGTGCCAAAATGAGAATGCTCTGGTGATGCTGGGTAAAACAAGAGCTGATATGCTGTGCAGTAAAATAGTATGAGCCATGATGCAGGTAACTTTTATCATGGAAAAGCTGTGGAAGCATCAACTGAGAGAGTTGGATCATGTGAAATGACGAGGAGTGGGATGTGTTGGTCAGAGAGTACAAGATCTAGTAGTTATGGGACAAAGACCACAAGGAAGACCCAGAAAAAGATGGTTTGAGATGCTGAAGGAGGACATGAACAAGGTCAGCGTCTGTTTGGAAGATACGTTCAACAGGAATGCTTGGAGATGAAGAACAAGAACTGCTGACCCCGACTAATGGGGCAAGGTGAAGACAAAGAAGATTATATTGCAGTGATCTCTCTGTCTCCACTCAGGTCCATTCTAAATTCTTTGATTCCTTTATCTTCCCTCAGAAAATGAAGGATACCACTAGCAGCTGGAGGTGCCCCATAATTCTGGAGGTCCAGGAAGCAATCCAGAAGACAAGGGCTAGCTAAGCTTTTGGAAATGCTGGTTTCCCAGTAGACTTCTTTCAACACCTATCTGAAACATTTGCCTCTCTGTGTGTATATTAATCTGTGCATGTTAATAAAATCCTAAAAGGAGATGTTCTACTTCCCATCCTGCAAACTGCCCATATTTCATTACTGCTAAAACCCAAATTAATATGCCAGTTACTGCCCACTGTCTATGATAAATACCAACAGTAAAATATTGGCAAAATATCTGCACAGAAACTGAAGAAAGTTCTACCAACCATTAAACATACCAATCAGATGGGCTTCATTAAACCACCTGCAACATTTGATAACCTAATCTTAATCTCTCAGGCCTGCATTGCACCTGTCTCTGTAGATACAGAGGCATTTGACAGTCCCAGTCTATGCTCTCCTCTCCATAGGGTTGGATTTGTCCCCAAAACCTCTATATGCAACTTAACCTATGGATACTTACTTGTATTTGGGACACAAGACAGCAGATACTGAGACCCCATTCTCATTGGGTATCTCTCTATTCACTGATCATGAAAAAGGAGATGGTGCTTTTTTCCATCCTCATACTGAGCATGGAAATGGCTGAGCAGATTTTCCTCAATCTTCCCAACAGAGATAAAAACAAACATACTTCAACTCTTCAACTGACCCCAACTATGGAAAATTCAGCCAAAAGGAGATGAAAACAGTCTTACAATGGAAACTCTTTTTGCACCTATAATAGTCAATCCAGTCACATATTTGGACACTGAATGGTCTCATGAACTGCATAATGTTAATTAGCTTTGTTTGAGTGAGATTAATATAAGAAAAATCATATTTTTAAGATTATGGGGCTCTAGTCAAATTGTGTGAAGGAAAATTATGGAAAATTGGAAGTTGGCATTCTACCAGGATATACTGCATGTATTATGAACTTGTCCAAAAGTCAAAATTTTATTATTACAGTAACTATTTTGGCTGAAAAAATGTATTAACTTTACATTTCATTTCTTTGGAAGTATCTATAGATAAAAATGATTTTATATTTAGGTATTGCCTTTCACATGTTTCTATGGGAGTAAATGTTTTTGCTTTTTCTTTGATTTTTAAAAAATAACTATCATAGTTAAGAAATTGCTATTTTACTCTGAAAGGTGCTTGATATACAGTGTTAGCAGATTGAACTAGCTGATGTTGCTGCTTTGAAGAGAATTACACAGAGGCATTTTAAACGGTTTAAAAAAACTTCTTGGAAATGGCGGCCACAAAGTTAATTATGTGTTTAAACAGAAGGAACAGATTTCTGGAAACCCAAGAGTGCTTTTGAAAACCAAAAGCGGTGCAGAGATTCAGTCCTCAAGTGCAGGAAATTGTGATGTGGCAAATAAGTAAAGAATTTGGGTACAAGGGTGGGAAGAGAATATCTATTTTATAAATGCATAAAGACAACATCACTCTAATGTACTAATTGTACTGTAATAACAGTACTTTGGCCCTGTCTTGAAGCGTACTCAAGTTATATTGCTATTATGGTGTAATACATGTCCTACCTTGTGTTACTGCATACTTGAAATATCTAATAGATTGTCATTGGTGGTGTTTTAGTTCTTTACATCTGAAGACCATTGGCGAGATCTTCAGTTAGGGCTTGTCTTCATTATGGGAAGATTGATGCTGCTGCAATCAATGCAGCAGGGGTCAATTTAGTGGGTCTAGTGAAGACCTGCTAAATCGATGGCAGAGCACTCTCCGGTCGACCCTGGTACTCCAGTTCTCTGAGAAGAGTAAGGGAAGTTGACCGGAGAGCGTCTCCCATTGACGCTGCGTAGTGAAGACAGATTTGTGTCCATTTATTCTTTTGCATAGAGACTGTCTGGTTTGGCCAATGCACATGGCAGAGGGGCATTGCTGGCACATGATGGCATATATCGCATTGGTAGATGTGCAGGTGAATGAGTCTCTGATGGTGTGGCTGATGTGGTTAGGTCCTATGATGGTGTCACTTGAATAGATATGTGGACAGAGTTGGCATCGGGCTTTGTTGCAAGGATAGGTTCCTGGGTTAGTGCTTTTGTTCTGTGGTGTGTGGTTACTGGTGAGTATTTGCAACAGGTTGCGGGGCTGTCTGAAAGCAAGGACAGGTCTGTCTCCCAAGATCTGTGAGAGTGAGGGATCATCTTTCAGGATAGGTTATAGATCTTTGATGATGCGCTGGAGTGGTTTTCATAGAATCATAGAATCATAGACTTTAAGGTCAGAAGGGACCATTATGATCATCTAGTCTGACCTCCTACACAATGCAGGCACCACAGAATCTCACTCACCCACTCCTGTGTCAAACCTGAGTCTGAGCCATTGTAGTCCTCAAATCATAGTTGGGGACTGAAGGTAACAGCTAGTGGCGTTCTGTTATTTTCTTTGTTGGGCTGGTCTTGTAGCAGTAGTCACCTTTCCTTTTAATCTAAGCTATGTTGACTCCAGCTACATTATTCACATAGCTGGAGTAGCGTAATTTAGGTTGACTTACCCCAATAGTGAAGACAAGCCCTTGGTGTAAATAGGCATGGCTATTTGTAAGTCAACTTAGCTCCCTTATACCTGCTGAGAATATGACCCTGTGGTGTATTTAAACGATACAAGATTTATAATCGAAGGTAAAATACAAATTTAAGAGGTTTCCCAACATATTTTTGTTGTCTGCAGTGACTGTTTCTCTTTTTCATTATTACTGTATATATTTCACTTGGGCTTTGCCTTTTAATCTAGTTGGTCTCCCCGAAACTGCTCACATGAGCACATTCTACCACAGAAAGAGACATCTGCTTTTGCATGTATTAATAATATGCTGTTGTATAAATGATTAATATAAGACACCACAGGCCTTGAGTTACGATGTGGTAATTCACACTTAGCTCTTAGATGGCTCTCAGCCTCCAACCTTTTGATTCACAATGCACTAGGCATGATTTATTACACTGTAATTCACACTCTGTTGTTTCTAATTGCTAAAATTTAGTGTCTGGCATGTACAGAATGGATGATACAGTTGATTAGAATGTGCAGATCAGATCTTGCACCCAAAGGGTACAGTTGAAGTAATTCTCCAGATTGGTTAATTATGCAACATTTGAGATGACAACTGAAAGACAAAACAGTGAAGCAGAGTGTAAGGGCTCAATCCTTCAAGGTGCTAAGCACTCAGGACCTGATCCAGCAAAGCCCTTAAACATGTGCGTAAGTTTGATCATGTTTAAAGTTAAGCACATGCTCAAGTACTTGTTGGATCAGGACCAGAGTGCTTAGTATCTTGCAGGATCGAACCCAAAGGAAACCTGTACAACCCTTTCAAAGATGTGTCTGGGAGCTTAAATTCATAACTTTGTTAGACATTAAAAATCACAACCGTAATAAAGACACTGGATTTATGGCTTATTACAACAATCCGTAACCCAGTAACTCCCCTTTTTGTCCTATGACTACAGGGGTGTTGATGGGCACCTTCACCTTGAATAGTACCTTAGACTATGTGCTAACTACTTATACTTCTGCTAAATCACTCATTCCATCTTGTTTTTAGCTGTGATGACACTCTCCCTATCTTTCCCAGACCTGAAGAAGAGCTCTGTATAGCTCAGAAACTTGTATCTCTCTCTCACCAACAGAAGTTAGTCCAATAAAATATATTACCTCACCCACCTTGTCTCTCAAACCCTAACACCCTGGTAAACACATGCAGGTTGAGCATCTGTGTTTATGGGGTCTGACTAACAGAAAGTCAGTAGGATAGGACTGTGCAGCTTTTGAGGTCAAAGGTGTTATTTTCCTATTTATAACCATGGTGAAGGGTGAGAGAAAAGACCATTGTGTGCAGAAAAGACCAAGCCCTTGCTCCTTCTAAATAGAGGAGACAATTACAGTTATTAACTGGCTATGGATATTGAAAATATCAATTGAAAATTGAAAAAAACCCCAGAAAAATACTGCAGATTCCTAAAAAGATAGGTCAGATTGGTTGAGAATTAACTAGCCTCAGAACTCCATGTTTAAGAGCTATCATAATTTCCCTGAATGATCTGTAAGTAGCAGTGTAGACAAAGCCTTAATCTGACACATAGCTGCATGCATTCTGTCCATGCCAAACTGAGGATCTGAATCCTGCAGTGAACTGCTCTCTGGATGTGAGCAGAAGAATCACCTTAAATTGTGATGCATTCTCTGAACCTGAACTACAGAACATTTCTTTTTACAAATAACAGGAAAACAGGGCAGAGGGTCAGAGGGTGAGATGCAAATCACACAGCCAAGTTCCACTTAATCAGCATGACAATCACACTTATTTGTATACATTGTCCTTCACAGAGGTTGTTCTCACACTGATCCTTAATAAAGGGGATAAACAGCTGATGAGAATAACAGCCAGAGGAGATATTTCTAGTCTGCTATTGTTCTTTTACTTGGCCAGTCTCTTTGCAGCCTAAGGGGATAAATAGAGAGACTGTACAGGGGATTAACATACTTTCTTTCCAGCACTACTGATATGCCAAGGTGATGACTCTATTGGCATTGTTTCATTTGAAAGGTTTATTTCACTCAGACTTTCTGAAATCCACCACAAAAGCAAAAACTCAAGAGTTCTGGGGCTCAGTTTCTTCTTCCTTCCCCACGGGAACGAACTAGGCAAAGATTACCTGCTTGGTCACTGAAAGATCATTCAGGATCTAGCCACCCTGTGGGCATTGTGGCACTAGATGTAGCCCTTAAGTCCTGTAAGTGCTGCTTAAAACAAACCAACCAAAGCTCTACCTCACATTTCCTGCTTAGCTCTGCCTAGGGACCAGGAAACCACAGTCAAGATGCATGTGAATATTATGTGCCCTTACAAGCTCTCGATGGATACGAATATGGCAGAGCCACTTTTCAACATACTGTGGGTAATAAGATTGATTTCAGCTTCACTATAAATTGGCTAGTAAAAAAGATAGATGTTCTTGCCCTTCCAATTAACTTTGGGGGTGGTGGTGGTGGAATAGAACAAATACAGCACTTTTTCCCACATATTTCATCCTTGAAGGGAGATCTCTGTTTGATACCCAAACAATTAAACAATGGTGGATGACAAAGCCTGGGGAATTTCTGATCTTATAGAAACTACTTTTCAGCTCAGTTTCTCAGCGTAGCCCATGCCAGCGCAAGACAGAAAATTGACCTCCTGGGCCCCCAACGCTCTCAGCTTTTTATCTGAATGAAGTCTCATATTCCCTAGAAAAGATGAGAATCCTTCCCATCAACAGAATCTGTGTGTTATCTGTCCACAAGGTAACGAGATGCAAGTGCTCTATTACTACTTTATAGAAATGTCTGTGTGCTGATTGTCCCATTCAGGCTGCCACTGAGTTCCTGATCTGCAAAGACACACTTCACGCATGCTTAATTTATGCTGATGGAACTACTCACTGCTTAAAGTTAAAGGGTTGTTTTGGTGAACGAGTGCCTATGGTATTTATGGCACAGTGTTGAAACCAAACAGAAACCAAACACGATTTGTTTGAATTCCGCTCTGCAAACTGCAGTCACTGAGTTTTGCAGAACTCTTTGCTCTTTTTATATTCACTGAAATATCATAGGTACTTTTGGAAGAACAGTGGGGAAAATTGCAAATGGTTTCACTAGAAAAAGACAGTGACTTTCAGGTGGTTGGCATGTATAAAACTTGAAGACTCCTGTGTGGGGAAAATTATGTGTGGATAGCAAGTATAGCCCCCATGTACTCCAGGCTGCTAAATTTAGAAATATTGAATAGATTTAGTGATTTTCTAATCACATTCGACCTTTGATAGTTTGAAAAACTGTGACCAAATTTAAGTTTTCACTCTAATCTTAGACATATAATTGAGGATAAATTATTAGACAACCTGGATTTAAAGGAGTCTTCTGACCCTGTTGCTTGACATTCTTGGGAAATAAATTAATTCTTTGAGCCTCACAGCTGAAAATTTCTAACCCTGCCAATATCAGAGGATCAAACTAGTTTATTTATAGGGCACTCTGACCT
Source organism: Mauremys mutica (assembly GCF_020497125.1). Classification (NCBI taxonomy): domain Eukaryota; kingdom Metazoa; phylum Chordata; order Testudines; family Geoemydidae; genus Mauremys; species Mauremys mutica. Next base: position 57,689,859 of record NC_059072.1, on the reverse strand, counting down.
TTCCAGTTGTAATACAGTTTAAGGCCAGGTAACAGGAATTAATGAAACCTCTGTGTACAGCAAGACCCTAAATTAGGGGATTCTGTATTCACTGAGCTGTGGGATTCATTCACATGGTTTAATTATAATTAAAGATGGACCAAAGAGGTAGCATCAGATTAGGTTGAATTATTATTATTTGTGTTGCAGTACTAGAAACCCCGGTCATGGATCAGGACCCCATTGTGCAAGGGGCTGTACAAACACAGAACAAAAAGACAGTCCCTGCCCCAATGAGTCCACAATCTAAATATAAAATGAGGTACCAAAGGTGATACAGCAGCCAGGAGGAGCACAAGGAACCAGCTGAATAAACCAATAATGTTTTAAGAGTTTGGGTCCAGGTTTGAGGCTGAATCAAAGCTAGTGCCTGGGTTCAGATTTGGTGGTGCTGAATGGCAGAAATATCACAAGAGCTGCTAACATTGTGAGACTTCCACCATCTTGGGTCAATGTTTTGCAACAGCAGCTGGTCTTACGAGATTTTGCCTGCCCCTGAATTAGACGTGCTAAATCTAGGCACTTCCTGGTTTTGAATCAGAACTGGAACCAAAACTATGGAGTTCAGAGCTGAATATTCTAACTCAACCCAACTATTTTAGACTGGATTTGAGTTCTGGTTTTGGACATCTTTTTCTTAGAAAACATGACTGAGTATAATGTAAACTATAGTGTAAACTTTGGTGGATACTTATGAAGCGGTCTCCTGGACAGGAGAAGAGGGAAGTTAGCGATGACTTGTCAGATTCTTTGATTTAGCTGGACAATGGAAAGAGAAGTGGGATACCTTTAACCACTTTTAATAGTCCTTTAAAGAGAATGGTAGACAAGAACCATAGCTTCTCCATAGATCAAATGACAGCTGGGACTATCCCACCTAGTTTGTTCTAATTATTACCCCTCTCTAAAAATGTGGTTGATTTTTAATCTGCTCCAAATTTTTCCTTCCTTGACAAGTTATCGTTGAGCTGTTAGGAACATCTGGAAAAGGAAAGCTCTTATCCTGAGCCTTCTGTCTGCCATCTTGGAGGAAGGAAGGAGCTGCTAGTGGCACATCACTTTTGAAAACTGAAGTCTCTGTGGTTAATGAATCCATCCATCTTCTCTGGTGACCAATCCCGGAGTTGTTTTCAACTTCAGACTCTCAGCTCTGTCCTTTTTCACTTGCTACTATCCTGGCCTTTGTTTATTTGTATTCCTATAACACATCTGAACTCTAGCTCTGGATCATGACTCCATTGTGCCAGGTGTTGTACAAACATAGAACAAAATGACAGTCTCTGACCCCAGGCACTTACTTACACTCTTTACTTGTTAAAGTACCATAATTACAAGGTAAAAGACATTACACAGTGCCCAGCAGACTGTATATGCTAAATGCAGGACATTAGTCTTAACCTCGGCTTCATCATCAATACATTTAGTATTTATTTCAAAGTTATATTTGATCCAAGATTTATTAAGGATTTAATATTGACTAGATGAGCTTTTTCTTCTCAGTGTATTTTGTTGTGTGTCATTAATGAGAATGTATATATTGGTGTTATAAACATATACACAAAAAAAATGAACAGTACCATCCCCCAGCCCCGAAGCCCCCTTGCTTTTCGGTGAAATGTTCCAATTCTAATAGTCGAAGGCAGCCCACACAGTGTAACTTCTTATCACAATTGCAAGGTCTGTTTCTGTCTATGCCATGTGGTGTGCCGAGTCTTCATTTATTTACTCTAATTTAAGGTTTCGCATGCCTGTAATACATTTTAACATTTTCAGAAGGTCTCTTTCTATAAGGCTATAATATATAACTAAACTATTGTACGTAAAGTAAATAAAGTTTTAAAATTTTTTAAGAAACTTCATTTAAAATTAAATTAAAATACAGAGCGCCCCCCCCGCCCCCGGATTGGTGGCCAGGACCCAGGCAGTGTGAGTGCCACTGAAAATGAACTTGCGTGCCGCCTTCGGCACGCGTGCTATAGGTTGCCTACCCCTGGTCTATGCCATTTGATTGTGAGCATTTTGGGGTAGGGATCCAGTTTTTGTTTGACACTGACCTTCAGTTGTTCAGTGTCACACATATATACAGAGCTAGAGTCTCATTTATGATCTGCAGTAGCCTCTCCTTTGCCCCATCCTGCGCTCTGTCAGGAGGAGCTTGTATGTAGAGAAGAATCTGACCTACGGTGTGGGTATAAAGGTTAAGGCTAGGATTCTGACATGGAGGTCATGGCGTAAATGGTAACCGTCAATTTTAATGATGTCTGTGACCCCTGCAGCAGCTATAGGCCTGGCTTCTACTTCAGGCATTGTGATCTGACCCACGTGGTCACAGCACCACTCAGGTTTGGTATGTCTCTCCCTCAATATAATCCCAACTATACATATAAAATGATGGGGTCTAAATTAGCTGTTACCACTCAAGAAAGAGATCTTGGAGTCGTTGTGGTTAGTTCTCTGAAAACATCCACTCAGTGTGCAGCAGCAGTAAAAAAAGCTAACAGAATGTTGGGAATTATTAAGAAAGGGATGGATAATAAGACAGAAAATATCATATTACCTCTATATAAATCCATAATATGCCCACAGCTTGAATACTGCATGCAGGTGTGGTTGCCCCATCTCAAAAAAAAAAAAAAAAATATATATATATATATTGCAATTGGAAAAGGTTCAGAACAGGGCAACAAAAATGATTAGGGGTATGGAACAGCTTCCTTTTGAGGAAAGATTAATAAGATTGAAACTTTTCAGCTTGGAAAATCGATGACTAAGGGGGGATATGATAGAGCTCCATAAAATCATGACTGGTGTGGAGAAAGTATATAAGGAAGTGTTATTTACTCCTTCTCATAATACAAGAACGAGGGGTCACCAAATGAAATTAATAAGCAGCAGGTTTAAAACACACAAAAAGAAGTACTTTTTCACACAACACATAGTCAACCTGTGGCACTCTTTGCCAGAGGATGTTGTGAAGGCCACGACTATAATAGGTTTTTAAAAAAAACTAGATACAATCATGGAGGATAGGTCCATCAATGGCTATTAGCCAGGATGGGCAGGTGTCCCTACCCTCTGTTTGCCAGAAGCTGGGAATGGGTGACAGGGGATGGATCACTTGCTGATTACCTGTTCTGTTCATTCCCTGGGGCACCTGGCATTGGCCACTGGTGGAAAACAGGATACTGGGGTAGATGGACCTTTGGGCTGACCCAGTATGGTCATTCTTATGTCCTTTTGAGATGGAAGAGCTGCAACCTAACATACAGGGTCACAATGCTCAGAGCGGAGAGCTGGGTCCAGCCCTGTGGGATAGGAGCGGCTATTGTGGGGTATATGCATGATGGGCTTACTCCAGCCCTACCCCTGGGGCGTCTCCTCCTCACTGGGGTGGGTTTGCTCACTAGCCACCGTCCCCTCCCCCAGCCTCTTCTCCACATTAGTGTGTGTTCATTCTCCATCCTCAGGACCTCCCCTCCTCTCTGGGGTGGGCTTGCTTACCAGGACTTTTGGGGCTGCCTCTCCTTGCTGGAGAGGGCCCTTTCTTCTACAATCCCCCACTCCTCCCCACCGCCCTGGGCCATGACCTTTCATAGAATCATAGAATCATAGACTATCAGGGTTGGAAGGGACCTCAGGAGGTCATCTAGTCCAACTCCCATTTTCCTGACTATGGGTACAAATTGAGTACAAATTTGCATAACAAAATTGTCTTAATATTAATGGATTAAGAACAGTAGTGGGATATATTTTCAAAAGGGCAAAGTTGCATGTGCATGTCATCAGTGAAGGGTTTGCTTTCCTTCAGACAATTTTTGGTCCACAACAGTGTTCATAACCATGCTATTTGAATTAATTTGACAAGATATGATCATGAGACAAACGCTAGCAAATTATTTACAACAATAGCTAGAGAGACAAGGCGAGTGAGGGAATATCTTTTATTGGACCAACTTCTGTTGGTGGAAGGGACAAGGTTTCGAGCTTGTAGCTCCTCTTCCCATACTACTTCTTCAGCGCTCTGTGTAGGCTGAAGCCATGTCCCTTTCTCCAATAAAAGATATTACCTCACCCGCCCTGTCTCTCAAGTATCCTGGGCTACAACACTGCAAACAAAAATAATTAGGTAAGGCTGAATCGGACCTTTAACAAACACTTTGCACTCTCAGGCCCCATCACATAAAGTCCAGTCCTGAGACACAGCAGGTCCCCTTATTCAATTATGTTTAGATGGTTAACAATGCCTCAGTGAGCTAGAAAGAGGATTTAAGCACCCCTGACTGCCAAAGGCAAGCTGAAAAACTAGTGAAGTCTTTGATTTAGTAGCAAAACCTGTTTTCATTACTCAGCTTGGAGTCCTGAGGACAACCCAAATTCCTGCAACACTGAGCTTTCAATAAGACACTGTTTACTCCACTGTGCTGTCAATAAGGTGTTATTACTTTAATTGCAAGATACGAAAGGATTTTCTAGTTGCTCCAATTAGGGATGGTGAGTGTCTTATTCTTTTCCTTGCAGCTCACTGGGAACAAACCAGGGAAAGAGAGAAACAGAAGGAAATTTGATGAAACTATTCTCTGGGTTTATGCCTTTCAATTAAAGCATTTAAGATTTAAAGTTGCATGAGGTCTCTTATCTTTAAAAAAATGCTCCTGGTGTAGAACAGTATATAACATGCAACATTATGGAAAACATGGGTTATGCTATAACAGCCTGTGTGTGTGTTTAAAACAAACCATTAAAAGTATAAAAAGCAAGACACATTTTTGTCAGTTAGGGAAAAAGAAATCTCCTAGTTCCTCTGTCATTAAAGGAAAATTACAGTGAATTGTTATGGGGCCATAATCTGCCATTAATCCAGAAGCACAGGTCTTTGAGATGTAGATCAGTGGCAGGATATGGCTTTTACATAGCTAACTAAGTAGTTACTAATTAACAACAGCTATGGAAAGAATTTTCAGTTTAGTTCTTAAAAATACCTGCCACCAGGCTATGGCTCCATAACTGTGACTGGAGCTGCTCTTCCATTGGTGACCAGTGCCCCATTACTGATACTTCTCAGCAGAAATTCTTGTCTGATCTAGTTTGTGACACAGACTTTTAAAAGACACAATAATTAAACATGTCAATCTCGGGACTTTCTCACATTCGCCAATGCTGCTGAGGTACATTTCCTGTCACAGATTCCACCAGCAGGCTGTCAAAATGGCAACTTCCTGTTAGACTCTTGCTTATTCCTTTTAAAACTACATTTAAGGCCCAGTTCTACACACTTGTAGCCATGTATATAATTTTCCCATTCCTTTAAATTGCACACATGACTAATAGGGCTTGTCTACACAAAAATACTAATCTGGATTAAGATAGGGTGAATAGTTCAAGCACTAAGAACAGGAGTACTTGTGGCACCTTAAAGACTAACAAATTTATTTTAGCATGAGCTTTCGTGCACTGATATCCACACATGGAGTTATTTGGGAATAACTATTGCACTTTAAATTCACATTCTACTTTAATCTGAATTAATTTCCATGTGTAGACAAGCGTTTGCAGCAGTGAAGGATCAGCAACTAGAGTCTTTAAAAATCGAGTAGGACTTGGTCAGCAGATTAATCAAGTAAAACACACATGTGGGAATGAAGCTTTCTAAACGTTTCATTCATTAATTCAGTAAAAAGATCCATGGGCAATGGGACACATTGGGCATACTAACTGTGGGAGGAGAGGGATTTCCCAGGTAGAAGAGGTAAAGATTTGCTCCTTCTCAGTGACCAGAGACTCCCTCTTCTCCTCGCCGCAAAAGATGCTGTCTAAACTGCTTCCAGCCCCACAGACCCCAAGGAATTAGCAAATCCCTGTACCATCCACATGCGGATTAGTACATTTCCTACCCATTGACTGCTGGGCTGTAGATATTTGTCACTAACTTTCACTAGTGTTGCACTGGAGATGAACAGAAAAAAGTCCCCACAATTTTACAATGGCTTATTTGTAGATGACTCAGTGTGATTCAGTTCAGTCTGGGCAGGGCAGGGCTAAACAGTCAGACTGGTTTAGAAAATGACTGGCTGAATGAGAAAGGTGTGTCTGTAACAGGAGACAGTGGTTACGCAGGGCTAACCTGGATTGTGTACAGTGGAGGTAATACACTAGCTGGCTGTATGGCTGTGGATATAAGCAGATATTGCTTATTGACTCATGGGCATTAGCCAAGGGAAATGATACAGGTGGCTGGTTAGTAAGTTGATACTGTCAATAAAAACAACTTTTATTAAACAATTGTTATTAATGGTGTAGATTATTAAAATGGAACATTTGCTGAATTAATTTTTCTCCGTTTATGCTGTTAGTTTGGATTTCACGCAGCTTGGACAGTGGGAACAGATGTCTCAAGCTAAACTCATTTAATTAAATTTTTCCATTAATATTGTGTTTTATAACACACACATCCCCTCCCTGTGCAAATCCCTGCACACCTTTCTTCACCACTTACAGATAAAGCTACTTCTTCTCATATTCAAGGCCCTCCTCAACTGGTCTGCTCTTTACTTTTATCAATAGCCCCCTTACTCAAACACTCTGCCAACTGTGCTAGTCTTGTCTACCAATTGATCAGCTCCTTGCATGACTATCTCCATATCTGCCATGATGCCCCTTACACACCCTCACTGAATGAGGGAGTGGGGGGCAAAAGAGACAATTTCCCAGGGGCCTGGGTGATTTAAAAGGGTCCGGGGGGGGGGCCCAGCTGCCGTTACTGGCAGCACAGCACGGCTAAGGCAGGCTTCCTGCCCGCCCTTACTCTGCACTACTCCCAGAAGCAGCCAGCACATCCCTGCAACCCCTGTGGAGGGGGTTGCCACACACTGCCCCCACCCTGAGCACTGACTCTGCAGCTCCTATTGGCTGGTAACTGCAGCCAATGGGAGCTGTGGGGACGGTGCCTGCAGGCAGCGCCGGCTCCAGGCACCAGCATGCCAAGCGCATGCTTGGGGCAGCATGCCGCGGGGAGCGCTCTGCCGGTTGCCGGGAGGGCGGCAGGCGGCTCCGGTGGACATCCTGCAGGGACGCCTGCGGGAGATCCACCAGAGCCGCGGGACTGGCGAGCGGCAGAGCGCCCCCTGCGGCGTGCCACCGTGCTTGAGGCGGCAAAATTGCTAGAGCCGGCCCTGCCTGCAGGCAGCAGATCATGGATACCCCTTGGGCCCCCTGCTTAGCAGCTGCTGCCAGAGGGGTGTGTCGGTCGCTTTTGGGAGCCACCCGAGGTAAGTGCCCACCCAACTGACCTCCTCCGAAGCCCAGCCCCCATCCCAGCGTAGAACCTGCACCCCCAACTCCCTCCCAATGACTCAATGTTACCTGAGTCTGCTAATCGACTTAAGAACACATTTTTTTGTCAGTGAAGCTGTGCCCTTCAAGACCCACCTCTGCTATCAGCCAATTAATAATGCTTATTTGCAAGAATAGCAGCATTTTATTTATAATTTAAAATTAAGCAAATGTGTTTATTTTGGTATCCTTTTCCCCTTAGCTGCCAATGTTTTTTGGGGGGTTAGAAGCTCTTTGGTGAAGGGACAGCTCTTAGCACAGTAGGACCTGATCAGGGCTCTGGCACTACCACAATAAAAATACTAATGTACAAAAACTAAATTTTGAGACTAAATTACCTACCCAGCTGCCCAGTGTACTGACTGGAGAGCCAATCATAGCAAGAATGTGATCCGCACTGATCACAGTTTGATTTTTTGTTTGGAATTTGGGTTATATTTTAAAACTAAAGGAGGAGGGACTGGGAATAAAACATGTATGCAGAGATGGTGTAACCATATTGGTCCCAGAATATTAGAGAGACAAGATGGGTGAGGTAATATCTTTTATTGGACCAACTAAAACAGTAATCTTGAGACTAGACAATTCAGCAAGCAGGCCTCAGTGACTAAACTAAGATGGTGGTGAATTAATGAGGGACCCTTGCACCAAGGGGCTCAGAGTGGTGGAGGCGATTCAAAGCAGTAACATGTTCTGTACTAAAGTTGTGAGTTCTGCAGAGGGGAAAACTGTCCGGGGGGAAGGGCCTTGCCCAGTGGGGGTGCTATTATAAAACACATTTTAAAAAATTGAAAAAACCACCCATGGCTGAATATAAATAGTTTCTCAAAGGGCTGGGGGGAAATTAGAGCGCTAAACACACAGGCTGAAGGAAGAATTCAAATCTCCAGCATGTTGCCAAACACTGTGTGACTTGCACCTGGGTCTTGCTAGCTGGGTGACCTGCAAGGAGTTGGCTAGGAATGAGGGGGGTCCACAGCAAAATTCCAGCTGCATGCCCCACTGTTTGATGTGTTCAACTAGCTCTTCACCAGGTGTGAGTGGCATGTCATGAATGCAACAGTGTGCAGTGCTGGTACGGGGAGAATAGAGCTTGGACAAGGAGGGCTGAAGAACCAAACCCCTCACCCAAGAGTACCCACTGCTTCTATCAGCATACCCACCCTCACCTAGGAGCACCTCCCCCATTACTAACACATCCAGCAGCACCCATCCAAGCACCTTTTCCCACCCAGTACAACTCCTCCCCATCCAATAATCCTTACCAATGCCAAACCAGTCAGATATTTTCTGTGACTACATGCCTTGTAAGGCTCCTAATTTTGGGTGCTATCTTGGTCTTCCAAGTGGCTTCTCATTGGGACAGGGTGCCCCCAATTGGCCTAAGGACTCTACACTTTTGCAGGGGTGACTGTCTCCTCACTAGCCCTGCCTCCTTCCACAAAGCCACAGCCTGGCTGCAGGCTTCAGCAGGAGGGAGGCAAAATCCTTCACCAACAGCCTGGGGAGGGAGCAAGATTCTGGCTTCCAAACACATAACCGAGATGAGACTTCGTAGCTCCACCCACAATGCAGGAGAAAAGGTACTGCTGCCCCAGGGGGAGCCAGAGAGATGGCTGTGTGCAGGGACACTCAAAGTGGGCAGGGGGCACCAGGGAGAGGAAGGGAACACATAAAGGGAAATAGAGCAAGAGGTGGGGGATTTGTCAAATTCAAGGAAGAGAGGGAGAGATGGGGGAGACAAATGATTTGGCGGCATGGAGGTGGGCAAACTGATTAATTTAACTGTGGTTAAATCTATAGCAATATCCATCAAGTATGCAAATTAGGCTCTAGTTGCATAAACTCTCTAGAATCCCAGCCCACATCCTTAACAGGTACCCTGTGACACACCTGGATGATTTTTGGCAGGTGATATGTGTGGATATTGAGTTTTTTTGCCCTCTAATGGCTGACCAACTGAGGCTAATGCACCGTAATACTACAGAGACCTACACAAAATTCTTCTGTAACTGGAGGGAGCATCCTCTGCCATGAAGCAAGTGTGAGTTCTGTTCCTTGAGCGGCATGGCTATGGTTTAGCTGATGACCAGGGTGTACGTGTGCATAGGCGGCAGGTTTGTATAATTTTTGGTGGGGCCCAAAATGGTGGTGCCCCCCCGCTCCCGCCCTGTAAGCCGATATAAAATGAAGCTACAACGCGTCAGTGCCACAAGATTACAAGGGTCAATTAAAAGTGGAAAGTCAGAAGCAGCACTTGCCTACTTCAATATACAGTATTATATTTTGTTGCACCTGTTGTGATGAAGTGGGAATGTTCTTAATATTTTCTCTGAATACTGTGTGGGTACCTCAGTTTCCCCTGCAAGATGCCAACTGAAGGTGTTGGGGACAAAGAGATCAGGTGGCCTCCCTGTCTGGAAGAGACACAGAGGCCAGAGGAGAGAGTGTCAGTTTGGAGCTGGCTGGGGAAATGGGGAGAGACCCAGAACTTGGTTCTGGGCTCCCCACCCTCCAAGATGGACCTGACAGAGGGGTTTTGTTTTCTGTACCAACAAGCTCTGTTTAAACTGTGTTCCCGTCGTGTAATAAACCTTCTGTTTTACTGTCTGGCTGAGAGTCACATCTGACTGCGGAGTTGGGGTGCAGGGACCTCTGGTTGCCCCAGGACCAGCCTGGGCAGACTCGCTGTGGAAAGTGCATGATGTGGAAAGGCATGCTGAATGCTCCGAGGTCAGACCCAGGAAGGTGTAAGCTTCTTGCCCTGGAGACAGTATGCTCCAAGAGAGGAGGCTCCCCCAGAGTCCTGACTGGCTTTGTATGGAGTTGTTCCAAAACATCACAGCATCCCCTTCCACACCGTGCACTTCCCAGAAGTCCGCACAGGCACTGACACTCCCTCCTCCGGCCTTTGTCTCTTTTCCAGGCATTAGGAGGCCACCCGATCTCTCTGTTCTCCAACATCTTCAGTTGGCACCTTGCAGGGGAAACTGATTTGGGAGAAATGAAGTAAAAGCTGCCCAAACTGAACTTGAGCACTCCTGAATTTTGAGGTGTTCAAATCTGGAAGGCAGGTGCTGGGGGTGGGAGAGGGCTGTGGGCTCCATGGGGGAGCATGGCAGCAACTGTCTGGAGCTGCACGGAGCCAGACACGCTAGTCTGAATGGCACAGTAAGCGGTTTGGGGGTTGGAGAGGAGATAGGGGGTTCCGGGGGGCAGTCAAGGGACAAGGAGCAGGGGGGGTTGGATGGGGCAGAGGTTCAGAGGGGCAGTCAGGAGCCAGGCAGCAATTGGATAGGCATGGGAGTCCAGGAGGTTTATCAGGGGACAGGTAGGAGGGTCCTGGGGGGAAGTTGGGTGGGGTCTCAGGAGGGGGCAGTAGGGGACAAGGAGAAGGGAGGCTTAGATAGGGGCTGAGGTCCCATGGGGCAGTTTGGGGCTGGGGTCTCGGGAGGGGGTAATTGGGGGACAAGGACCAGTGGTGCTTAGATAGGGGGTGGGGGTCCTGGGGGGCAGTTGGGGCAGGGGTCTGGGGAGGGGGCAATCAGCGGCCAGGGACTGGGATTCAAAGGGCTCTGGGCTGCTGGCAGCCGCGGGGAGCCCAGAGCCCTTTAAATCCCAGCCACGGCCGGGAGTCAGAGGGGTCTGGGCTGCCTGCAACCACGGGGAGCCCAGAGCCTTTTAAATCCCAGCCACGGCCGGGAATCAGAGGGGTCTGGGCTGCCCGCTGCTGCGGGGAGCCCAGAGCCCTTTAAATCCCAGCCGCGGCGGGGAGTCAGAGGGCTCTGGGCTGCCTGCAACCGCGGGGAGCCCAGAGCCCTTTAAATGTCAGCCGCGGGCCGGGAGTCAGAGGGCTCTGGGCTGCCTGCTGCGGCGGGGAGCCCAGAGCCCTTTAAATCCCAGCCACGGCGGGGAGTCAGAGGGCTCTGGGCTGCCTGCAACCGCGGGGAGCCCCGAGCCCTTTAAATGTCAGCCGCGGGCCGGGAGTCAGAGGGCTCTGGGCTGCCCGCTGCGGCGGGGAGCCCAGAGCCCTTTAAATCCCAGTCGCGGCCAGGAGTCAGCCCAGAGCCCTCTGACTCCCGGCTGCGGCTGGGATTTAAAAGGCTCTGGGCTCCCCGCGGCTGCCGGCAGCCCAGAGCAGGGGAGAAACCTAGCTCCAAATATTGCTGGAGCAGAGCCCCTTACTGTGAATATTCCTGGGGCTAAAGCCCCAGGAGCCCATATAAGTTGGCGCCCATGTACGTGTGTGACCCTGTGTTGTTAATGTAACAGACTAAAACTATTGAACTACTGAATGGTGAAAATATACCAAATCAGGGTGATGAAAAAGCAAGAGTGGTGAGTTAATAAGTACAGTTACGGAGAGCCTAAATCAATTCTTTGCTTCATTGTTGACTAGCAAAATGGAGTTGTATTCCAGAGATTAGTGCTGTTTTTTAGGAGCTAATCATATCAAAGCATATAATTAGCAAATTAGGAAAATAAAAGGTGCCAGTCCTAACGCTGTTTGAGCTTTCAAATAAAATCCAATTTACAGAGCGGGCTCAGGAAGAATTCAATACTGTGCTATTACTAGACTACTGAGAAATATTTCTTTCTTACTAGAGAAATATCTCCAAAATAAATGAAAGTTCACACAGGTTTTGTTGCTGCTGTTATACCAAGTCATGTCCTAATCACTGGGTACATGTACAATGCCTAGTATAATGGGGCATGTGGGAGGGGGCTCAGGGCTGGGGTAAGGGGGTGGGCTCCGGGGTGGGGCCAGGGATGAGGGGTTTGGGATGCAGGCTGCCCTGGGGCTGCAGTGAGGAGAGAGGACTCCCTCCACCCCAGCCCTCTCTTACTGCAGCAGCTCGGGGCCGGGGGAGAGGTGCCTCTCCCCGGCTGCAGCAGCTCTGGGTGGGCTGGGCTGAGGGAAGGGCTCCTCTCTGCTGGCCGTGGCAAGTCCAGGGCAGGTCTGCGCTGGGGCTGGCAGGGTGGGGTGCCTCTCCCTGCTGTGGCAGGTCTGCACTGGGGCCTGCAGGGAGGAGCACCTCTCCCCGCCATGGCAGGTCTGTGCTGGGGGAGAGGCATCTCTCCCTGCTGCAGCCCTAAGCCCCTGCGTGGGGTTTAATAGGCAGCTGCGCGTCCGCCCAGCTTAGAGGGAACTTAGGCCCTGATCCTTGACTGGGTTGCATATGCCTACGTAATACAAGTAAATATTTGCTCCAAGCCACTTAGCGTGTTTTCTTTCCTGAAATGAATTACAGTAACCCCCATCCCCCTTTTACCAGACATGAAATGACAATTGGAGCATTAGGCAAAATCCAGATCTCGTGTAAATTGGTGTAATGCCCATGGCAATCTCTGGGCCAAATTCTTTTGTGAGGGATGGGTGAGATTCTGTGGCCTGCATTGTGCAGGAGGTCAGACTAGATGATCATAATGGTCCCTTCTGACCTTAAAGTCTATGAGTACACAGTGGAGTAAGCTACACAGCTGGAGTATGTTAGAAAATGGGTGCAATTGGTGAAGCAGTGTAACCTGGTATGCAGTGGGTATGCAAAATAAGAGTAATTCACTCGAACAATGGCAAAAAGGGAAGGAGATAGCAGGTAAACTACTAACAGTAAAAGCAACCAACAATGGGCTGCAAAATAACTTATTCTTGCTAATGCATATGAGCTGCTTGAAGTGTGAGCCCTAGGCTCGACTGCCTTGTCTACAACAGGATTTAAGCACATTAACTAACATTTAAAAATAGATCCATTTTCCTAGCATAGACATGACCTAATATGATGCTACAACCGCTATACCCATAGCTTGTAAATTGCACTCAGCATCAGCTGAGTTTATGTCAGTGCAAGTTTATGTCATCACACCACCTGGCCATGTGAGAGCAACAGTGTAGATGGGGTACTGGCATTTTTATGACTGGGTTGTCAGCCTGCTCAATACAGGGCTAGACACCACGGTGGTAAAAACGGCTAAACTAGCACTCTGCTGTTACCACCACCATGGAGCTACACTGGTGTTAAAGAGCAGCTGTGTGGAAAACGTAAAAAAAGGCTAGTGCAGACAAAGTTTGTGTCTGAAATGGCCAGAGAATCTTTGATCTTCAAGCCAATCCATTCTTCTAGGCCTCTGAAGAGGGTATTGTTGGGCTAGAGAGGCATAGGAGAGTTAAGTGGCTTGAAGTTTGAATGGATGATGGGAAGAGGAAGAGTTCATGAGTGCAGTTAAGATCAGTAGATTGTTTCCAATTGTACGTACATGCCTAAGTCAAATAAACACCCCAACCCCATACACAGGGGTATAGGAGTAACAAACAGTAATTCACACTGATTGTGCAGTCCCAGATAGAGGATAAACCTGGACTAGCAGGAGCCACAAGAAGGGACCTAAAGGCTGAATTACCTGGAAGTGGGGTGCTCATTATAGGCCTGATCCTGCTGGAATAAACTGAATTCCAGATCTTAAGTTTTTATGAGTGCATAATGATTTCCCCCCTCCATATCACAGCTCTGCTGTGGAAAAGGAGGAATTCCATCATCCAGAGAATTTAGAAAATAAGCTGATAGTTCTCAATAGCAGTGGCACAACTTCATGGCAAGAACTTGGAAAAGGACAGTAATATGGAAAACAGACAATGTTGATATACTAATAATTTAAAAATGGTACTTGGCAGCTCTATTATTCTGCTTCTAAAAAAGGACAACACAAATGAAGACACTGAATGCATTTTAAAATAATTTTTATTAAAATGATAAATATAAAGAAACATCTTAATGTTCAGAAATTAATAGCAAATATTCTTAACAAAAATACAAAATGTATATTCTTATGTGTCCAATCATATCAACTTCTGAAGAACCTTATAAATATTGGCATTGTTATGTAGTTATAAAGTTGCTCAGATAGACTATTAGAGAGACAAGGTGGGTGGATAATATCTTTTACTGAACCAACTTCTGTTGGTGAGAGAGCCAAGCTTTCGAACTTACACAGAGCTCTTTGTCAGGTCTGACTTCACTGAATTTATTCCAAAGATGATTTTGGCCCACAGTGGATGATGATGTCACAATTTGTGATCTGCAGCATCAAAAGCAAAAAACCTATTTATATTTCAAGCAGATTCTAATTTTCCCTTTAAAAGGCTAGTGAAATATTCTCCGAGTGACCTAGTCTCTAAAGGAGTTACAAATACTGTTGTTTTTCCCCTCCTGAATGTTTCATTCTTATGCTTCAAAAATTCAGAGAGGCCTATCTACTCCTGCTAAATCCCATCTTTAGCAGGAGTAGATAAAGTCTATGTAAACTGCACAGAATGTTAAGTATCTTTTTATTTAAGATGTTCTTTATTAAGGCACCACACTTTTCACTATCTGTAATTCTGAACTGTGCTTAAAATAAGACACTCTCTCTCTCTCTGTATATATATATGATATAATGGATCAAAGGCACTCCTGGCATAATGTTATCCTGAAGGAGGAATAATTGCCAGATGTGGATTAAGACTACTATGTTCAGGAGAATAATGCTAGGTGACAGCAAAAGGAAGAGATAGTACATGCCCTTGGGTATACAGGGATGAGGTCCAGTGGATTGACTAGGTCACTGGGGACCAGGAGCTCCTGCATGTTAATCCTAGCTCTGCCACAGATCACTGTGTGACTATAGGAAAGGCACTTAACCGCTCTGTGTCACAGTTTCCCCATCTATAAAATAGGTGATAAGTGTTGTGAGGTTATTTACATAAGGCCAAATCACGGTCCCGTCTCAGGCTGGTCTCTCTTCCATTCCCTCGTGATTTTGTCCTTTTTCATTAGTTCAATATTCCCCCCCACCCCACTGTTCTGTAAAAGAGTCTTTAAGATTAACATGGATTTTTTTTTTTGGCATGATGATCATAGATGCATGTGGCACTGGGGGTGGCTCTGGCTAGCTGCCCAACCTCATGGGTAGGTACTCACATGGCTGGCCTAAGCTACTGTGGCCACACTGCTCTTTTTAGTCTGCTAGTTCAAGCAGAGCTAGCATGTGTCTGTCTACCTGCCCTGGAAATCACATTTCCTGGCTACTGTGTTGACACATGCTATTTGGTGATGGATTGAATTGAGGCTATCACAGTAGGTCCAACCCTGCATTCCTTGCACACTGAAAACTACCACTGAAGTGAATGGAGTTTTGGTTGTGAAAGATACAAAAGTGAGCCCTCTGTGGATATTGATTTAATGTGTGACAAGAATTGAAACTCTCACTCCTGTTACAGGTAAGAAGCCTCCAAGAGCATACAAATTCAAAACAGAATGGGCAAAATCAACTACTTAATGTACATCAACTGGGTAAAGACACATCACCTGATTCTCCTCTCACTCATACTGCTGTAAAAAGGCAGGGATCTCCACTGATCCTATGCAGGTATCAATGGGAGAAGAAGCAGGCTTGCAGTGCTTCCTCTCATTGTGATTCAAATCCATTCTTACCATGTTGATTGAAATATCTTATCTGTATAATCCCCACTGCGCATTTCTTAGTTTCTATGGCACATAGCAGGCTTATCATGGCAACAGCAATGGCTGAACATCCTAATGTTTAGTTGTCATCATCTTTTTTCTTCTGTCTCTTTCTGATTTTGGCTTTTCCTCTTAGCTTAATTATATAGCCAGTGATTGAATTATCAAGTGACAGCTGCTTCAAGTGATCACAACTCATTCAATGGCAGCTAAAGTGACCAGACAGCAAATGTGAAAAATCGGGACAGGGGGTGGGGGTAATAGGAGCCTTTATAAGAAAAAGACCCAAAAATCAGGACTGTCCCTATAAAATTGGGACACCTGGTCACCCTAATGGCAGCTGTGTTGTTTTTAATACAAATGATTTGGTTTCTGAGGTTTTGTGCAAATTGAACAGCAGATGAAATAACCAATGGCTGAATGAAGTGGAAGGCACTGTGCTGCATTTCAGAATGAATCTGCCCCTTCTTACAAGGCAACAGTTTAGAGAAAACCAGATGACTTATTTTCTGTCCGGCTAAAACTATTAAATATGTCATTTCGCTTTTTCCAGGTTATACTGGATCTCAAGGTTTTGTATTTTCCAGTCCTTGCCTCTATAGCCAATGATGTTCCAGACATAGCCAAGAGTTACAAGACACTATTTGCTAAAGGGAGTTAATCCCCAACTTTTGATTAGCCATTAGTAACATTTTGATTAGCCATTAGTAACCTGTACTGAGCCGGTTAAGTACTGTCTGTGTGTAAAATTCTTAGTCAAATTTAGGTCGGAAAGTGCCATCTTCTCCTTTCCAGATTCTGTCAGCTATTTTCCCCATATTTTTTTTCATAACTTTGAGATGATTCTCATGCAGGAGTGTCTGTGTTAAGTATTTCTCTCGTTTGATCTTGCTCTTCGTCTTTTGTGATACATCCGGAATTACGTATGAAACAATAAACTTCACACAGTATATGACATGCTAGGGAAGATGAAAATCAAGAATGTCAGTCATGCAGAATAGGCTATTATTATTACTAACTAGGAGTTGAAAGCCCATGCTGTCGCACAGGTGTAATTCACAAAGTCATGCATGGTAAAAAAAAGCCAAAAATGACTGAGATCTTAAAAACTGGATGGTAACTGACCACAAATCCCATTTATGATTGAACCTGGTGATATTTTGAACAAAAAGAGCTCTCAACCATGCTTGTAGCTGTGTCCATTGCTGCACACTGACTCAACAGATATTCTAGGCTTCAGGGTGATGTTTGGGGTGACTGTGTGTGCTGGTTGTGTTGTTGTGTGTGTGCTTGTGTTGATTTGTGTATGAGTTTTGTTTTGGGAGAGTTGTGTGGATCTGTGCAGGAAGGAAGCAAGGGACACTGTGCTGCGAGTGTGCTGTGGTGAGAGGCTGTGTATATTTGGGGTTATTGTGTATGCTGGCTGTGTTGCTGTCTGGGTAGTTGATTTGTGTCTAGGGGGAGTGTGCTGGAAGAGTGGTGTTGATTTGTGCGGGTGTTGAATACGTGTTTGTGCTGTGATGTGACAATTGGGCCAAGTAATCCACCCTCTGTGCAGTCTCCTTCATACAACCAATGAAATTGTTGCATGCAAATAGGGGCAGAGTAAGGGTGACGGATGGTTGAGTTATCTCTGCTATCACAATGGCCGAGGCCTCTTGGCATGGCATAGATCCATGCCTTACTGTATTGTGCACTGCACAGGTATAATTTGTATAGTCAAAATGGCTGAGAACTTAAAAACTGGATGGTAACAGACCACAAAACCAGTGATGATTCAACCTGATAATATTCTGAACATAAAGAGCCCCCAAATCATGCTTATAGCTGCTTCCATCACTTCATGCTGATTGTACGGACATAATAGGCTTCAGAATGACACACAAAGTGACTTTCTTGCAATCTTATTATATAGATGAAATGTTACATTAAGGTACATTTGTGTTTTATACCAAAGTAGCTAAATTTTCCAGTGAATACAGAAGTCTGGAAAGGAGCAATGTCCTGGGAAAAATTAGTTGTCTGAAAACAAGAGAGAGCCAGGAACTCCTAATTTGTAATCCTGGCTCTGACAGTGACTTCTCCCATAGCCTTGGGAAACTTGTTACCTGATGACTTCCTTTCTGGGACTGACCTCTCCCCCCTTTTCCTTCCCATCTGGCTTGAGTCTCTCTCTTCCTGTAACTATTGGAGCTGGTGCAGACTTGTCCAGGTGACTCTAGGACTTGGGCACATCTCCTCTGACCTCCTCCCTGGACACTGACCCAACAGCCATTGAAGTCAGTAGGAATCTTTCTATTGACTTCAGTGGGCCTTGGATCAGGCCCTTGATGAATTTTATACAGAAACATTTAACTGTGTCCTCCTCCCACAATCCTGAACAGCTTCATACCTCCCCAAATGCCTCCACAAAAGCCTCCACCTTTTCCCAGATGACTTCCACCATGCAGTACTTCCAAAGCTGTGTGGAAATACAAATGTCTTACTAGTAGATGAAACAGAATTTTTGTAACAACAGTGCTGTATTCCACTCTCTATATGGCCACCCAATAGACTTAGCTGGGGTATACTAGAAGACAGGTCAGTCCCAGAAAGGAAATCATCATTTAATACGTTTTCCATTCTGGATCCTGCCCTCTCCCTGAGACATTTGGGATGTGATGGGCATTAAAGAAAATTAAAAGGGTGGGAGAGAGAAGCAGAAAATAAACTTCCCTAAACTTAATAATATTAGAATATTTTGAATCAACTGCTTGGAATATCTTCCTTTTGAAGGCTGCTTCTGCAGCGGAATAGAGGCCAAGCCTGTATTGTTTTACTGAAGTGCTGATGGATGACAAGGTGGCACTTTACAGATCTTCTGTGATGGGCAATGCCCTTTTTGCCCAGGATGGTACCATGTGTCGAATGGACTGTGATCCCTTATTATTTATTATTTGCATTGTGGCAGTACCTAGGAGTATCAACATGCAAGGCACGGTACAGGCACAACAAAAGAACAGTCCCTTAGGCTTGGAAGTGTTTACAATATAAGGATATGATGAGACAATGAATGGATACAACAGATTTGGAGCTGGTGTGCACAGAACAATGGAGGGGACAATTATGATTAGTGTAAGTAAGCAGTGGTCACTACATACCAGCCGCCTTGCAGTGGGCAAGTGTTTTGGCAGAGACACTGGTGAAAGGGCAGAAGGAATGTGGCCAAATCCCAGAGCTGGAAGAACCAGTCTGCATTGCCTCCAATATTTGTACGAAGGGAGGCACAACCCAACTCTCTTGCACTGTGGGAGAGGTCAGAGTACAGAAGTCATTCAACCTCTCTGACTCAGAACCCCCATTTTTAAAATTGGGATAATAATATTTCCTTATCTGCTATATCAGACATGATGTGGATTAATGTCTGTCTGTAAACTGCTTGGTAGATTAAACATATTCTATAAATTACTATTATTACTAATGTCTGCTCTGCTACTGCTTTTAGCTCCTTACCCATCAGATTTGCAGTTCAAGATTTTATTGCAAGTCTCATGGTATTTAAATCTTTCTTAATCACTGGACTCCAGTAACTGGGGATTTATGTTAGAATCTTTGCTTTTCCTCTTTTTTTAAAAAATAGTACGTTTCTAGCTCACATGATTACAAAGAAAAGCCTGAAAATGCAAAACCTAAATGCTCAAAACCCAGACAGAAAATAAAAAGAACCTAACAAAGTTAGCTTCACACTTGAGAACCATGCAGCTTCTCTGTTGCTCCTTTCCCAGCTAGAATTACAGATGCCCATATCTACCGTATAATGCTACCGAGCAGCTCTTTTGCTGTTCACAAAACAAAATGAATAACTTTGAGTGAAGAACATAATTAATTGCAAACTGAAAGTTCTTTTTTTATTGAGAGGAAGCCTAAAATTATATTTAAAAAAATCAAAACCTAATGTACTGACCTCCATGACAATGATGAAAGACAACTTGGCTGCAATCACATGCCAGTAATATATGTTGTGTTCATACTGATGCTGGTGCCCAGGAGGGTATCGGAAATCACGATATCTAAAGACAGTTCAGAAAAGCCAAGAAATAATTTCAGTAACTCCTGCAGTAATGCACTATGGCCAGGGGATGGAGCAAAATATGTCACATTTAACACATTAAGCCCAGAGTCATGAGCTGTATACAACTGAAAGGATGGGTACATTTTACATCTACAGAATAAGCTGAACTTAATGAAATACATTTTTTCTCCACTATACCAAAAATATGTTTAAATCACCTTTATATTATTTTGCATAATGTATTATTAATTATTGAGGGAAATACAATGAATCAAAGATTTAGAAAACTCCATGTTGTTTTATTTTACCTTCTGACTGTTCTTGAGGTTAGCTGAGTCTTAATATTACTAAAGAGATTTTTATAAACAAAATTAGGATATTTTCTTATGTTTTCCTTTCCAACGACGAGAATAATTATTTGACACTTGCCTGCACGTTGTTTGGTTGCCAAGCCAAGGAAATGAAACTGGTTTGCTTCCATTTTTGAAGTCCGCTATATTGAAGACAGAAAGCGTATTGTTGATATACCCCTTCATGGTGTAATTGCTGTGATCCCCATAGGGAGGGACTGAAAAGGACCAGTAATAAACCAAACGAGGAATCATGTCAGATGTAAAAGCAATTATCATTGCCTGTATTTTAGAAGAGGAAGACAAAAAGGGAGTAGTATTTAACTAGCAGCCTTAATATATACATAGCTTTTCCATGCACTTTAGATTTCAACAAATATGCATTACTGCACTAAAAATCAGAAAGTTTGCACTTTTCCTTTCAGTGGTTCTCTCTGCAAATAGATGTGCAGTCATTCAGTGGCAGAAAACAATCTCTCTGGAATGCACATTCTGTATTGTTTCTAAATTACATCTTTTGTGCAGGACACCTTCAAAAAGTTGTGCAATTAATGTTTTTTTCTTACGGCCACTCTCACCAAATTAAACATATACTACTGTATATTCCACTTCAGTCCACATGTTTCCTATCGACACCTGCTCACCATATATTTTAAACAACTACTGCCTGATGAATTTCAAGTAAAATGACACACACTAAGAAGCCTACCATTACAAATAAATTAAATTTCACAAGGAACATTTTAAAGATAATTCAAACTTAAAAAGCTACAGATTTTTCACCTATAACCTCCAAAACATTCCTTAGGGGTCATACCCAGCCCACATTCATTTCTGCAGCTGCTGGCTCGGAGATTCCAGTTGTCAGCAGATGTGGAAACTGCTCCTGATGCCAAGACAGTATTTCCCATCTTGCTAGCAGCTGCTTAATACCAGTTCACATACTACATGGCCTCTTATTGCCATCCTGTTCCAAAGATTATCCATACCCCACTCAGAGTGAGTGCCATAAACTGTATGTGGGAATCAGCCCTAAGGTTTTTTGTGGGGTGGTTAAAACAGTGACTCACGAAGACCTCCTGTTCTGGAAGAGTCATAGATTCCAGGGCCAGAAGGGATGATTGTGATCATCTAGTCTGACCTCCTGTACAACACAGGCCACCGAACGTCTTCAAAATAATTCCTAGAGCAGATCTTTAAGAAAAAAACCCAATTTTGATTAAAAAACTGTCAGTGATGGAGAATCCACCACGACTCTTGGTGAATTGTTCAATGGTTAATTACCCTCACTGTCAAAAATGTACGCCTTATTTCCAGTCTGAATTTGTCTAGCTTTAACTTCCAGCTATTGGATCATATTATATCTTTATTAAATATGTGTTCCCAATGTGGAGACTTATAGATTGTGATCAAGTCACCCGTGACCTTTTCTCTGTTAAATAGATGGAGCTCCTTGAGTCTAATCATTCTAATGGCTCCTCTCTGAACCCTCTCTAATTTATCAACATCCTTCTTGTGTTGTGGACACCAGAACTGGACACAATATTCCAGCAGCAGTCGCACCAGTGCAAAACACAGAGAGAAAATAATCTCTCTTCTCCTATTTGAGATTCCCCTGTTTATGCATCCCCAGATTGCATGAGCTCTTTTGGACACAGCGTCACATTGGGAGCTCACGTTGAGCTGATTATCCATCACAACCCCCAAATCATTAGATAGGTTCATCCTGGCTAGTTAAATGTTCTCCTTGGCTGCCTGATATTCAAAGGGCTGCACTATGAAGAAGGATCTTCATTGTTAAACTCTGCAATTGAGGGACTAGGCACAGGCCCAGTTTAACAACTGGGCACAACAGGCTTATGCCCAGCACTCTCAGTTCTGGCTGACATCTTGTGCTCCAGAATCTAAAAGCCAAAGAAGTCTTTTGTCCTTATGGCAGCAAATAAAACCTTGTCAATGTGAACAGAGTAGCTGATGCATTGATGGGGAAAGAGAATGGGAGCCAACTGGGGAGACCAAAACCCAGAGTGGGAAATAGAGAGGAAGAGAGAGTGAATGAATGAAAGCCATAGAAAAGGGGGTGGGATTGAGTGAGAGAGCAAAATTAGATATAGGGACAGAGGCAAGATTTAACAAAATCGATAAAGGGAGTGAGGAAAAATGGACAGAAAAGAGGAAAAAGAACAGTGATTACAGAAAGTGGAAAATGGAAGGAGAGAGAAGGCAATAAAGTAATGGAAAGCATAAGGGAAAATGTATAACTTCAAAGTTGGTAAAACTGTATTCTATTTACATTCATGATAGCCTTTATGTTTAGGGATGACTTTCAGGGTGAATTTATATTTAATATACATAGTTCCTCACCTTTGGGGGGAGGAGTGACAAATATTCTTTGCCTAGGAGCAACTTTTGTACCTAAGGGAAGTCTTGATTTGAGGACATTTGTGATGGATACAAAACTCTGTGTATGTGTGTGTGTGGCATGAGGAGGGGGGTTGACGGAAGACTGTGGAGATCTCTCTCATATGCTGGGTAATACGTCACTCACCAAGCAGACCCACTGTAAAGAACTTGATGAGCAAGGTGGCAGGATCAAGAGTCAGACCCTGGTTCCAACTGGACAAAACTCCCATTGACTTCTATGGTACTAGGATTTGGATTAAAAAACCTGATTTCAACTTTTAGTGTGTTTTGATACTTTCAAGTTTAGCTGAGAAAACTCTCATCCATTTGGCTGACAAAAGGGAAAATGGCGGTAGCCTATGCGTAAGGAATCTTGTTTTTAAGTTTTTGAGGATAAATAACTACTTATGAAGGATTTTTGTAACATATTCTAGCATAAATTAAATGTAGGGTATGTCCTTTTAAAAACCATTTTCAAGAAACTCTATGAAATGCTACATTGTTTAAATTTACACTAAGATTAGTTGTTTTTAGCATACAAATTCTCTCCAAAGGGTAATGTTAGAACAAAAATGCATGATATTAACAAGTTTTCTAATTGCAGGGGGCGGGGGCGTTTCCCCTTCTGCAGAATGATCTCCAGCTGCATTGCAAACTGCTACAAGGACAGAAACATGGAAGCTAATTCTAAAGTGTCGTCTAAAAGGAAACACCACCCCCTCACCTCCCCCCCTCCGAACTGTGGGCTGCTTTTTAGAGTATCACGCTGAAAAAGTACAAACCAATAGTGTTCTCCATTTCCCAAGCTACACTGAACGCAGTTTTCCATTTATACCATAACAAATTAAAATCAGTCTTCAAATCAACAACATCTGCTCTGGCATGGTACAACAGCAGCTCTGCTGCTTGAACTGCAAGTCCTAAGACTGATAGTTTTACACAAAAGTTTCTTGTAGCCTTGCAGGTGCTGCAAAGGTAATATATGCAGTGGAAGACTATATGGTGCCTTAGGCTATAATAGCTAATCAGCAATAGCAAAACCAACAGTTGAGTGGAGAAGAGGAGATTACAGATTCTGTATATTCAGGCTAATCAATCAGGTGTGAGGTACAGATGGTGAGGGAAAGTTCACATGTGTATATGTAGAAGCCCGAACCTCAAACAACAAAATAGAACGCCGTCTCCATCCTGTCAAACGCCTTCTCCAGGTCCAGGGACAGAAGAGTGAGTGACAGACCATCCCGGCATAAGAGATGGAGTAGGTCTTGGACCAGATAGAGGTTGTTGACGATGGTCTGGCCTGGAATGGTGTAGATCTAGTCAGGGTGGTGTATGTCAATCAGCATGGACCCCAGCTGCAGCGAGATGGCTTTTGCTATGACCCTGGAGTCCATGCTGAGGAGCAAGACTGGGCACCAGTGCCTAAGGTTGCAGATATTCCCCTTCTTAGGCAGCAGAGCAAGCATGGCCCACTTGCTCGACAGCAGAAGCACCCTGCTTCCTAAGAACTCGGCCCAAATGGAGGTGAGGTCTGAGCTGAGGACATCCCAGAACACGCAGTAGAACTGCATGGTCAGCCTGACGATGCCCGGATATTTGTTGGTTGGCATCACACAGAAGGCTTCCGAGAACTCAGACCGAGTGAGAGACTGCTCTAGCCAGTCCTGGTCGCCTGTGCTGACTGTAGGGAGTCCGTCCCACAGGGTCCTGCAGGCTTCAGCATCGTTTGGCTCTTGAGTCCCTGGTGTTTCCTAAAACAACTGGGACTGGGAAAATTGCAGACGAGCCACTCACTGTGATCCTGCAGCCCTTATGTACTAATAATCTCACTGAAGTGAAATGGAAATGTGTTGGTACTCAAGGACTATGGGATTGATTCCTAATTAGAGGGAGTAAAGATGCATTTTAAATTTACCTGACTAGTGGTGGTTACAAGTATTATACATTTAAGAGCTGTTGCTTGCCTTTTGAGAGAGTGTTTACAACTAGTCTGAGGTAGCAGGATTTGTCTTATGGGAAAATGGCAGACAAGTAAGTAATCAATTGTGGGGGAGAATGCATCTTCAATAATCTAGAACTCCTTGCGCTGGAGAATGTGAGATAGCCCCCTCTTCTGAGTTGTGGAGGGAAAAGAGAGATAGACAGACCAAAATTAGTTCTTTGGGTCAGTCTTCTATAGAACCTAAAAATAGAACACTAACAACTTCCCGGGCACTAAAAGGAATCCAAACACATTAAGGTATCTAAATGCATAGTTAAATCACCAAAACAATCGTAACAATCTACAGCCTGCCTTTGACCTGTAGAGACAGCATACAATAACCATAACGATTATGATGAAGACATTTTAGTGTTTGTGCTCCCAGAGTAGTTTAAACTAATTTTTAAAAATGCATTAGACTTTTTTTTCTTTCATGATATCTTTACAGGGCAGAGTTAAGGTTGTTTGGACGTCCTAACTGTGTGATAACATGTTTGGATTTCTTTTGGTGCATAACTGCATCAGGGTTATATGTGTTTTATTATTAGGTTTGTAGCAGAGTGACCCAAAGGAAGTTACTAATATATACTCAGAACCTTAACTGTAGCTTAATAGAGCTATTTTTGTCTGGGAATTTTCCTATTTTTTTTAATCGAAGTGATTATTAAAAATGTTGTAAATGAACACTAAACAAGAAAGCCAAAAAAACCCCCCTGGTGCCATGAAATATTTCTAATGATATGAAGATATGTACTATCAACTCTGAATCATTTGTATGTTAACTTTTAGCACCAGATTCACCAATAAATTCTAGCTGCTTGACACCACTCTGGAGCAGCACAAATCAGCCAGACATTACTGGACATTTAAGCTGGATTTACAGTTGCTTTGTATCACCAGAGTAGCACAAAGCAACTTGAATGTTTCTATCTCTTATCTTCCACATTTGCTTGTGAACCCCCCTTGCTCTAAATTGTCTTCTTGACTGCACTCCCCTCTACAACCCTTTATGCATCTGCATACACATGCACAGGAGTAATAGTATTTTTTTGTTGTTTGTCATAACTGAAAAATGAATCTGTCAGCAGAGGCTTACACAAAACCTTCTTCTTCAGAGAAACTCGCCACGAATTGCCCTCTTTCCAAATGGCTGCCATATCTGATTGTTCATTCAATAGTAGAGAAGCCAAGCTGCCCTCTGGGCAGATGATAGCACCATATGAAGTGAGAAGTCGCTATCTTTGCTAAGGACAGCCTGAGGCCTCAGTACTATTGAGAACAATGGATGATGGTGGCCATTTTGAGAAGGACATTAACTGAGAACACTCTGTGGCTCAGTCCTGCTGAGGGGGGAAAAGGCAGCCATTTTGAAAGAGGGCAGTTGGTGGAAATTTCTGAAGGATAAGATTATATGTTAGCTTCTGCTGGAGAACAAACTCTTGTGTACTTCATAATGGCAAAAAAGACCATTACCTTTTTTCCAACATAGCCTATGTGTAAGATTTCAGTATGATTTAACTATATGGGACGTTTGAAGAGTCTGCACTTGATTAATAAGACCATAAAAAGATCTGAAACCAAGTACTAAATTTCATAAAGGACTCATTTTTTAA
The DNA here is from genome assembly GCF_020497125.1 of Mauremys mutica. Classification (NCBI taxonomy): domain Eukaryota; kingdom Metazoa; phylum Chordata; order Testudines; family Geoemydidae; genus Mauremys; species Mauremys mutica. The sequence continues at coordinate 57,663,595 of NC_059072.1, read as the reverse complement.
ATTAAGTTTAACTCAGACTGATTAATGGATTTACTTGCAATTCTCAGAAAATTCATTTTACATTCGAAGGATAAGTGCTGTAATTTTGAGGCTACATTGTATTTTTCATACCTAACAAAGCTGTTGAATCTCTGCTTTAAGTGCAAAACTGCTTAGACGGGGAGACACGACCATAATAAATACAATAATAATTAATAAAGTTTAATTACAACCTAATTTCTTCAAAATCCATGCAGTTACCTGAAAATTCTTAGAAAATTCATTCTGTATTCAGTGAGTATTGTAAGTTTAGGGAGGATACACTGTATTCTTCATACATAATGGAAGGTTGGACACAGAATTTTCTCAAGGATATCACATTTAGGCCTAGAGTTTTTGAGAGCATGTAAATGACTTTGGAGCCAAAGTCTCATTTTCAAAAGAGACTTAGGATGCTAGATATTTAGGCTTCTAAAAGCCCATGTCACTTGTAAAAATGGGACTTAAGATCTAAGTTCCCTATAAGCTGCGTGGCCACAGGCTATCAAGCGCTGCACAGGTGGGGTGAGGTGCCTCTCCCCCTGCAGCAGTCCTGGGGCAGCCTGCACCCCAATCCCCTCATTCCAAGCCCCACCCCAGAGCCTTCTGCACCCCCAGCCGGAGTCCTCACTTCCTGCACCCCAATCCTCTGCCCCAGCCCTGAACCCCCTCCCACCGCCCAAATCATTCATCCCCGGCCATACCCCAGAGCCCACACCCCCAGCCGGAGCCCTCACCCCCCCAGCCCTCTGCCCCAGCCCTGAGCCCCTCCCACACGCCGAACACCTTGACCCCACCGCCGCCACACGTCACCTCCCTATTGGTGCACATAACAAAATTAATTCCGGACATGGATGTAAAAAATTAGAGGGAACACTGCTTAAGATCCTAAATTACTTAGGTGTTTTTGAAAATGTTACCTCTAGTCAGTCTGGCACGATACATATTAATATTTCACATCCTCGCTTGACTAGAATATTTAGAGTATTCCATTTTTTATAATTCTCAGGTCATACTTACATTGGTCACCACTGCCAGAATTGCTATTCCTTGCATGATTGGCTGCCATGCTCCTATATCTTGTGCTTTTTGTGGCACCATGCGTCTGAACTGGGTTGTAATCTTCCAGGCGTCAACTCGTATTTCCAACAAATTATTAACAAGAGCCAGAAGAGGAGCCAGCGGGAATGATGCCACAAATAAAGTGACAAATCCAAACTGTATAACTGCCAATGAGAATGTGACATACGTTGGTGATGCCTTAACTCTGATGTATATATATTTACCCACACCATGACAACGACAGGAATGCATGTTTTAATGGTTAATCAGAGACTCTCTCTCTCTCTCAAATAGCAGACCTTGTGTGAACAAAAGATAGTGAGGCCTACCAAGAATGAACAATAGACTGTAAAAGTTTGTGAGGTGCACACTCGCACAAAAAAGCCATATCTCATACATATGAACTATGCTGAATATTTAAATATCTGCTTTTTTTATATGCCTTCTTATCTTTCAGGCATGTAAATTTATTTATTAATCCTGTGCTATGCTGAAAAGCCTCAATTAAGAATCACATTATTGGTGTTTGTGTGCTGAAATAAGTATGATTAAAATACTATTAAAGTATGGCTGGTTGCAAAGAAATTAAAGTTTTGACAGCTTCCAAAAAGCAAAAACTTGAAAGCTGCTGTAAATCTACAGTAAACTGGTATAGGAATGTGATGCTGCAGTGCTGGAGTTGAAGATGACAGTCTTCTGGCCCCTGACCTGCGGATAGGGTAATAGATGAAGAGGCAACAGACTGACTCATACAATCCCTAGCTACAGAAGCCATATTGTCTTTGGTTGTAAACTGGATTGTCATTTATTTGATTTAGACTAACAATTTTTTTTATTTTTATTCATTTTGCACAAGCTTTAATCTCTATAACATGTTTACACTATCTATAAAATCATCAGACATTATTCATCTGAAGACTTTAAAAAAAAACCAACCACTTTTGAGTCCTGAAAATACCTCATATGAATCAGAATTGCACTGCTGACTTACCCATTTCCAGATACTCATAAAACAATCCAAGTTTTCCAGCGGGTTGCAGATGGTAGTCCTGCTCCCAGCGGGGAATAGTCTTTTCTGATCTGGCAGCTGAGCAACATCTTCCAATTAGATTCTTAACCCAGCTATCAGTCAGGAGAGAAATGATGACTCACATTGTTAGTCTACTCTGCCAAAGGCTGAGCTATTGCAAAGATCTTACTCTGGTGGTATAGCCAAGTTTGAAAATTGGCTTTTGATCATAACTGAACTACTGAAACTCCTTAATACAAACAATGGGTCTGTGATTCGCTATTGCCTTGTACCTTGTGCAGTCATTTACAGTAATGCAAAGTGGGTGTACAACACTACCATTCTGATCTGTGAGCGTTTCACAACCACTTTGCACTGGTGTAAAAGACAGCATCAGGCGAAAAGGCAACAGAGAACCAGGCCCAATATGTTCCTCAGACTGCACAGTTTTTAATCCCTCCCCCTGAAAAGCTCTTGGTCAAATGCGAGCACCAGAATTTAGGAAAATTGATGATGTAGTTATAACTATTTCTATCTGTCACCTTAGAATAAGGAGCGGCAGCAGATGAGCTTTTAAGAAAAAAAAAGGGGGGGGGGTATTGTTTGCACATAAATGTCCTTCATAATAAGGGAAGAGAAAATTTCCATTTGTAATAAGAGAAATGCAAAATGAGATATCAGCCAAATGCTTTTAAAGATTTGCATGAGGCATCACAGTTTTACAAAAGATGTGTTATTCCTTAAAATATACAGGAAGGATTGCTTTTTCAATAGTGTTCCAAATTTCCCATCAATCCACCTTCTAATGTATCCCTCACTGTGGTATCTGGGCTTAAAGTAGTCCTTAAATATATCCTGAAAAACAGGTGCACTGAGACTGAATCTGAAACCATTTAATATCAAGTAAAATGTGACACACTTCCTTTATACATTATCCTTCCTCCTTTCTCATCTTACCTATAATTTTTGGCCTAATCATTGCAAATAGGAGTTCAATGGAAGCAAGATTTGGGCCTTTTCTCTTTTCCTCCATTTCTAAGTCTCCTTTACCCATATTTTTGTGTTTTAGGTCACTCCCTATTTCCAATCCCCTTCTCCACATTTTCTTCCTGCTCATCTCCTCTTACACTTCCCTCCTGCCCACCAGCCACCTGTTATCAAGGCCCCAGATCTACACTCCCTAATAAGGTTGTCAATATTCTGAATGTTATCTTGTTTAAAGCAGCTTTATTTGTCAGACAGCATGCTCTCTGTCTCCTAATCTTTCTCCTTCATTGCCTTCAATCCATGTATTGTTGTAGCCAGTGTGTATTGCTTGTGTCTGATTTAGATTGCAAGATGTTTGTGTCTGGAATCATTTGTTTTCTGTATTCGTATAGCCTTGAGCATTCTATCAGTGCTCAATAAATAATAAAAGTCCCTGATGCATATCCAACTCACTGCATACTCCACTTGCTCCTCTGAATCACCGTATGTAGACACATTTTAATCTTCACAATTCAACTTTTCTCATCCTAAAGCATCAGTAATGCCTGTTACATTACTGTTGCAATGATTAAAAATGTCAGAATTGCGTGGATCTAGTTCTTTAAGTGCAAGCAATACCAGGCCATGTTAAGAATTGATCTGGGAAGGAAGCATGAACCTAGGACCTGACTACTGGTTGCAAGTGGTGATACATCGAGTGTGGTGATGGACAGGCATAAATAATGGGAAGAACAGATAACTGGCTAAGCAAACTGGGACAATCACTGGCATAAATAAAATCAACTAGCACAATGAGACTTATTGGCTGTCAGCCTGAAGAAGGAAAAACTGACTCCTGTGGCAATTTTTTTAAATCTACAGATGTAAATACACAAAATCAGGCCTGTTGATTCTAAGGGACAGATTCTGCTTGTATTTGCAACAGGGTACACTTGAAGTAACTCTCCTGAAGGCAGTGGAGTTACTTTGGGTTTACACTAGTGTAAATGGGAACAGGATCTGACCCTAGTTTCTAGGACTCCCACCTCCAGTTTTCAAGATACAGTCAAACCTCGCAATAACGCACCCCGCCATAACACGAAATTGCATATAACACGATCATAAGTTGGCTCCCTTTTAAGGCCTAATATCTGTGGTCCCCAACGCCATGGCGCCCGCCGGGACATTGATGTGCCCCTGCCTAGTGCCCAGCAGGGGAGAGAAGCTGCGGCCCCACGCCTGCCGGGGACAGATAGCACCGGCGCCCGCAGCCTCGGAGTTCTCTGTCCCCGGCAGGCGCAGGGCCGCGGCTTCTCTCCCCTGCTGGGCACTAGGCACTAAGCGGCGCACATCAATGCACCGCGTTGGGGACCACTGACTTAAACTGACCGGCTTGAAACCCCACTATACCACGACCCCGCATTTATCGCGATGGAATTTTTTGGACCCCAAACATCGCGTTATAGCGGGGTGTCACTGTAATTGTTATTATTTACGATTGTGCATACTTGAATGGTGAAGAAATGTCATAAATTTCCATTACAAATCCATCAGATATGTGCTGGTTCCCTCTCTTCGCCACTTCCCTTCGCTATACCTTTTCCAGCGTTCTGTACTTAGATCATTCCCTGTCTCCTGACGAGGCCCAGGGCAGGTGCAAAGATGTTTCACGCCCTAGGCGAAACTTCCACCATGTACCCCCCACCCCCAGGCGCCCCCCCCATGGCAGCTCCCTCCCTCCACCCTGAGGCGCCCCCCCCACGGCAGCTCCCCTCCCCCTCCTCCACCTTGAGGCGCCCCCCGCCTCAGCTCCCCCCTCCGCCCTAAGGCGCCCCCCTGTGGCAGCTCCCCACCCCCCCCGCCACCCTGAGGCCCCCCCCATGGCAGCTCCTCCCCACCGCCCTGAGGCACCCACCCCGCGGCACCTCCCCCCGGCCCGGGGAGCCGTGTGGCAGCTCCCCGCCCCAGCTCACATCTGCTCCACCTTCTCCCCGAGCACGCCGTCGCCGCTTCACTTCTCCCACCTCCCAGGCTTGCGGCGCCAATCAGCTGTTTGGCACCGCAAGCCTGGGAGGGAGAAAAGCAGAGCGGGGCGGCGTGCTCAGGGGAGGAGGCAGAGCAGAGGTGAGCTGGGGCGGGGAGCGGTTCCCCTGCGTGCTGCACCCCCCCCTTACTTGCTGCAGGTGGCCCTCCCCGTGCCCCCCTGCCCCAGGTCATTCCACTTAAATGCCAACAATGACCAGGGCGGTGAAGATCCGGCCGGCGCGGTTGCCACCAAAGGACCCAAAATGCCGCCCCCCAAATGCTAGTGCCCTAGGCGACCACCTAGGTTGCCTAATGGGTTGCACCAGACCTGACGAGGGCAATACTATTTAATAACTTTGTGTAAGTTACATAGAAGACATGCAGCCTCCGGTTTTACTGTATCATTTACATTCAACATTACCCTTTGGGAATGTCTGTCATATGAACAGAGCTGTGAATGTCAAAATACAACTACAAAAATATATTTAAAAAACTAAAATAGCATTTTAAACACTTGTTCTGTGGAAAGTCTGACACAGAACAGTAAATACTAAATCGCAGTATGCCATTTAAAGCAATAATAAGGTGAAAATTGTCAGAGCCTCCAGTTTTGGTTGCCTCTGTTTTGGGCACTCAACTTGAGACATGTTGGGCCTGATTTTCGGTAGCGTTGAGCATCCGCAACTTGAACTGAACTCAGTGGGAACTGGGGATTGATAGCATGTTTGAAAAATCAGGCCCCAAGGCGTTTCAAGCTGGGCACCCAAAAATGGCATCCAAGTTGGAGACCATGGAAAATGTTGGTCTTGTTCTCCAGGTGCCTGAGCATATGCTGCTATTGAAATCTAAATGCCCACTTACTTCAAACAGAAGCAGGGCCTCAGCCATCAAATATTTGACTTTTTTGTTTCATTAGGTCACTTTTAAAAAACATTAGGTACTTACGGAAGAAGCACTTCTTGAATGTTATTCCAAATTGCTTTACCTCCCATTATTATTGTTAGCTGCGTTGTAAGTTCAAGGAGACAGCCGCCTGGATCACACTAAAGGTTGAAAGAGGTATGAAAAATGCTGCATAACTCTTCAGGCAAGATTAAAGTGTTTTAAATAAAATATGTACTAAAATTTTAAAAATTACATTATTTTAACCTTAAAAATAATCCGGGAAGACAAATGAGACAAATCCCTTTAATAATTTAGACAAAAGGCCCAACAGACCAAATCTGACGTTGCTATAAGTGGGCAGGATACCAGTGAAGTCAATGGAACAATGGCCCAGATCATACAGCCTCTCTGTGTTGCACTGTCATTACAAGAAGATCACTCTAGTGGAGGGGGATCCATGGATAGTGGAGAGCTGGTGCAGAGGATGTTATACCAGCCTCTATCTGCTGCTGATACAGGTGTTCATGGGAAAGTGACTGTGGCTTGGTCTTTGTTATGCCACAGTGGTCCCTTGTGAGTCAATGACAACCTAAGTCACTTTAAGAAACCTTGAAGCTACTCTAAATTATGCTAAGGGGCTGGCCCAGCACACAGTTGGCCTAGAACTGGGGAAGTGCAAAGGCTACCACTGAACTCTCTTTCTGTGCTGTACACTCCTTGGCAATAGCTGAAGATCTAGGGCTTGTCTACACTCAAAATGCTACAACGGTTCTCCTGTTGGTGGAGGTAATCTGTCTCTTTGAGAGGCAGTAGCTAGGTTAATAGAAGAATTCTTCTGTTGATCTAGCGCTGTCTACACTGGGTATTAGACCAGAATAATGACATTGCTCAGGGGTGTAGATTTTTCACACCCCTGAGCGCCATAGCTGGAATTGACCTAACTTTTTAGTGTAGGTCAGGCCCTAGGCTAACATCTTACATTGTTAATGAAGAAAAAAAGATACACTATAGTGGATTCTTACCTCTTCATTTCTGTATTTTCCTAACCAATAAACTGGGTCCCCAGGGTATCCTACAAATTTACCCTTAAAGAATGCAATGTAGAAACATGAAGAATAATAGTTGACAAACTGGAATAAGAACATCTTCATGGTCAGACTGTTTTCATAATCAGTCTGCGTCCTTGGTAGTTCTGTAGTTAAAAAAAAACACACCAAAAAACAAAAAGGGAAAGAAAATTAATATTTGAACAGCTTTAGTGCCTCCGTCAAAAAATGTGCATGTGCCTTGCACGCTTGAATAGAATTTACAGCACAATTTAGATTGTTTAGGGTCCCTAATACAATGTACCCGTTATGTTAATTATAAGACTATTGTAAAGAGGAAAGAATTTGTCCTTTGACGCTAAAAGAAAAAGAGCAACACAATTCTCTATTGCTTTCATAGAAAGAGAAAATCCTCGCAGACTCAACAAATAACAAACATAACACTTTGACATGATGGAAATAAACCATATTAAAATACCACTACTTTACACATCTAAAGTAGAACAGCTACTTTAATGTAGATGGCCTGGATGGAAAGAATAGTAATATTTGTGAATGGTTATCTGTTTAATAACGAGAGAAAATCATCTAGCATTGGACCAGTGACCATATTCTATTTATTTACAAAAAAGGGGCTGTTCTCTCCATAAACAATAGCTAATGTACTTGAATGTGTTATGCGGTACTGATCTGTTTTCATAAAGCCTGGGTATTATAGTAATCTTCCTAGCTTTGTCTGTTTTGCAAATACAAAGCTGTAAACAATTGATCTTTCATGCTGGATATACAAGGATTTCTTAGGCAAGGAGTAAAATATATTTCTTTGATGAAAGTGAAAAGCTGTATTTGAAAAATTCTAGAAGTCATTGCATGCTATAGAGGGAAAATTCTGAAATACTTGGCGTAGATATTCATTTACTGGGGTCCTTATTATAAGAATGATGTTTTCTGTTACAGTTCCTAGCTAAAGCATAAACTTACCAAAGTCAGTAATCATGATTGCCACTTTTTCATAGATGATGTTCAGAATTATGATGATTATAAAACTGATGATTGAAGCAGTTACTGAAGTGGCTGCCTGGGGAGTCAGGTACTTCTGAATTGCTTCTGTTCCATTAATGTGCCGTGGCAGATTTGCAGAAAACACAAGGAAAACTGAGAGTCTGTAGATGATGATGCCAATAACTGAAGCAACGATCAAAAGAATCTGAAAATAGAATACAATATATATACTGCTGTAAAATCATATGGCTTGGGAAAAACAGTGGTTTGAAATATATATTACGAAGGGCAAAGTGAAACTAATTGGACCCTCTTTCCCCCCATCCCATAATATGAGAGCAAGGGGATGCTCTGTGAAGAGAAAGCACAGTAAATTAAGAACCCATAAAAGAGAAGACTACTTTGTGTAGCATACGGTCAACCTGTGGAAAAAGAGATGGATAATTTTATGACAGATAATGTTTGTAGCTATACAAGCTAAGATAAGGAGAGAGGTAATGAGATCTCATGCTTTGGGGCATATGATGGTCACTTCCTTGGGTTAGAAAAGAATCTTCTTTTCCCAACACCCCATGTACAGCACTGCACAATTGGCAGGATGCATTCTGGAGGAAAAACACTGTATATGAGCCAGGTATTGTTGCTGCGGATTGTGGCCAGTAAAAAGCAACTGCCCCTCAAGAGAAACAGGCACATTTTAATTAGGGCTGTCAATTAATCGCAGTTAACTCACGCGATTACCTCAAAAAATTAATCGTGATTAATTGCACTAACAATAGAATACCAATTGAAATTTATTAAATATTTTTGGATGTTTTTGTACATTTTCAAATATAATTGATTTCAATTACAACACAGAATACAAAAAGTGTACAGTGCTCACTTTGTACTATTTTTATTATAATTTTTACAGTGCAAATATTTGTAAATAAAAGAAGTAGTGTTTTTCAATTCACCTCATACAAGTACTGAAATGCAATCTCTTTATCATGAAAGTGCAACCTACAAATGTAGTTTTTTTGGTTACATAACTGCACTCAAAAACAAAACAATGTAAAACTTTAGTCTACAAGTCCACTCAGTCCTACTTCTTGTTCAGCCAATCGCGAAGAGATACAAATTTGTTTACATTTATGGGAGATAATGCTGCCCACTTCTTAATTACAATGCATCTGAAAGTGAGCACAGGATTTCGCATGGCACTGTTGTAGCCAGCGTCACAAGATATTTACGTGCCAGATGCACTAAAGATTCATATGTCTCTTCATGCTTCAGCCATCATTCCAGAGGGCATGCTTCCATACCGATGATGCTCGTTAAAAAAATAATGCATTAATTACATTTGTGACTGAACTCCTTGGGGGAGAATTGTATGTCTCCTGCTCTGTGTTTTACCTGCATTCTACCATATATTTCATGTTATAGCAGTCTCGAATGATGACCCAGCATATTGTTTGTTTTAAGAACACTTTCACTGAAGATTTGACAAAATGCAAAGAAGGTGAGATTTCTAAAGATAGCTACAGTACTTGACTCAAGATTTAAGAATCTGAAGTGCCTTCCAAAATCTGAGAGGGACGAGGTGTGGAGCATGCTTTTAGAAGTCTTAAAAGAGCAACACTCTAACGCGGAAACTACAGAACCCAACAACCAAAAAAGAAAATCAATCTTCTGCTGGTGGCATCTGACTCAGATAATGAAAAAGAACATGTGTTGGTCCGCACTGCTTTGGATCGTTATTAAGCAGAACCTGTCATCAGCATGGACACGTGTCCTCTGGAATGGTGGTTGAAGCATCAAGGGACATATGAATCTTTAGCGCATCTAGCATGTAAATATCTTGCGATGCTGGCTACAACAGTGCCATGCAAACGCCTGTTCTCACATTCAGGTGACACTGTAAACAAGAAGCAGGCAGCATTCTCTTCTGGAAATGTAAACAAACTTGTTCATCTGAGCGATTGCTGAACAACAAGTAGGACTGAGTGGACTTGTAGGCTCTAAATTTTACATTGTTTTATTTTTTAATGCAGTTTTTTTTTGTACATAATTCTACATTTTTAAGTTAATCTTTCATGATAAAGAGATTGGACTACCATACTTTTATTAGGTGAATTGAAAAATACAATTTCTTTTGTTTTTTACAGTACAAATATTTGCAATAAAAAATAAATATAAAGTGAGCACTGTATACTTTGTATTCTGTGTTGTAATTGAAACCAATATATTTGAAAATGTAGAAAACATTGAAAATATGTAAATAAATGGTATTCTATTATTGTTTAACAGTGCAATTAATCACGATTAATTTTTTAAATCTCTTGACAGCCATAATTTTAATCAGTCATATCATCTGCATTGGTTGAAATAATACTTTCATGTTCAGTATTGTCTTTTCCCTTGTTTTTTGTCGTATCTGCTTCTTTCCCCATTTTAATTTCTTATTAGCGATCTAGTTTTTATTTAGATTGTAAGTTCTTCAGGGCAGCGAGTTTCTCTTCTTATACGTCTGTAAAGTGACATTTATCCCCTGCCCCCCCCACCATAGACATAATACCACAGTAATAAACCAAATCACAATACATGTTACAAGATTCTCTTAGCATTCTGAATCCCAACCAGCCAGTTAGTTATTTTCCTCACTGTGCTTGAGACATGAAAACCCACAGCATAGCCTCTTCCCTGCTGGCCAGCCAGCATTCTGTACAGTCCTTGTGCTCCAGCTTCATTTCCCATCACTGGTGATGGTTTTCCGGCTACAGGATGTTGTACAAACTCTGGGAGCATGCAATATATTAGAGCCCTCAGCTTTTAGAGATGGCTTTTCTGGGCCGGCCCACCATGTTACATATTGTTTCATGGATGGCTGGACTTCTTTCAATTTTTAGTTTTAATTAAAGTAGCAAGATTGGGAAAATCAAAGAGCTCCCAGCTTTGCTCTTTTAAGTGAAACGAAAAAGCTGAAAGAAGCCCAGTCGTCCATGACACACTATTGAACTGAATGGCTGGAACAACAATGAAAGAAACTGGGAAGAAGGGAGGGGGAAAGTGCAGCCAGGTCTGTCCCCAAGTAATCCATTGTTCCACCTACCAACAAAACATGTGGTAACATATTTTCAAACATAGCCCACAAGTTGTAGCCACAAAATATGCATAAGTATAAACTTATATGCACAAATATCTTTTTTGCATATGCAAATGTATGGTTGGTGTATGCAGTTTGGGCATGTGTGCAGATGCTTTTTGGGTGCAACTTAAACATCCATATTTGAAAATTCAAAACAGCCTGTCACTTTATTGACTCATATATAGTTTAGTTTTTCATGAAGCTATTATTTGTCAAGAGAAGTACATTATATTAAAGAATAAGATCAATAAAATTTTACCCAGAATAAGACTGCACTTATACCGAAGGTCATCCGTACACATTTTCCACAGGCAGTGTATGGCACATGCTCTTCTTGCTGGAAAGAGAGTTGATTTAGAAGGGGATTAATCATACATCTGCTCTTCTTTTAAATATATTTTCATGTGATCTGTTAAGCACTTTGATACGTTTAGGGCACAAGAATGGGAATCAGGATCCTAGTTTCTATTCCCAGACCTGACATCTTTGCCAGGTCCCCCTGGCAATTCATGTGGGCCCATGCTTTAAAATTTTTTTTTTTAAAAAGTGTTCACTGATTTTGGGTGTTTCAGTTTTTGGGTGTCCAATTTGAGAAATGTGGGACTTGATTTTCAGAAGTGCTGAGCTCCCACTGCCCACATCAGCTGGATGAGTGGGTGCTTAGCACTTCTGAAAGTCAGGTCCCTATGTACCTGAGATTTGGCATCCAAAAACTGTCACCCAAAATTAGTGGACACTTTGAAAATTTAGGCCTCAGCCTCTGTGTCTCTCAGTTTACCGCCCTCTAAAATGGGGTTGATGCCTACCTCATCCAGGTGTAATGGGGCTTCACTGATGTTTTAAAAAATCTTTGAGACACTCAGATGAAAGGTCTATATAATGGCAAAAATATTATTTTTTAGCCAAATCTTCTCTATCTAAAAATACCTTAAGAATTGTTTAGAATTATCCTTGTGTAGTAAAGATAATGTAAATTTTACAGGCTTATTAATAAAACCAGGTATCCTGTAGCACAAGATTATAACACAGAAGGGGCCACTTAAGGTAGATTTTTAACCATGTCAGTCTAGTTTTGGAACTTTTCAAGTCCTCTATTATAAACATTAATATAGTATGACTAGAACATGAAAGCAAAGCAAATGATCAGGTAAACCCGGTAGTGATGCAATAACAAAAAATAATAAAAACCTGACAGCTAAGCTGGAGTGAACCGCTAAAGCCACTTGAAAACGTATATAAAAAAAGGAGCTCTAAACTAAGAGCCTCATAAATGTGTATTGTGTTTCACTAGAATGAGAATTATTCCTGTCCAGGTGAACTCATTAATGTTATTAGCATCCATATATGCTTGGCCATAATACCTGTTTGTGCTTCTCTCATTCAGACACCTGTGGATAACAAAGTCTGAATACAGTATGAAATGCAACTTCTCTTCCTCCATTTTGTCTTGTTTTCCTGGCATGTCTCCAGGCTTTCAAGAACAATGAACAATCAGCGAGTCTAGGGTTGCCAACCCTCCAGGATTGTCCTGGAGCAGGGGTAGGCAACCTATGGCACGTGTGCCGAAGGCGGCATCCAAACTGATTTTCAGTGGCACTCACACTGCCCGTATCCTGGCCACCGGTCTGGGGGGCTGTGCATTTTAATTTAATTTTAAATGAAGCTTCTTAAACATTTTAAAATCTTATTTACTTTACAGACAACAGTAGACTTATAGAAAGAGCTCTTTTAAAAACGTTGAAATGTATAACTGGCATGCAAAACCTTAAATTAGAGTGAATAAATGAAGATGCGGCACACCACTTCGGAAAGTTTGCCGACCTCTGTCCTGGAGTCTCCAGGAATTAAAGATTTAAATAATTAAATATTATGTCATGTGATGAAACCTCCAGGAATATGTCCAACCAAAGCTGGCAACCCTATCAGTGACCGCTGTGGACTTCTCACAACAAAAATTATTCAATGCCAGGCTGTTACCTGGGTTTAGAGGTACCATTTTGTGGCACCAGATCACTGTACTGCAGTCCCTCTGGCTGTTCGGAAACTGCCCTTTAGTAATCACCCCCTCACTTGGTGTTATGAATTACAGAAAGTTGTCAGTCCCAAGGTTGCAGTAATTGGTACAACCAGCTGCAGTGATAAATTTGATTTCTGTGAACTCCAGGCCTCACATTTTAGCCTGATACAGATTGGTGTATGCTAGGCCTGCAATTTATTAGATCAACATAATGGGTCAGATCCTCAGCTGGTGCAAACAGAGGTAGCTCCATTGACTTCAGTGGAGAAATGCTGATTTATATCAGTTGAAGATCTGGCTCATCACTTTCATGAGGTCTTTGTTTGAATTTCTAGCTTTTACAGTTTGCAGTATGACCAATTCTAAAAATATTCCTTACCTGTGTGATTTCATTTGTTACTACATGAGTGCATTGTGCTTCGTATTCTGGACGTATATATTCTTCCTGCTCTAAAAATTCAACAGTGTCCCATTCATATTCCAGTTCAGCCTGACGTCGCTTCCAAAACTCCAGAAACAAAGTAACTAACCAAAGGATAAACAAACAGAACTCTATCACATGTGCACCGAACAGCATTTGAACTCCTATGCTGTAACATGTGAATCATTAATTTTTTAGATCACTTTTCGGAGACATAGAATATAATCTTTACTGGTTGGTGGGATAGTGCCAAGACTTTCTCAGGGAGAAAATAACTGGATCTATTTCTTTACCTAATTACTGCTCTAATGATGGAGGTGTTTTTATTATATCAACCTGTGGATTCTTTATGCTAAAGAATGCACAAAAGTTTATTTTTCCTTTCTGAAAATGTATAGAATATGAACAATTTGGATTTTATATTGCAGGATGGTTTTTCAAAGCAGATTGTTTGATTAATTGAAGGACAATAATTTTGGAGAGTTATGGATGTTTTTAAAATAAAACCTTAGCGCATATAAAAAATTGCCATATGGAAAAGGCTAATGCCCTTTTATTATTCACTATGGAGTTAGTGCCACACCTACTAAAGGTTTTCCAGAAACAGTTACAGTCAATTCACCAAAACCAAGCATGCAATAAACAGACAGATTCTAAGGGCCAGCTTGGGAGAGGCCGTTGCATGAGCGCATCCATGGATGGAAGGTTCCTACCTTTACATGGCTTCACACAGGCCTCTCACACTGGCAATCCCTGTGCTCCCTGAACTCTGGGGAGCACAGAAACTACTCTTTCCAAGCAAGAGGCCAAAAAAGGGGAAGTGGGGTCCTCACCTTCTGTATCAGCCTGCAGAGCAAGGCCAGTGAACCAAAGAGGCACAAGCTCCCCTATCCCTACATTGGGCCACTGGTCTGGTCCCCAGAGTAATTTAGAGAATCTCATCGGTGCTCCAATTAGCACCAGCTTCAAAAGGCCCTCAAGGACTGTTCCAGTAGCTGGGAATTATTGGTTGTCCTGGCCTTACAGCCTGCTGCCCCTCACTCTGCCACAATCCCCGTGCTAGCAACCAGGAAGCGAGTGTGGCCCAGGAGATGCTGTGATAGCTCGGTCACTGAGGGAGCTGCCTACACAGAGGGAATCCTCCAGGTGTGATAACTTTATAGCTGTTTTGTACCGCTCAGGCCTCAGAGCAGGGCAGGTTCTTCTGTCTGTATTTTAACTGATCTTTTCTTTCATTTATTCTAAGGAGGCATTCTCTACTGGTTAAAACAAATGACTGGGAGTCTGGAGATCTAGGTTTTAATCCTGTCTGGCCTTGGACATGTCACTTAATATAATTTAGTAGTCCAGACCCACTTTACAGGAGATATTGTGAGGCTGAATTCATTCATGTTTTGTAATTATTTGAGTTCTCTGAAGTACCTTTATTAACAAGTATATTAATAGTAGCAATGCAATTATAGGGCTAAAAATGTATCACTCCTCAAATTATTTGGACCAGTCTATCTACAAAAGTATTATAATTCAATGAAAATTACAACTGAAATGGCATCACTTGGATTCAGTACAATTTTGATTGACAATTCACCTCCTTATAGAGCGGGTTTATGACGAGAATACTAACAGACCCTTGTAAGCATTATTGTAGTTATGCAGTTTAACTTTCCATTTATCATTTTTGGAACAACTCTCCAAAACAGAAAATCACAATTTTTAATTAAGAGGCAAATTACAAATAAGTTAACAACAGAAAAAGGATCAAATTAACATCAAACTGTTCTAATCTTTGATTTAGGGAATTTCCTGCTGGTATCTTGAGCATAGTATACCTTTGAAAAGTTCTTAAAAGAATCACATTTAACTTAACAATTATTTTATTGAAATAGTTACTTTAAAGCACTTTATATTAAGCTCATTATCAAAAGATCAAGGTAGAACATGTTTTACAATAACAAGCACATTAATCTTTCCTTATCAAGCTGACATATTGTTCTAAAATGTTACAGTAGTTGTCTTCTGTACGCTACCCTTCATGCAGCACCAATGATAACAAATGAAACTTACTTCTGTAACTAGCTTCCAAGTCAACATTACTTGTTAATCACCAACTAGTAATCACTCTGGTTAAGGGGCTACAGTTAAAGCCAATTAGCAACCTGGGTAATATGGACAATCCACAGAGGCTTAATGAAGGTGGGGCCCTCAGGCTCCTCCCTTGGCCATAGACAATGCTGCTACTACTATTTCACAGTCCCCATCTCTCTGATGGGAGAGGAGGGGTGAGAGGAAATGTCCTGACCGCTCGCCATCTCCCTGGTGGGAGGGGAGGTAAGGGAATAGAGGTCCTGGCCACTCCCCATCTCCCTGGTGGGAGGGGAGGAGCAGGGAGAGGTCTCAGACCTGGCTCCCCACTTCTCTGAACCCAGCTGCCATCTCACGCTGCCTCCTCCACCACATCCACTTCCAGGCTTGCTCTGGAAGAAGAGATTGTGGCTTGGTGAGGACATGGGTGACACTATGAAGCGGTGGTGGAGGGGAATGGGAAGGAACCCCATACACATCTGCACACCTCCTGTTCAGGAGTGCATGCGTAAAGCAGAGTCCTGTCGATGAAGAAATTGGGAAGTAGCACATACTACTACATCTCTGCTACTTGGCAGGTAACATGGGCCCCCTTGTTAAGAAAATTCTGGTTCTGCCTCTGCGGTCCAGTGAAACAAGACACTTTCTGGAAAAATAAACTTTGCCTTGTCCATTGAATCCAGTACAGAATAGAATCAGTCAGTGGGAACCCCATGATTAAAGAGACACTTTCACTGCCACAAGATGTCCCTAGTGCTTGTAATTACTGCATGTTTAGTGTATCAATTACGTAAATGAAGAAGGAAAGAAATAATTACTAGAGTATATAATAAATGGCTTTATTTTTGCCATTGCCTTTCTCAGTCACGCAGCTGCTGGTAGGAATAGACAGCTCCAAGAGTCCTTGGAGAATAACAAGTCCTTTGCCAGACATGTTTAAGCATGTGGCTCCTGCTGGCTTAACATTGGGCAGTTCTAATCCCTTCTTCTTACTTTTCTCCAAATTTAAAAGGATGAAGCAAACACTGAAAAAACCCCCCAACATTCCTATCTGCCCCTGGAAGTTCTCAAATCAGTCTCCAAATGATGCTAAAAAGAGTTACTGTCATGCTTAATTTTTTCATGTGAAATCCCTTTTGTAATATTGCTGAACACTAGAAACTGAAATAGTTGTTCATTTAGCTATACTTTTTGGCATATGTCTTAGGTCTGCCCAAAATTAGATGACAAAACTGTAGACAGAAAGCAAAACCTTGAAATCGACTTACCCCATATTCCCATAAATACTGCAAATACTAGTGTTCCGAAGCTATCGA